>NC_035443.2:148429433-148755772 GCF_002127325.2 Helianthus annuus
GTTAGCATCATTCTACTTTTCTATAGTCATTTGTACCTTACATATCCTTACGTTACCTTCAACTTGCCTCATTCGTTCTACATTACTATTCCTCTCATTCCGTGCCTTACTTATTTTGCATAAGCATACGTGTCGTGCAATTCATTTCATGAGAGTTTAACCAATACTCGAACTTTTCACTCAAAACCTTTGAGATTCGTTTCTTGATGACATAGTTTTCTTCTTATGCCAACTAAAAATCAAACTTCCCATACTATACCATACCCATTCCATCATTCATTTCGTAGGTCCTACCCAATTAACCAATTCATACTTATTTAACATAAGTTAAACTTTTTACTGACCTCATCTCATATCATCAATCGACGATCCGTAAACCAGATCGATCCGCATTCTTCACGAGTACTAGCCATACCAGGCTAGATTTCATTCATTCGCGTAATGCGCTTTCGCCTGTGCACATCCTTCCACCAATTCGGTTGGTTTCATCACATCAAGAGTTCCTAACATTATCATCTACAATTTTAGCGGTTAGCACATTTCATTCAAGCATTCATTATACTAGGTGATTACTCACCTATAATTCCTTTTTTTTTCAACGTCCTACGTACAAATTTTAACACATTCCGCATTTCATTCCTTACATGCGATTCTTTTATTCTGGTTGCTCATTTCATCAACCTTTGCAGTTTGACCTTTTCAGGTCAGACTGTCATTTCTTACTTAGCATAGATGCATTGAGGTACTCTTCGTACTTCTTTCCATTCATGCTTACTTGCAAAGACATTCATTACATCATTTCGGTATTCTTAACAAAACTTACCCTTCTTGTGCGTACTTAAATCATTGTCCGGGTCGTAGCCTGTCATTCACTATGACTCATAAGAGTCGATTACTAACACATTTAACACATAACTGGTTTAAGACTTCTTTCTTTCGTTTTACAACTTAGGTTTGCATGTCCATTACGATCATTCTTTTGTTTATTTATTTTACATTTACCCATATGACCCATTTGACACAACCACGGTCAAACTATCAACACATTGTGATGTGAACTAATTTCATCCTTTTTATATTTTAAATCCGTCCCACGGACTCAAACGTCACATTCATACCTTTCATTGCTTCCATGTTTTGAATCCGTCTAGCGGTTCCAAATATACCATTCATACATTTTCTTCCTTCTATGCTTTGAATCCTTCTCGCGGATTCAAACATTTCATTTACATCATCCATTCACATCTTTCATTCATTACATGTGATGAATCTGTCTCACAGATTCAAACATGTCATTTTCTGCATTTCATTCCTTGAATCCGTCTTACGGATTCAAACATTCCATTCATGCCTTTCATCCCTTGAATCCGTCTTGCGGATTCAAACATTGCATTCACACTTTTCATTCTTTGAACCCGTCTCTCGGATTCAAACATTTCCTTCATACCTTTCCTTCCTTGAATCCGTCTCGCGAATTCAATCATTTCATTCATACATTTCTTTCTTGAATCCGTCTAGCGGATTCAAACATGTCATTCATATCGTGTTGATCCGTACTTTCTTACGGATTCAACATTCTTCATTTTTATCACTCATACATTTCATTCCTACATAGTACTCTCAATTTCCCGAGAGTCTTACGACCCATTTCACCCGCACGCCCACCTGCTACCCAGTTCTAACGGACATACCTGCGATAATTACCACGGTCTCACGAACGTCATATGTTTCTTGCGTACTGGCCAGGTGCGCAATTCACATACTAATTTCGTGCCTTCAGGTAATCATCGCCTCATGTCTACAGTAGTGGGTCTCAGTTCGTGCTACTTTTTTTTTTACAATCTTATCAAGACAATATCATTGTCTTCCGTTTAGTACTTACCCTCCCAAGGAGATTTCTTCCTTTTTCTTTTAACAACGGTACCCATACATATTAACATTGTGTACCTGGGGTCCGTCAATCCATTCGCATCATTGCCTGCCTTAGCGTCCATTTTAGACTGCATTCACGGATCATCCTCTTCAAACTTTTAAGCTTACCTGGCACATACAAAACCATTAGCTTCTTCATATGAGTGCATACATACACGCTTTCATTCAATTTCTACCTTTAGATCTTGATCGAGTCATGGATTGTACGGGTTCCTTATCATAAGAGCACACAAGTTTGAGTTCAAGTACTTACTCTCTTGTACTTGATTCTCTCAAACCAGGGCTCTGATACCAACTTGTAACGCCCTAACACGTTTTAACCTAAAAGACACAGCGGAAATACGTACCCTAAAATTTCACTCTTTATTAACGTTTTGTCTTACTTGAAAGTCCACTTTAAAATATAAAAACATAACTTATCATCACTAAATTACATATGTAAACATTCCCGTACAATCTATCTTGTGACTCGGTCTTCGATCGCTACTCCTTGTGAGGTTAATCCGTGATTCGTACAACCTGCACTCACCACATTCATTCATACATTAGCACACATGATATAAACAAGATTCATTCACGTACACTTCACTATTCGTCAATTTTTCAAACTTTAAGCATTTCATCTGGGTATCCATTTGCTGGTGAGGCTTCAGTAATGTACCTGCATTACTTTTCATTCTCAAGGTACACCATTAAAACGTTAACACTCAACGTGTCTAAATCATGCTTACATACGTACTTACATACAAACATACATTCACATCTACATACATACAAATTTAACAAGATAATAATGTTAGAATCCTTCAATTTTCACATAATTAAGTATACGCTTAAAACGGATTCGAAATATGAAATTATACAAAACTTGGCAATTTTGGCTGGGCTCCACCGTAAATTACGGTGGTCACCGTAATTTACGGTGGGCGCTGGACGTTTATGGTTCTACCGTAAATCAGTAAAGAACCACCGTAAAGATTTACCCTCCACCGTAAATTACGGTGGTACCGTAATTTACGGTAGCTTCTGCATATCTTTCCTACTTTGCTGTTTTGACCCGTTTATACCAATTTCTGCACTTTTAAGTCATCAAAGCGCAGTACAGGGCATTTACACAATTACATACATACATACATACATACATACATACATACATACATACATACATACCTTTCCTACATCTTTACACACATGCATACACTCGTACATACCTTTATACATACATACATACATACCTTTCCTACATCTTTACACACATGCATACACTCGTACATACCTTTATACATACATACATACATACATACACATCTACATACGTACATACCTTTCCTACATCTTTACATACATGCATACACTCGTACATACCTTTATACATACATACATACACATCTACATACGTACATACCTTAACGAACACGTACTAGATCGCGCGTACCTCTTACATAATCATACATTATTTACATGGGTCTTAGACTTAGCTTTATAGTGATCTAGGCTTGTTTGGAACACCCCTACGTTCACTTTAACATGGAACCAGCGTTTGACAGTGAAGTATGGGCGTTTAGGTTTCTGCCCGGTGTTCCATACTCCCAAACCCGGCGTTCCATACTCCGGGTGCAGATACAACACGCCCACTAAAACTCGCATAACTTTTAACCCGATTGTCCGTTTAACCTCACGTTTCTTCCTACATGCTTGTAAATTCACATTCTATCATATGAACTTAAAATCCCACATATGGATTAAGGAAATTCTTAACTTACATACATTCGACTTATTACTATTTTTTAACTATTTGACCCGTTCATGCATACGTCATCATAACTTGTTTGTCTTACCATAACCTCTTGTAAACATATTAATGTCAGTGACGTCTATCATAAATTACTAAATTTTTGGATGTCTTACATCCTCTTAACACATTAATGTTCATATGCTTGTTTTGACCCGTTAAGGGTATTCGCGCATTAATTGGTCTATGACTAACCAAATCATCATCCCCACATCCATACTTGTCCAAAACATTACACTAATCGAATAACTTATTCCTAAACTACTTTTAAGATCATTTACCCCAAAATACCCATCGAGGGCATTTTGGTCAACTTTAATCCCATCATTTACGACGAAAGGCTTTAACACACATTTGACCTCAAGCATCATGTTTAATTAATCACAACACTTTATTACTTACTTGAACTAAGAAGTGATTACGAAAATCACTTACCTTATGCGCTCGTGCTCGTATCCGATTCCTTGCTTCTTCTTGACCCGTTAACACCTCATGCTTGAGTCCGTCTCGACGTGATTCCTATACTTTCATTTCATCGAAATCACACTCTTATTAGCACACACCTTTGTACATGTAACAATCATATCACTCGCATAATTTCACACTTAACTTTCCTTAGTCATTTCTAACAAGCATTAAAATACATAATCAACTTCATATAATCATATTCGTATACGTTAAACTCATGTAACTCATCATGTCATTACATTTAACACGGATTGCTATAACATGTACCATACGACTTCCCATCGACCTATATTTACGACAACGAGTCAAATCATGTTTCTTATACTTAGTTGACTTTCAAAAGTAAACTATTAACCATACTTAACTATCGACTTATCATCATATACCCGTATCATCATAATCGACTATACGAACGACACTATATACATTTCATCATTCACTTGATGTGAGTACTACCTTTTAAGCATAACGTACAACTATTTCATGCACAATTCTTCTAAACTCATACATAACCCATCAAAACCAACTACTAATCATCATGTATCATTCCAAATGAACATTAAACACAACATCATCATATTCCTATACTTTCATCTAACAATAATTCATCATACCCACATAATACATCAATCATTCAACAAGACTTGAACATAGGAGGTGATTCTAGTCATCATCGTCACCCTAACTAACGGGTGTCACCTCTAAACATCAAATTAACGCAAACCATTCATAACCCATGTTCTACACGAGGATTCTAACCCTTGTACATGATCAATTTCATATTAACTCACGGATTAGAACATAACCCACTTCACCCATGATCACCAAACTTAGATTTAAGACATACCTTATGATCCCCTCGTGTTGGTGATCATTAATCCATGCTCGGTTATGGATTTCAGCTTCATCTTTCCTTCCAATTTGAGCTTAAAGGCGATTTAGGGTTTGAGGCTCCATGGGAGTCTCCTGCTCGATCTAGAACACACACGAAGTGTGTGTTTGTGTATGTGTTTTGTTATTTAGTAACCCAACTTTCATCTTATCCCATTTAACCCCTCCATGTTTGCCACTAAAACATGATTGGCACAACTTTCATATTTTAAATAGTTTTTATCATACAATTTACTAGGTTAAATAGCCTAGTCATTTATTTCATGATATGTCATATAGGAACATACGACAAACATAAGCATTCGGGTTTTGGGGTGTTACACAACATACAACCCCACTACGCAAGAGTTGAAAGCCATCAAGTCTGAAAAGACTTGGATGGAAGTTTGTTTTCCATAAAGTCTTAGGACTACGCCGGAGATCCCAAGTTTATATCGTGGATCAGGAATCGACATCATTCTAGTGTTTGAAAAGTTTGTTTGAAAGATTTTGAATAGTGTATGAATTTTACAGGTAAAAGGACTACCCGGAGCTTCCAGGTTGGTACTTGAGAAGCAGGAATCGGCATTTTTCTGACTAATTTGACAAGTGGTAAAGAGGTTTCTGTAGATGTCTCATTCCTACAGGAAAACCTACAAGTACAAGTGGTATTCTTTGGGTTTACTTACAAGTGGTAGTTGTTGGTTATACTTTGAAGAGATTATGTTTACAAGTGATGCAGAGGTTTCTGAACTGCAATTGGTAAATCAGGGACATTAAGTTGTACTTGATTTACTATTCATATGAGATTGATAAACAAGATGATGAACCATATCCCCATTGCTTCACAAATGGTAAACTTAAAAGTGGTAAAAACAAATTCATTTTCCAGAAAAATCATTTTGATTAAAACAAACTTAAGTGTTTTGAAATCTAAATGAGAAAATGGTTTGTTGAAAGGGGGAGTTCACATTGTTTATGCCTAGTGAATGGAGATTTGATGTGATTCGATGTCAGTTGTCAAGTTTCTGTACAGTTTGTGTTGTTTTCTATGTTTTCAAGTGGGTCAAGAGTCTAGTAGTTTTCAAATTTCCTTTGAAATTTGTTTGCATTTTAGGGGGAGTAGAAAATTTCAGAAAATCCAAAAACATTAGAAAATTTGAAAAAGCCAAAAACATGATAAAATTCAAAAATGAGTTTCGTTGTGAAAAGAGGAAATGATAGTACGTCAGTAGGCTGTCACAACATGCTAAAGAATTGGAAAGACAATATGTGATAAACAGTCTTACTGTGGATATGTCAGTAGGTTTTTACACATTTAGTAAATTGTGACGAGATATAAATCTAAAAGTTCAAACTTGCTTGTTCTGTGGGTTAACACAAACTTGGATATATAGGTAACCCCTGAAATCTTGCTTGAAAGGTCCCTTATTCTGAGATACTAGGTCTTTATGCTCAGTGATATCTGGGGTATTATCCCGGGACTTCTGCTGTATGGAAGTACTGACCTAGTCCCCGGATAATGCTTTCCGCAAAAAGCTTGAAACATAGCTTCACCCTCAGCATGATGATGAAACAATAAAATTGATAGTCGCTGCTGTTGAAATTAAAAGATCCTCTAAAGGGGACACACCAAAAGTCGAAGCCGTCATCTCTCTGCGTATACGGAAGTATCGACCTGAGCTCTCACGGCCGTCGCATCTAACCCCTATACAGATATCAGCTGTGGTATACTCACCTGTAAGACTGAATATTGAGATCTGGATACGGGAGTATATTCAAGTAGTGGGACACACGGATAAGTTTAAGTTCTTAAAACATTAATATCGTATCTCTGATCAATTTGAACTTTGTGTGAAAATTTCAGTGGACCAATATACTGACGATCTAGGTAAATTGTTTAGAACTGAAAATGTAATACAGCTTAACGGTGTTGCTGACATGTCTCAAAAACTGATATGATCCTCTTACACAAACTCACAAAAATAGTGTATGTAAATATTTCTTCTCTGCATTTCATTTCTTTACATTGAAAAATCCAAAAAGATTTTAGTGTGTTTTAGCATAAATTTCAGAAAATTCAAAAAGATTTTCGACAAACTGATGTTGGAAAGCTGATTATCAAAATTCCGAGTGCTAAACATGATGACATTGTTGTGAGGGGGAGTGCTTCTAATTGTCAAGATATAGTTTTTAAATCAACAAGTGGTTCATCATATGTGAATGATCTGAGAGAGAGTTAGGTTTGGTGCATGCAAATTGTTAAAATTAGAAAATTTACTTCTGGGTTAAGAATGTGTAGGTGTAGCCAGGTTTCGGATTCAGTGGACATAGCTAAAGCCAGGCATCAAGCTTGAACATGTGAAGGCCAGACAACGATCCTGAAGATGTTGCTGAAGAACAAAGGAATACCAGCAAATCGAGAGGGGGAGTCTGAAGACAGAGAGACAGAGAAGCCCAGAGGACTGATAAAGATTGAAGATGTGAAGACTCGACACTTAAGACTCGTCAACATCTGAGGGGGAGTCTGTTGGTGCAGTCATCTGTCGTCTTCGTCTTATATCGAGTCTCGGTTTACTACACTTGAAGCTGAAAGTTTGAAGCTGAAAGTTTGAAAAGGGTTTAGTTTGAAGGGTTCCGTTTGAAAAGGCTATGTTACTTTCAAACGGAAGGGTCATTATCTATAAATAGCCTTCAAACTTTTATCATTTGTAACTTTCCGGCTAGAGCAACGAAGTGCTGCCGAAGTGTTGTCAGGTTGTAAAACGTTATAAATTCAATCATACAACAGTTTATAGTGTGAATCTTGCTGAATTGAACTCTACACGTCTGTTTCCACCTTTCGTTTAGAGATAAACTCTTCTGATCGACTCGTTCGGGTCTGAAATCGATCCTACAAAGTGATTAACAATAATTTCATGCTATTGATATAACAATGCAAAACCACACTAAAAATAAAACAACATCGATGTTGGGTAACAAACTAACATCACGTCAACGCATTAAAGTATTAAATTTCAATGTAATAAAAATAAAAGTTTTTAATGCTAATGTAATAAAAAAACGACGTATAATAAATATAACTCGACGTACAAAAAAATACAAATGCTAGTTAATAATATCTTCTCTTATTGATATAACGATAATAAACGAAAATCAAGATAAACCGCAACAAACATTGAGTAAAAAGCAACATCAAGTACTGACACAAATGTTCTGAATACGATTGAACGAAAAAAAACATTGAAAACTTGTTTGAAGAAACTGAGATGTTTATTAGATTCTGAGACTACTTTTCCAGATTTGGATTCAAAAGACCCACCTTCACATTCAAACCTTCATTGTTCTCACAATCACCCGTACGTGGTTTAGTTGAAGATTGAGATGAACATAAATCCACATCATAAACGGCATCCAAATTACGCTTAAGTTCATTCCCCAGCATCTTCGAAGAACAACAATTATCCGCTCCGGAGGGTGTAGTAAACATGCTATTGTTCAAATTGGACATCGGCGTGTCGTCATCACCGGTACGGGAAACAGAATCCTGTAAAAAAATTAAAAAGGTAAAAAAACAGTTGAAAAAATAAGGTGAATGACAAAATATTGAAGCATTAGAGAACTAAAGAATTTGTTTCACAGACCCGGATTTGGATGTTAACAGTTGGATTTGAATCAGAAGGAACATCATTTAAAGGTTCATCATCAGCAGACTGTATTTATTTCATATGTTTCAATAAATGTTGTAATGTGCTATAAGTTTTTTATAACAAAAAGTAAAGCTAACGTATAGAATAATTTTCGAACCTGGAAAGCATCAAAATGCCTATCAAGATCTTTGATGATTGCAGGATTTTCAATCAACTTTGACACCGAGTAGCCATCTGATTTGTTTTTTTATGTTAAATGAACCTATGGCTATCTTAAATGCAAACCTCCTATTTAGCAATGCCTTCAGCTCCTTGGGAAAGTTACCTTCGCTGGCTAACTGTTTGATACACATTATTATAAAGTTAACAATGTAACATAAAAACATTAAAACGTATAAAGCAATTAAGGAAATGGTATTTGGAAAATATAAGTTACCTCCATGTTTTTATCCAACAGCTGGTTTGCGTTAACCTTTATCAGTTTAACAACTTCACGTTCAAACAACGTCAAAGTAACGATCCCGGTACAATCCTGAACACGTATTAGAACTTTTATCCTATAAAAATTTCAAATAAGATTTTATTAACGATCGATCATGTTTCATAATATGGACAATAAATGAATCAAGTAAATTAACCTGGGAACAGACACAACAGTTCTTTTATTGTACCGATCAGTTTGGCACTCCAAGATAGTTACTTCATCATATCCTTGACTTCCATCTTCCTTGTCCTTGCAAATAGTGTTCGTAAGAACCTTTTTGTTGCCAGTTTTACATGCATTGTGAAACCATGAGTCTTCTGAAGCAAAGCTCTTAATTGTTCCCAGGATAATAACAAATGTCACGACCCCCGACCCCACCCTGGACGGAATCGGGAGCCGCGAGCAGCCAAGTGGTACCGGTGGTTATTTTAAAACGTTGCAGTGGAAATGTTCATCAGGACCGTGAGTTAGGAAAAATATCAGAGTTTTGAAACATCGGATTTTATTTATTAAACAGATGGGAGTAAACCCATATTTTACAAAGGTAGCTTTAGCATGACAACATTTCTTGATTTAGTTTAATTGATAAAATAAGCCATTTCTTTAAGCCTTTCGGTGTCGTACCATCACTCTTGTTCCAATCTACTGTAATTACCTGAAACGCGTTTTAAAAAAAGTTTTGTCAGCAGGAAATACTGGTGAGTTCATTCATTTTTGTTACGGAAACATATTTGTTATAATTCACAGTATTAAGGGTGATTGCAATGTTTCTATCAACCAATTACCCCAAATCGGTATTTGTCACTCGACTGTATCTGTGACTATGGTCAGATCACCCATTGGCTAACTCGTTGTCCAATGGTGACGGGTATCAAGTAATGTATACAAAACCCCACATACCGGCAGTAATTGAAGACTACAAAAACTTAATCCCTGTAATTATAACTGGAGAACATTTTGGTTTTTATAAAACACTTTGATAAAAAGAGAATGACTCACATTTATAAGCATGCAGTATTGATTTAACAAGCTTCTTGATTCTACTCCTTCTGATAATTAAGCATATACTTTATTGTTTTGAGCCTTCTGATGATTCAGCATCCATTTTGATTGTAGGAGTATGGTGAAGAGTTTCGGGTAATTAAACATTGAGTTTAACAGAGTGGAATACGTATTAGTGTAAAACCACATCAAACCTAACGATGGTCACGAGATCCGAACCTTAATGAAATTCACAAAGTATAGTCTTATTCAGACAGTACTTTGGCATCCGTTTAACGAACTCATAAAGTACAGCACTTTGGCATCCGTTTAACGAACTCACAAAGTATAGCACTTTGGCATCCGTTAGTTGGTTCCTGAATCGATCGGACAGAATATCGCATCGGTGATTATTGGTTAGAACACCAACGTATAGAGAAAAGAAGAAAAGAAATGAGCAAAGGAAATGAATTCCTTGGCTTCCTATTTATAGGTAAGAAATAGGAAATTTCTAGGAAGTTTCCTTTGTATTTCTAGGAAATTTCATATAGCTTTTCTAGGAAGTTACCTCTGCGTTTTCTAGGAAGCTTCCTTCCTACATATCTATCCTCTTACACCTTCCTAGCACCTTGCTTTGATATTATCTATCTCGTATATATTTATTTTCATGTATATCTATTTAGGTGTTTACTAAATCTTACTTAGCTGATTAATTAATCTTACTTAGCTTAATTAATCTTGCTTAGCTTAATTAATCTTGCTTAGCGTAATTAATCTTGATTAGCTTAATTAATCTTGATTAACTGGTTAATTAATCTCACTTAACTGATTAATTAATCTTAACGGTTTAATCAAGTAATTTACTTAGCCGATTAATTTAAATAACGTAACTAGCTGATTAATTAACTTACTTAGCTTGCTTAACTGCTAAGTTTCCTTTTCTGTTAAGTTTCCTTGAGTTATTAAGTTTCTTAACCGCTAAGTATCTGATTAGCTAAGTTTGGTATACTAGTTTAACAGCTTCCTGATTATGAGTTCTAATTTCTAGACACAAGAACTCGTATTAGTGTATTAACTCAATTCAACTTTAACGATAATCACGAGATCGAAATCCTCACAACGAATGACAAAGTGCAACACTTAAACATCCATCGAATTCACGACGAATGACAAAGTATAGCCCTAATGTGGGCAACACTTAAACATCTATCGGATAGTTTCAATCGATCGGATAGGGTATCGTACCAGTGATTAGAGTTATTACCCTAATAACGGGTAGAGTTTCGGGATTTAGAAGGTATAATCCCCAGCTACTATTTACTATAATAAACGCTGAAGGAAAGAAAAGAATTAAGCAGTTTGAAACGTAGCAGTGATTGATTTAATACCCTGTATCCGTAGCAGCGTCTTGCTATTTTGAAAGTGAAATTCGAGCTAAATATGAGTGATTTTGAGAGTTTTTGGGAGCACAGACGAAAGCCCCATGCATGGGCTATTTATAGCCTGATTTTGAGTTTTACGCAGCCCGCGTAAGCCTTAACAGGCTTTTACGCGGCCTGCGAGAGCCCCTAATCTACGCGTAGGCTTGGTGTGTCACGAGTAGGTTTTCCAAGTGAACGACACGTGGCTTAAACACTTATCCGGAACAATTTTAAGTTGACGCGGCCCGCGTAAGGTTATGCTTAACCTTTACGCGGCCCGCCTGAAACTCTATCTTCTTGTTTTCTTGGTTTTCCATGCACGTTAGGGTTTCAGGGGTTCGGGTTTTCACCTACGGGTCGATTTGGGACATTTTGCAGGTCCTTACAACAAACTTTTCCCGTATGGATAGTATATAATTTACTACATTATGAAAGTTAAAAAAAATACGTATAATAAAAAAATAATAAAAATTGTAAGAACACTTGGGATATTTCTCTTAATGCTCCAATCGTACTAAAGGGAATATTAGATAGACACTCATCAGACATTGACTTCATAAAAGAGGAACTCAATCCAGAGTAACCGGAAGACGTTGACGCAGTAAGCTGAGCAAGGAAACTGTACAGAAATAATAACGTTCTCTTGATATTTCGCTTAATGTTCAAGTCTGCTTGAAGTTTATCTAATTCTCGTAATTTTCTCTGCAAATTTTACCTTCAGAAGCAAAGTACTTGAAAAGCGAACTAATTCACAACTGCTCAAGAAATAGAAAAAAAAATCCAGCATAGTTAATAAGAATATCTTAATATCTTGAAATAAAAATAAAAATTTAAAAAGCTTACTGAGGACTCAACAGAACTTGAACCATATGGCATACTCATACATATAAAATACCTATAACAAACCAAACAAAAAATAGGCTTAAAATAAAAAAAAAATACATTTTTTAAACATCTATGAAATTCTTTAAATGGCTGGAAATAATGTGATTGTGTGTTTTCAATTATTGTGTGTTTAATAGGCTTGTGCGTCAACAACAGAACCTAGTTTGACATACAGAGAGGTCATTTAGGTTTAAAACAAATGCTATATATCTTTCCAAATTATGAGAAACTTGAAAGATAATGTGATTGTCGTAAATTATGCAAACCAACACAAAATTTGGAAGCAATTAAACTTTAATATAAGTTATCTTGAAAAATTTGGAAATACGTTACAATTTAGACAACTTTGATAAGTATCCATAATTGATATAAATTTCAAAAATTCAAATTTTGAAATAATCAGTCAAAACAATTTACTTAAATAGTTAAATATTATTCAAACTTAAATTCAAAACCAATGAGCTTAATATATTCATAATATAATCAATATCTTGATGATTGTGAAAAAAAAAATCAATCACATTCATGGACCTGAGAAGAAGCTCGAGACCACTGATTCAATTCATACCTTAGTTGTCGAATGAAGAATGTTGTCTAGAAAAAACTAATCTTCACAATCAGTACATTGCTAGAAAGCCTTAATAAACCCTTACCATCTTGTCGGATGAAATATGAAGAATATCAAAAAAGAATACGAAAAATTGAAGAACGAAAATCAAATAACAAATCAGAACAAAATCCATGCCCCTGAAAACATAAAACGAACCTGTCCAAGAAGTTTAGCATCTAAAACCATAGACAAATGTTCAGCAAATCATACATAATGGCATAACGATTATTGCACCAAAAGTCTTTAACAGCTAGTGTGTAATCTCAACAAACATTATCAAAATCGTACCTTAACATCAAGAGCCAAAATCATTGCACCAAAAAACCTTTAACATCCTGCCGCACCAAGAACGAAGCTCACAACTTACTTGAAGGTAATACACAAAAACTCTCAATAGATGTAATCTGAACAAAAATAAACAATAATATAAACAAATCAATGTAGCCTTAATCTTAATATAAAATCGGTAAAACGAAGTTGAAACAAAGCAAGATATTGTAAGATAAAGTAACATTGGAGTGAAGAATTGAAAACATTAACACCTTCATCCTTCCTTGAACCATCGTTATTAACTGAGACCATACAGGTATCAGATATAGCAACTTGAACACGAAACCCTAGATCTGTAAACAAACAAACGATGAACTTGTTTTTTTTTAGAAATCACATACTGAACGCAGACCGTTTGTTTCCTGAATGATAAACACTGAAAGATGAAAAAAAAAATTGTACCTTGAAGATGTAAAATGGATGTTTGATGTCTGCAATCCCATAGAACAAATCAATCACATTGCTAATTAGCAACTCAAAGTTCCAAAATAGGATGAAAATAAAAAAAGACGGCATAAAAATAGACAAAGAAAAGGATTAACAATTGGAACCGATTAACAAAAGAAGTGATACAATAGATAAAGAAAAGGATAAACAATTAGTAAAAAAAAGATTTCTTACTTGCTGCTTGAATCCATGGATCGAAATCTAAAAAGAGAACTTATTTGAAAATATAGAACATTAGGGTTTCAGTTGTGACCTTGAATCTATGGGATCAGTGGTGAAAAGGTACATGAGAATCACCATTGTCGATTTGCTGAAGAAGATTTTTGGATTTGCGGAAGATGATGCGTAGCGGCGCTAGGGTTATGAAGAAGATGATAGAGATGATGAGTTCTGAGATGTAATGAAATTAGGATATAAAGGATCCATTTGGATCATTTGGTCGAACCGAATCCTATTCGGATCCCGTGTCCAATTTTTTTGTTTGTGTATTGAGAATTTGAGAATGGATTCCCTCCCAAACTCAAAATCCACCTCCACCATATCTTGCCACATCAGCAAAAATGGCCAAAATCAAATGCCACCTAGCCCAAATCCATCTCATTTATATATATATATATATATATATATATATATATATATATATATATATAGATTCCATGCTTAGTCAAGGGTGTGAAGGAACTACGCGACTCTAGAATTATCCTAAATATGTTTGTAAATTATTCCAAACTTGCTAAAATCTAGAAATAAGTTGAGCTTAAACAAACCCACATCCAAATTCAAGCTAATTTAAGAAACAAGCTCAATGCCAAACATCATATACCTGAGCCGTATAGGCTCGGGAGATTATAATTACATAAAAAAAACTATATATACATATAATGGGTTAGGATTTAGGAAAAACGGTGAAAAAAATGAGAACAGTGAGAACGGTTATGGATCGTCCGATCAAAACAATCTATGGACTAGATTGACCCGATGACATTTCCGTAAATAACATCAATTTTATTACGTGGACGCGCTTCATTAAGGATAAAAAGGTCTTTAGACTTCTCTACCCAAAACGTCAAACTTATGAATAAAACGCCATTAAATCCCGCCTTAAAATACAAAGAATACATCATCCTAATCTAAATGCCATTAAATATAAAACGTCAAACTTTGTTTTTAAATGATAAAGCAAAACAAATAGTAACTGAAACGACTAAACTTAATTAATACCATTTATTATAATAAAATCCCGCCTAAATACGCGCCAAAAACATCCTATATAAACATCTCAGACCTTCCATTAAACACACCAAACCCAAAATGCTATATTTTACTATATATCATTCATCTTAGAAATGCCAAAAACCCAAACATCAAAGATTTAAATAGACGTTTCTTTTAGATACACTATTTTCTCAGTAAAACGCCAAAAATGGCAAACATCGTTTCTTGTATATTCAGTATTGTTCTATGCGAAAGTTCACAGAATGCATTGTTAGCTAGGGGGTGTAACTCAATAACATTTTGTTGCATAAGATTGACAAATCTTCAAGAAAAAGATGCTGATGTCAGACTTATTTTATTTTCTGTGCTTTGTTCTTGATGAATATTTGAATCGCATCAAAAGACGGATGATACTGATGAGTGGGTTGAAGATAAAGATGAACTTCAAATAAAAAACTCACGTCATTTTGTGCTTCCAAACGGCCACAAAAAAGCTACTTCAACAACAAAAAAAAAACAAATGAATCATACCAAAGTCAAACCACCAGTGAAGATATTTTAAAAAAGAAATAGACTGATGACAGTGAAGATTTGGAAGATGAATTGTTTCTATTTTTGAAAAAAAGTCATTATAAAAGTAGAACATGTAAACACAACTTATACACTCTAGACATTATCTAAAAAACCACAAAAACAATATCTATGTGACACAAAAACAATTAATTCAGCGAGACAGATCCAAAAAACAGTAAAACGCCATGTAGTTAACGAATCTAATTAATGCCAAAATAATCTTAGACGCCAAAGATAAGCAGCATGTGACACACGAAATTGGGAAAAACGAAGATTAAAAAGACAAAAAAGTCCCTCGAACCCTGATTATATCATGCGCCACGTGTTCCATCAGGAGGATGCGTTCTTACCGTTCTCACACTTTAGGGCATTTTCTCCTGATCCCGTACCTACACATAATAACATAGCTAAATATTGTATGTATGTTATCTACATCTACATCTACACTATAACATAAAAAACTATATATACATATAATAACATAGCTAAATAATGTATGCATGGTATCTACATCTACACTATATTATAAAGTAAGCTTATGGGGACATGTGTCGTGTTACTATGCATTCTCAGAATTGTTTTCCCTCCCTTTTTTCTCTATTTTAGTTAATATCCTTTAGGTTTAAATATAATTAGCAAATTAGAAATAAATAATCCCACCTAACTCAATTTGGCCAATAATAATCCCAAGTCAGTTATTGATCGATAATAATCCGAATTGGTCATTTTTTTTGCAAAATAGTCCGCCGTTAAAATAGCTTAACGGAGTTTAGTTTTTTTTTTCCGAATTACAAAGCGATGTTTTAGGGCTTTTGATCAGAACGAGGATACGAGTCGATTAATGTAAAACTTACCTCGAAATACTGACCCAACCCACGAAAACGATGCTTCAATTAGAGTGTTTAAACTTCCAATTAACAAAAATCAAGCCATTTCGAGCACAATTTCGAGGTAAGTTTTACATCAATGGACTCGTATCCTCGTTCTGATCAAAAGCCCTAAAACATCGACTTGTAATTCGGAAAAAAATTTACCCCGTAAGCTATTTTAACGGCGGACTATTTAAAAATTTTTTGACCAGTTCGGATTATTATCTGCCAATAACTGACTTGAGATTGTTATCTGCCAAATTGAGTTAGGTGGGATTATTTATTTCTAATTCGCCATTTCATAATGTTATTAAAATTCATAAGGTTATGTTTTTCTTTTATACTAGTGCTTTCAACCCGGTGCGTTGCGCCTAGGGATTAGCAGGGTTTGATTCGGTTCATTGTGAGTCGTGGTGGTATGGACACTCTTAAAATTAAAATACATATATTATACAAATCTATTAAGTTAAATTGTTACAAATACATAACTTCTAAATAGTTACAAATACAATTTCTAAATTGTTACCAGCTCCATCAAACACCACCTACCTTACCTATGACCAAATCATTTAACTTCCTTGTTATGCTTTTCCAACGGTTGGCCAACGACAACTTCTAACCACTCGCGAAGCGTCTTCAAGGCGCCAATGCATGCCCATATAATTTTTTATGTCGTAACTACAATCAAACAATAAACTTAGAACTTATCATATATAAAAGCGAGTGTAATTACCATGATAATGGTACATAGGTGACTTAATGACTTGAAACACATCATACAACAACAATTATGATACGCTTAGTTCAGACAAAACCTTAGTGTATTGCTACATTGGGGGATACCTTATTAAATATGTGTTTTATTTTATTTTATTTTTTTTGCTTTAAAATGGTTGAGGGGTCATGAACCTAATTATTAAACGGGCTAGATAATACACAATTGGCGGGTTGGCCTTATTAAATATATATTTTTTTATTGTTGTAGCTTTAAAAGGGTTGAAGGGTCGTGGACTTGTTTGTTTGACAGGTTAATCCGAACACGCCCCCTTAAACTAAACAGGTCAACCCGAACATCACATGTTTATTAAACGGGCAATGTCAACCCAAAACATGATTACTCTCATTGTGAATCATGTCAAGAACATTCGAAGTTGAATTATAGTTAAGGGTTATCGAGGACATGTTTTGTACCCGAGATCCTGGATTCGAGCTTTCCGAATCCAAGGCGATGTCAAACTGAGTTATAGGAAGATGTGGAGTATTGAAATGTCAAGAACATTCAAAGTTGAATTATAGTTAAGGGTTATCGAGGACATGTTTTGTACCCGAGATCCTGGATTCGAGCTTTCCGAATTCAAGGCCATGCAAACTGAGTTATAGGAAGATGTGGAGTATTGAAGTTGCCCCATTGCATGTCAATAACCTGCAAATACGCATGATTATCAACTATTTCTTAAATCAGAATAAATAAATGCAAAAGAAAAAGAAAAAGAAAAAGAAAGAACCATTTCTCCAAATTTGTTTTTGTCTACTCCTCCATTGGGAACAAACTGAGCTGACTCAACATAAACAACATTAGTAGCTAACCCCATTGTAACAGCAGCTACACAATCCCTGTTACAGATCCCCTAATGTAGCATCTACCTGCCATAATTCATTAAAATGAAAAAAAAAACATTTTTAGGGTATCATACTTAGTAGATTTAAGAACCACCACCAGCCTTTGTAGCCTATGTGCTACTTGTTGTCATAAAGGACAACCCACAGCCACGCTGTCCGTTTTAGATTAATAATTAGAAGTCAAAATCTGCAAAAAATAAAAGATCCAGAATATGTCCACACAATATAGAAAATAAATAAACCAAATAATGGTTGTCTGTGGGTTCAACGATTTTAACACGTCAACACACCAATCCAACATGATTAACAACCCTACCTTAGTTAACGAAGAAACTAATTATTTTATGTTTAAACTATAACTTGGTTATAAAAAAGTGCTCCCATACTTTAATTCCATCTTTCTATTGCCTAATATAAGGTTTAAACAAAAATAAGGCAAGTTTGGCCATCATTATTGAAGAGCTCAGTGTCGCCCCAAAATGTAACTAAAATCAGACTAACGTTGAACTCTATAAATAATTATGATTGGGTTGTTGCCAGGAGTTGGGACATACAAAGTTTTATATTTGTGATAAGCCAAAGGTGAATTGAGAAATGGAGAACGTTCTAATTTATAGTAGAAACCTTGGAGATCTAGCATATATGGTCTTCAAACTCCCAACTTGCTCTTTGCATTCAAGGCTATCACACAGTTGATCATTTCTAGGAGCTGCCATAATAATAAGATCCATGAAGTTTTTTCACAAATGAGGATTAAACCCGTCTGATCATTCTTTAGTAGATAGAGAAAATACTAAAAATCTAAGTTGGAAATTTATGCAACAGACAGCGGTTAGACTTCAAAATGTAAGAAGACTTAATTTACATATGAAAACTAAAGAAATTTAAAAACCTAACATGAGGCATAATAATGAACCGAGAACTCTCATCACCACCCGCTACGACTCTTTAATAGAAGAAATTAAACCTCAATCAACAATCGCAGAAGCCATCCTCATCTCAACAACCACCGACACTACAATCACCATAACATTGTACAAAACACAGCCTTCGAAACCCTTCTCGGTTATCTATAAATTACCAAAATTTATAAAACCCTTATCCACCCCAGCCAGCAGGAGAGATCATCTATAAACTTACCAAAAGTTATAAACCCGCCGCTCTCAACCAGCGGCAAAGAGACAAGAATGCTTTCAATCCGACCTCCAGTTTGACTGAATGTTGTTCCTCGATCATACACCTTTTATTTGTTCAAAAGGTTATAATCACATGATAGTAAAAGATAAATAAGAATTAATAATAATAAGTTAATAGCAATAAGTATGTCAAAAGTGTGTACCAAATTGAATTAATGAATTCCACATAACGGCCCCTTCTCAGTTGCTGCCATGCCTTGTGTTTATCAGTGAATGGCATATCCTTTCTCCTTAGTAAGTACAAACATGTTCAATCATCATCTCAACATTCAAACACAGTAGTAAGTTCGAATCAGATGAAAAACAACTTCAAAAACAAAAGTTACCTGGAGAGACAACTAAATATTCTTCACAAAATATTTCTGCTAAAATAACGGACACCGGGGAAAAATTACGCAAGGGGAAACAATCGAAGAGGAAATTTGAACAACTAAGAAGGAAAATAAAGAGGCAAAATAACGCACCTAAACTCCGGCAATGACTTGCGTTGTCGCATTCCGGCGGCCAGTTCGCAAAGCAACCCTAACACCGCCGCTTTGGGGCTTGGCCAGAGATAAAATGGAACCAATGGCCATGTAAATCGCCGTTTTGATTTGAGACGGTGGTGGTTGTGGAAATCGCCGTTTTGATCTAAGAGAGTGGTGGTTGTCATCTGATGCTGGAGGCATGGAGAGAGAAGAACACCTTTTTAATGAGATTTTTTAGTTGATAATCTCATCAACACGTGGCTATTGGTTGGGTGATGAGTCCACCACCTCCAAAAGGCCCAATTAGCCTTCACCACCACATCAAGCAAGGTGCCAGGCAAGATGCCTGGCACTATTCATTCTGTTTGATTATTAACATATGTTAATTCCTACTAAAGAAAATTCAATTCATTCATGTTTTTTTATAACAATTATTGTTGTTGTTGTTGTTGTTGTTGTTATTATTATTATTATTATTATTATTATTATTATTATTATTATTATTATTATTATTATTATTATTATTATTATTATTATTATATGTTGTTCTATAATCAGGATATTACATAAATGAAACTACATAAAAGATAACCGGCTTATAGCCTAGCGCTATCATGACATGTGATAAATGTGTTCCAAATTATCTACCAAACCGTATAAAATACTTCTATTATTATTATTGTTGTTGTAGTTGTTAGTATTATTACCATTTTGCGTCGTATTTTGTAATATCGTGTGCCGAAGATTTATGTTCCTTCTTATTTCACTCTCTTTCAGATTCTATTATTCAATTTTAAACTTTTAATTAAAAAATTAATATTATCTTATCACAAAATCATTTTATAGTATTTTAATCTTCATTATTAATTATATTTATTTTTCTCAACACGTGTAGTACACGGGTTTCTAACCTATTATCCTATATAGAAAAATAGGGTGGGGTTCGGCTACAAAGTCCATTTTTCCTACAAAGTGTACAAAGTCATAAAACACCACAATTTCAACCATAAAACACACTTAAAACCCACAAATAACAGAGAGTGAAGATCACTAAAACACAATAGCAAAACCCTAACAATCCATAAAAACTTCAAACAGACCATCATAAAACTATGAATATAAAACACAACATGATAATCAACATAAAACACACTAATGTTAGTCATTCGATAATCAAAGCCTTTTCATCTAAAACACACCACAAAACCCACAAATATGGCATTTTAGTAATCTTCACTTTGTTATTTTTGGGTTTTGAGTGTGTTTTATTGTTGACATTATGGTGTTTTATGACTTTTTACACTTTGTAGGAAAAGTAGACTTTGTAGCAAACTCCCACCCTAGAAAAATAAAATATAAATATACAAAAATAATCAAATAGTGAATAGCCAAGCCAGAGTTGAACTTGATGTTGAAAAATAACTTACAAACTCAACCTAAGAGTTAAACATAAAACTCTTAATTGTCTAGCCCTCGCTTGAATTTAAAGGTATTTAAATGCGACAATCCTCGTTTACGCTTTCTTTTACGATAGACCTGTATATCATTATCATTAAGAAAATGGTTATATTAAAAAGTAATTGCTTTTAACAATTATATAACATGGTCAGGATATACTAGAAAGTTTATTTGGGTAAGAAGATTAGAAAATAATCTTAATCATCCATTAAGTAATTAACAACTTAGATTAAAAGGGTTGAATTAATCAAAATGGGAGGTGCGTGAGTTTTCATTAAGGTTATTCTAATCATTCCAAGTCAATAGTTCCTCTCTCTTCCAATTCCCTCTTGTTTTTAAAACATTAATAACTCTTTCATACGACATAATTTTTTATAAAAAATGCACCAAACGAGTGTTTTTTATCTTTAAAACGACTATAATATTGCTATACCTTTGAAAAAAAATCGGAAACCCAGAAACATAAAACGCAATTGACAGAAAACAATTTTTTTCTAAAACGTAATAGACAAGAAACACAAAAGAAAATATTATTTCTAAAACACAATGGACTAAAAACACAAAATAAAGTGTTTTTTATAAAACACAATGGACAAAAAAACACATAAGAAAGTGTTCACTATAAAACGCAATGGAAGCAAAACACAAAAGAAATTATTTTTTCTAAAATGCAATTGACTAAAAACACAAAAGAAAGTGTTTTTTATAAAACACAATGGACTAAAAACACAAAACAAAGTGTTCTTTCTAAAACGCAATGAACTAAAAACATAAAAGAAAGTTTTCTTTTTAAAATGCAATGCACAAGATGTCACACCCCAACTGATGGCGGAAACATTGGAGTAAGACGAAAACAAGATTTGAAGAGACTTCATAATGACTATTTGCAACAAGTATTTAATAATCAAAATATCATTTCATTTCTAAACAGAAAATACATTGTTTCGAAATAAATTACAACTTGAACAAGAAACAAAATACAACAATAAGTACTAAATTTCAACTAGGTTTCTAGCCATCCTACTAGATTCCGTTCAACGTCTCATCATCAAGTTCCTGCAATACGTATTAAAGTACATGTCAACACATAAAGATTTGTCGAGCATACAAGTTTATTTACTAGCATAAGTATAAACGTTTTAAACAGATCCACATGGCATAATCGCAAACTAAGACTTAACATAAAAATACTAGCATGCAACTTATAATTGTCAACCCACAGATTCCCACTAGCATAATCTTGTCGTCGCAACGACAAGACAGTTTTGTTTAACTTAACATGACCTCAAGAATACGGGCGACGTGTTACTCATATAGCGCTATACATGTTAAGGTAGGCTCGTACGAAGTTAATGACAAGTATAAAACATATAAGTATTCTAGCATGTATGAGTTCTAGTATCACGTATCAAGCATGTATATTGGATTGTTTGTTCGTGTCAAGCATGTTTGTAAGCGTATGTGTGGGTTTTATAAATTATATGTATTGCACCCAAAAGTGTTAAAAATAAAAAGGGGTCATGTACACTCACAGTTTGCTAAGCTTTTCGATTAACCACGAGTTGATGAGTCGTTGAGAGTGGAACACCGAAGTTACCCTACATTGGGGAAACGAAGGTGTATGAGTATTTGGAGTTTGAAGGGAATTCGGATTCGTAATTAAGTATAAAAAAGTATATGTGCACGAAAATATATATCGTCTAAATACTCATTTGGCAACTAAGTTTTTATGTGTTTTCATTGGTCCTAACTTGCCCATTAGAATCACAAACGAGGAGTCTAGAACATAGATAATATAACCTAAGTTCATGACATCTAACCATAATCCGGTTAATATCAAGAATCCGGTTAAACATATATTATATATTTTATAAGTTATAATTTAGTCCATCATGTATAATCATATATTGTCATGTAAGTCAAGCATGGGGGTAGGATGATTAGCATCCATTAAACTTCATTTTATGAATTCACCAATGCACAAATCACCACAAGGATGATTCGGATGGTCATGAACATAAATACATAAACAACTAGACTACTAGATTATCCAAGTAGCCAAATAAGAACAACACGGGCGTGTCATACCCAACATGACAAATGTTGGAGGCGAAGCGGGGTTATCTTACTTTGTTTCTAGGAAGCTACTTAGATGAACATAAACAATTAAGCAAGTGAGGTAGTGGAACAAGTTTGGAGAGTCCATGCTTCCATGGTTCACACATTTAGACAAATACAAGACTCACCATATGAACAATGGTGAGCTTGGATGGTCACACACTTGAAGGTTGCTTGGAACCTTATCAAAACAGAAAGTTTAGGAGGTTCTTGGACCTCTAAACTCATGGGAATCAACCCTATTCAAGCCCCATAACCATAGGTTTGGTTAGAAGCAAGATAGGTGCAAGATTTCATAAAAAAGAAGTTTAGTAAAGTTCTTCTCCAAAACAAAAAGTTGGACCTCAAAATGGTGATGTTCCACCTTGGTTTACCATGGTAAACATGTGGAAATACTCCTAGAGGTGTTCCAAGCTATCAAGAAGAAGAAGAAGTGAAGAAAGTTGAAAAAAGTGAGGTAGATGCTCACTTTTGCACTTAGAGAATTCTGCCCCAAACATGAAATTTAGTTGATTATAGAGTGTTGTGAGAGTGTTTAGACAGTTGGAAAAGTGCAAATGAGGTGATGGAGGCTTGCTTTTATAATGATGAAGTAGGGTTTGGTGTTTTAAATGGAGTTATAAGGTTATTGGGGAAGAGAAAGGTGGAAAAAGGGGACCAACCCATGAGCAGCAAACAACTCGCTGCGGATTGAGGACCTTGGCGTCTCGTGAAGCTAAGGAGGTGGTGCCTTCGCATGAGACAACGCCTAGTATAATCAAATCAGTTTCATTTATTGCAATTTAGCCCCTGAACTTTGGTTTGTTTATCATTTTATGCTATAATTTCACAATTTGACATGTTTTCGAGTATGGAACGCATAAGTATGCATAAGTTGCGTATCGTGAATGTGTGGATGACATTTTGAATGTATAACAAGTATCAGTTTGCAAGTAAACATGTAATTAACGATTGATTGCATGTATAACACGTATGTATAAAGTATGGAATTTCATTGAATTACAAGGTTGGAAATGAATACCAATACAAGTTTCTAAAAATAGAAATACGATTACATCTTTCTAAATAAGGAAAGTACAAAAATGCCGAGCGTTACACAAACAACACAAAAGAAAGTGTTCTTTCTAAAGCGCAATGAACTAAAAAGTAAAAACACAAAAATAAGTGTTCTTTCTAAAACGCAATGGACTAAAAACACAAAAAAATGTGTTTTTTTCATTCTAAAACACAATGGACTAAAGACACAAAATAAAAATATTTTTTCTAAAACGCAATGGACTAAAAAACAAAAAAAATAGTTTTTTTTTTCTAAAACAAATTCGAAAACCCAGATCGTAAAAAGCAATGCTTGACAAAAATTCTTTAGATTTCTTACACAGATCGAAACCGATTTCGTCAATGATTGACAAAATTTGAATCCTAGAAACATTGATCAATGATCAAATCGAACGAATCGAGTGATTTGCTTCAAATTTATGAGAAAAAAAAATGAGAAATTGTATAAAATTAATCTGGGTTTCTTCAAAAAAGTTGAAGAACACGTTGATTGGGTGTTTGAATTATTGATTATGAAGAAAATCGTAATATGGTGTACTGATTATAGAGAGAGAAAAAGAAGAAAAAGTTGAAGATGATGAGTTTTGAAAATGGTAGGTTTTGAAGATGCAGAGAAAAAGAAAGAGAGAAGATAAAATGAGATTGACTAAAATGTCGCTCCCCATATTTTTTTTTTGTTATTTGTCACATGTTCTCTTGTTATTGCTTCTTACACTTTCTACCCAAACCAAATTTCTTATTTGATCCTCTCCCTTATATAACATTCTACATTTCTGTATTGCAAATATGACTAAGGTGATATCATTTATAAGCAGCCATGTAACTTGATAAGGTATACCAATTTGTCAACATTGAATTTTGTTTTCAAAAGAAATAAAATGCATGTGAAGGCGTTTACAACACTTTTCAATTAAATAATTTAAACTAGGTTTGAATAATGAAAAATGTTTATTTATAAAGCATAAAAAGATAACTAGGTGTTTTTGATAATCATCATACAAGTTTGCAATTTTTTGCTTTTACTAATTAATACCTAACCCCCTTCTAGAATGTACAAACATCAATTCCTTAGAAAACTTCTTAATTATGTTTACGTTGTGTAATTGAACCTTGAAAAAATATTGGCCAATTGGAAATAAATAATCCCACCTAATTCAATTTGGCCA
The DNA here is from genome assembly GCF_002127325.2 of Helianthus annuus. NCBI lineage: Eukaryota > Viridiplantae > Streptophyta > Magnoliopsida > Asterales > Asteraceae > Helianthus > Helianthus annuus. Next base: position 148,455,042 of record NC_035443.2, read on the forward strand.
ATAGTAATCCCAAGTCAGTTATTAGCCGATAATAATCCGAACTGGTCATTTTTTTTTGTAAAATAGCTAAATGGAGTTAAGTTATTTCCGAATTACAAACCGATGTTTTAGGGCTTTTGATCAGAACGAGGATACGAGTCGATTGATGTAAAACTTACCTCGAAAAAAATTCAATCTCTTTCATCCGTGCAGCTTATTGCTATAGATTTCTTTAAAAAAAATTACATAATTTTGAATACTCATTAGTCCATTACGTGATTGTGAATACCCAGTATATGACTATGTGATTTTGAATACCCATTACGTGATTACACATTCAACATAAACCATTACGTGATTGCACTTTAAATATAAATCCATTACTTGATTACACATGCAATATGATTTGTTATAACTAATGTTATTACAATTTTGCTTATAACGTAATCACTTAGTGTGTTTCACATAAAATACTATAATGAAATCACGTAATCACGAAATAGGTATCCAAAAGCACATAGTCAGTTAATAATACGTAATCAACTATTGTTACGTAATTACGTAATCTCTTAGTGCACTTTCACATTCTATAATGAAATCACAGAATCGGTATTCGAAATCACATAGTCATGTGCTGGGTATTCAAAATCACGTAATGATGTAATAAGTATTCAAAACCATTTATTTTTTTAAGAAAACTATAGCAATATGTTGCTCGAATTAAAGAGAATGAAAGCTCGTTAATACGGTGTAATTTAAAATAAAATATTAACATATGAAAAAGTTATAGCCATTTGAAAATCAAGGGGAGAAAAGTTCAAGTGAGAAAGGACCAGAATACCACTTCTCTATTTGTTTTTTCAATTGTTTTAACCTTATATTTACGAAAATGTCACTGCCTAGTTTTGAGTCATTAATCTTGGGAGATCAATGGTTGAGCTTGTCTCCTACACTCCGTACAAGAATTATCTCTTGTACATGATCTCTTATCATATTAATAAATTGTTGGGTTATATTGATAAGTGTACAAGTTTTCAAGTAAATAGATTAAACTATTAATCACGTAATATGGTTTAGATATGAAAAAAATGCTAAACTCATACTTGGTTTAAATTTGATCCTTCTTTACAATAACTCAAAGTTTGTTTTAAACATATCCTTCTCTGCAATTTTTTGGTAACTTAATTCAAAAGTATAACTATCAATGTAAATAAAGATACATGTGAGGTAATGATAGATTTTGTGGGATGGTTTAGCAATGCTAACCTAACCAAAAATATTTGTCAAGTATAAGAAATATTTGAAGTAAGGACGCATATTAAGGTAAGGATTTTAAAATAAAAAATGTTATATGATATTAACCTGATTTAAAAAAAAACAATAAAAACATTTTTTTAGTTTAAGGTCGCGGATTTTCGGAGTACCAGAAGCGAGAACTTGTGGGGTTTACCACTATGGCTTAATGAAGAGATACTTTTGAAGTTTAATTAATGGGCTAATGGTGGGTTTAAACCCAAGAAGGAAAGTATATTGCACTTAAACACTCACTATAAATAGAAAGGGATGAAACCTAGGCTAATACCCACCAAATCAAATTAGATTTCTAGATAGAGAAAATGGATGAAGCTTGGATCAAGATTTTGAATATTTAATGTTTGGATCTCGTTGCTCATCAATCCCTAATCATCACAACTACATTTTGGTCGAGTTTCTCGTAAAATTTGACCTTAAATCTGTGATTTTTGTAGTTTTGGGTAGAACTCTGGTTTTTAGCTCAAAGATCAGAATTTTATGTGTTTTTGGAATAAATACCATGGATCATGCTTCATGTAAGTTAAACAAACATCTTGGATGTAAAAAGCTTCAATTTTGGGCTGAAAATGGACCTGGTTGGATGAAGGTACGGAGACACAAAACTTGCAGGTCCAACAACACTACCTAGAAACACTCACGGGGGAGAGTTGGGGAAGATGGCGTTGACCCCGAGGTTTGCGAATGATTGCTGAAATTGGCATCGACAACACTAAAGACTGTCACCAAGGGGGAACTACAACAGTTATAATTGCAGTCAACACTTTTCAGAAGTCGTAGCATGTCCTATCATAAGTTAGGAAAAAGTATTGGCCAGCGATACTGAAACATCGACTGAGCTGATGTGAGTGTGGACGATACTGAACCAATGACTGAGCTGATGATAGTGTCGACGACACTGTGCCTGGTGACAGTAGCATGTGGAGTGATAAGTTTCACGTGGCTAAACCCTAAAGCTAAACCCTAAACCCTAAAGCTAAACCCTGAACCCTAAAGTTAAACCATAAAGCTAAACCCTAAAGCTAACCCCTAAAAGCCAAACCCTAATATATTTAGGGTTTAGGGGTTATGATTTAGGGTTTAGGGTTAAAAGATCTTAGTTAGGGTTCGACGAGCCGGTTCCAACGTCGCTGGAATGAGTCCAATCGGAGTTCGTTTGAGTCGGTTCCCCATTGTTCCCCACTTTTTTAGTGTTCCCCAATAAACCTCACACTACTTAACTAAAACATTGGAAGGTCTCCCAAAGTATATTATTCTTTCTAACTAATATATGTATTAAATCTAAGATTAATAGGTATGTTTAAATCTGTTACAACAAGCGAACCCAGTAAATCCGTAAAATAGCAAAGTTATTAGTAGGGTCTAAGAAGGATGAAATATGGAAAAACTTTTCCTTTATACCTAACACAAAGAGGTTGTTTTTAAAAACAAATGAAACTATAAACATAAAGGTAGAAAGCTACCAAATAGTAAAAGAAACGGTGAAAGAGTAACACGGTAAAATAGAAGCATATATATGTACTATCATTAAATTAAACAGCATATAAACATAGAAATAATGTATGTCCAATAATAGCAACACACTAATAAAAAACAATGAAAATCACAACCTATTGCATGTGATTAAATAATGTACATTCATTTGACTCACATTGAAGTCTTGATCATACCACATGAGCCCATGCATACTATTTCACCCACATTTAATTTCAAGAATTGATTCCAACCTTCATTTTTTCTCATTCATCTCCCTAAACTTTGAGCTTACCGAATGGTGTAGCCGGTACGGTTCGCGTTACAACTTTGTGTGAAATTTATCCGTAGAGTGTTTCAAAAAATTCACGCCGATTTGTGAATTACCTACAATTATAGAAAACATAGTTATCAAATTATAAATATTTATATATAAAAATAATTATTTTGAATATGTTTATATAAAAAATACAACCATTCTTTGGATCCTCCGAAATATCAACCCAAATACGTGCTAAAGCCTCTTCCTCAGTCGAGATCCATGGTGTACTAGCTGACTTAACGCATTCGTTTTCGTTTTCAATCCACCTTCTTATTTTCCTTTTCGTTAACTGTTGGAATCGTCAGAAAGCGTCCAGGTTTTGGTTCCAATCGTAGAATATTGACTGTGGGGGAATAGCGATGGATCAAACTACGGGGGTATACCCGGATGATTGAAATTAATTATTGAGGTTATTGGGGTTGTTTAGATCAATTTCTTTAGGCTGGAGCCCCCTTTAATTTGTATGGTGTGGATGGAGCTCCATATTAAACAAAATTAAAATAAAAATAAAAAGATTTCATTGGTGCAAAACAAGTGGGTCCCACCTAATAAAGCCCTTCTCCCTCGCTACCATGATGGAGCCCCTCCTATAGCGCCCCTCTTTAATTTCGTGGGTGTGGTCGTATAGCGCCCCGGGGCGCTATAGTTGCTGAGTTGGCGGAGGTGGCGCCCCCCACCCTCCGGCCTTAGAGATGTAATGTATTTTGGTGTAAAAAATTTACGTTCAACTACATAAGATGAAGATGGGAGAATATTTTCTCAAAACTTGTGATCAACTTAAAATAGTTTAAACTTGAAATTTAAACTAAAAATTAGTTTGTTGAAAAAGGAGAACCGGCGACCGATCGAAGCATAGGCAATTATTTGTTTTTATATTTTAGTGTTGTTATTTGGTTTTTTAATCGCTACTTAGATTCAACCAAATTTTGTTGCATTATTATAGATCATGAAATATATACTATTATTGAATATATGTTTACTTTTATTTTTTTTAGTTTACATAAATACGTCATAAATAATCGAGGGACCAATACTTTACGTAACTATATCACAATTAAAAATGGTGTGTCCATTTTGAGTTAAGAAATATATTTATTGATGCAGTTATTTTCATTTTAATGATCTTTAATGAAAATCTTAGCATCTTTTTTTATTTTAGTCCAAAAACACCATTTTTATTTTGAACAGCAATTACAAATTGTTAAAAAGCAAAACATTTTATATTGTTTAGTTTTTAGAAATTAAAAATATTATAAAACTTCTGAAACTGAAAAATTACACAAGAATGAAAACCATAAATAACTTTTACGAAAAATTAGATCCTCAATGTACTAAATCAAAGTGCTATAAAACCAACTAAAATAACGGTGTACAATCTCAAATAAATTCGGAGAACGTGCCACAACATTAGTACAACTTACATCGTCTATAAAACATTAAAAAATAATTATTTCAAAATTTAGAACAATTTATATCCAACAATAATATATATTAATTAATAATAATAACAACAACAAAAATTATAAAAATAAAATAATTGTTTCAAAATTGCAAATTATCGATTACCTATTACCTATTACTTATTACCCATTACCCTATAGTATAATTTTTAACATGTTTATGTATAAAGGTGTTGTAATTTATGCTTTGAGAGTTTTTAAAAAAAATTGAATTTTTTACATTTAAACCAGAACTATTTGATTCTTTACTTTTAACCCAAAATTATTTGATTTTTTTACTTTTAACATTCAAAACTTTTTATCTTTTACAATTTAAACTAACAACTTTTTTTTACTTTCAACTTTGTTTCTCTTTACTTTTCATCTTTTACAATTTAAACTCACGAACTTTTTTTACTTTCAACTTTGTTACTCTATACTTTTCATTTTTCTCAAACTTTTCGTTTTAAGTCCCATCCTAAATTTTGCGAGTTAACACGACGCAACGTGCGTGTGTGGTTAAACGTTTTTACGTTGTCTATTTTTCCTGTGTGACGGGTTTATCGTAACGCGCGGATCCTATATCGACTAATTAGTTATTCTTTTATATGTTTTACGTTTCAGTTTAGTTTCTTCGCATTAACGCGCCACAACTTCAGCGTTGGTGGTCGCTGACACTAGTGTGCCATTGGTGTTCGCCCCCGTCTCAACACTGGGGGAGGGGGGGAGGGGGTTCAATAGCAGTTATATATGTTGACAATTTATATCTAATCCACACTCGGGGAGGGGGGGGGGAGGGGGTTCAATAGCAGTTATATATGTTAGACAATTTATATCTAATCTAACATTAATATAGATTAACAACAACAATAAAAAAAATCTAAAAAATCAAACCATCTATTATGATCAGATTCATACTGTCTTCGTCTCATTATGGATCACGATGCATGTCAAGAATCAAGATAATAGTATAATATATTTTTACGTTCTATATAACATATATATTTTAATCTAGATATACATAAGATTAAAAATAATTTACCCCAACCACATTATAAAATTAAAAACATGTTCCACATACATCTGGTCCGTTAAATAAGGATCTATCCATGACCCCCTCACATTCCTTAAACCTTCGAATTTATATATAAATCTTATTTACATTATTATTAATTATTATTTAGTTATTCTTAGATTAAGGATGATTATCTCTAAAAAAATAACTTACAATATACCTCTTGAATCACCACCATAAATACAACCAAACCCCCACCCCTTCAACCCCCTTCACATCCATGAAAATGACCAATCATTTTCTTCTAGTTATCACCATCACCACCACCGTATTATTCACCGAAACCGCCGTTGCCGCCGCCACATACAATGTGGACAAACTGGGGGCAAAACCAGACGGTAAAACCGACTCGACCAAGGCCTTTATGGCTGCATGGTCACGTGCATGTGGCTCGGAGAAGCCCGCCATTATGTACGTTCCTAAAGGAACGTACATGGTTGGCGGGATGTTGTTCTCCGGGCCATGCAAGAACGGTAATGTTACCGTTCAGATCGACGGCGCCCTAAAGGCGCCGTCGAACTATTCTGTACTGGCTAAAGCTCAGTCGTGGCTGCTGTTACAACATGTTCAAGGGGTGAACATCGTGGGTGGTGTTATGGATGCGAATGGTGCCGGTTTGTGGGATTGTAAATCGTCTGGTTCGAAAAACTGCCCTGATGGAGCCACGGTATATATTTATTATTTGTTAACTGTTAATGTGTTTTTATGATATGTAACTGTCTGATTTGACAATCTAGATTAACGTTGTTGAAACATAAAAATTTACTTTTTTTAATGGCAAATTTGGATCAGTAAAAAAATAAAAAAAAAATTACTTTTTTTTTTCAAAAATGTCTTTAAAAATTTGACCGAATAAATTTTTTTATTCATTTATGGTCTTTAATGTTTTTAAAACGATTTTTACTTGCTATTATTTGTTATTGGATCGTGATAAAATATAACTGGATTGAGCTAAATGATAAAACTTAGATAAAGATTTTGTGTTATTTTGTTTGAACATAATTCAGATTTTTTAAAACGAAAAAACAAAAACCGAATATGTAATTTGGTTAGGTTAAGTCAGTTCAGTAACGAAAACCGAATATGTAATTTGGTTTGGTTTAGCTTTCGGTTTATTCAGTTTAAAGCTGAAAATGTACACTCCTAATTCATTTCATTTTTATTATATGTACTTTTGTTTAAAAAAAGGTTAAATATGCTATTCAGAAGGGGGTAGCGGCGCAACTTGTTGCTCGCTTACCTGCGATATTGATGTAACTCGGCCAGTTGTTTATATATAAATAAAAATTTATCTCTTTTAAAAAAAAAAATTAATATTACAAATCCAAAAATTAAATAAATAAAGATTGTTGTTATATTTTACTTAAATTTTTGTATTCGTCTATATGTTTAATAATTTTTTAATTATTTTATGCAATGTTGCAATATCCATTAACAATCTGATGCATTTGTGCAGACTTTATCAATTTTCAACTCAAAGAATGTTAATGTGTATGGTTTAACTTCAGTCAACAGTCAAATGTTTCACATTGTGGTGAACGGTTGCCGAGACGTGAGAGTGGTGGGGGTAACCGTTGAGGCACCGTGGAACAGCCCCAACACCGACGGCATCCACGTCCAGTTGTCCACCCGAGTCACCATCTTGGACTCCAAGATCAGCACCGGGGATGACTGTGTCTCCATCGGTCCCGGTGCTACCAATTTATGGATCGAAAACGTCGGTTGCGGTCCCGGCCATGGCATTAGGTATTATTAATAACCCAAATTGTTACAACTTCATCTAGTTATGCTACTAGAAAACTGGGCAATTGCGATCGAAATTTGAGACTGAACCGAAAGTATATTGGTTGCAACAAGCTTCGGTTGCAAAACAGTCAGTTTGCGACCGCCTTGTTTTGGTCGAAAATATCGTTAAAACTAATTAATCAAAATTAAAATATAAATAAAGGTTGCAAAATGATCACAGATTTGTGAAAAATATAAAGTAAAAACAAATATTTATATATTGGTCGCGTTATGATCGTTTAGTGCGGTCGCAAAAATGAAAAATTAATGATATAAAACACCTTTTGGGGCCGATTTGCAACCGGATCAGCAAACACAATTGTTTAGTTTTCTAGTAGTGTAATTTACCACTACATAGATTTTAGATAAAGTTGCACATATCAACTTTTATCTTATACCTAAAGTGCACTTCATACATTTCACTATTGAATGTATGTTTACACTACGCCTTTTGCAGCATTGGAAGTTTAGGTAAGGATTTTGACGAACAGGGTGTGAAAAACGTGACAGTGAAAAGGGTTAACTTTAAGAACACCGACAACGGTTTTAGGATCAAGTCATGGGCGCGATCAAGCAAGGGATTCGTTGACGGCGTTTTGTTCCAGAACGCCGTCATGACTAACGTCCAGAACCCGATTATTATCGACCAAAATTACTGTCCTAGTCACAAGAACTGTCCCAAAGAGGTTCGTTTTTGTATTCTTTTTGCATCATTTAATGTACTATAGGTTTTTAAAAAAGTTTAATGTTGGTGGGGTGGAGCAAGGTTTGGTTTTTAAAAAAGTTTAATGTTGGTGGGGTTGGAACAAGGTTAATAGGGTCCGTTAACCCTGTCACAAAAAGTTGTTGGAGTTTTATATATTAAATCCGAGTTATTTTTCAGTAAAAACATAAGATGAACCATGAGTTATTTAAGACATGCTTCCTAAAAGTCCGAATTCTTCGACCTAGGGGTTCTAACGAGCTAAGCTACTTGAGATCGGCTAGATAAATACTCGAATCGAGCCGAGCTTAAACGAGTTAAAGCTCAAGCCGAAAAATAAGTTTTTTTTGATAAATCAGCCGGAGCCCGAACTTCACTTGTTGAGCTCAAGCTGTCTTGTAAGGCTAAACGAGCCTATTATTTATATCGTAAATAATTTTATATATAAAATTACGATAAAAATTATTACACAGTATATATGATGTAGAAGAAAAATTTTAACTGAAATATCAAATAAGTAATTAATAATCTTTATAATTTAATTAATAATAATGAAACGAGTCGAGCTTGAGCCATATAACCTTATGATTACCCGACTAAAAATGTTTGCTTACGCACTTACATCATTGGTAACGGTTGTAGGTTTCCGGCGTGAAAATAAGCCACGTGAAGTATCAAGACATCCATGGGACATCAGCGACGGAAGTGGCGGTGAAGTTTGATTGCAGCAAGAAGTATCCATGTAAGGGAATCAAGATGCAAGATGTGAATTTAAGCTTCACGAAACAAGCTCCGGCGTCTGCGTATTGCGCTAACGCCGGAGGAACGTGTTCTGGGGTCATGAAACCCACAAGTTGTTTGTAAGGGTGAGTTAGTTGCCAGAGCCCGTGGCTGGAATTTTGTATTTGAACATTCGCCTGGCTTAGCATTTTGAGATTTTCATTGATTATTTAGTTGTAGGATTTATTGGGAGTGATTGATATTGTTCTAATTGGAATTTTTGTATATTTTTTTAGTTCATTTGTCTATTTAACCAATTGGAGTGATGGTCAAATTGGAATCTTTGTATATTTTTTTCTTTTTTTTTTTTTGTATATTTTTTAGTGTTACATTTACATTTATATTTATATTTATATTTATATTTTATATTTTATATTATACGAATAGATGTTGCAACTTGCAAGGCCTTTATATGGTTTATGTTCCTTATTGTTATTCAAAGCATTTAGTTACTTATAGTAACCCACTTTTACAAATTATTTAAAATTAAAAGAAAAATGATTATTGATGAGGGGTGTCCGGTCCGGACGCATATAACTTAACCAGTGATCCGCAATTGGACCAAAACTTCAGATAAATATAACTGGAGTAACAATCCTAACACAAATGAACCGACACAAACCTAGCCGAATCAATGAACCGAATTATAACTAGGTTTGTGTCAGCACCTTGACCAATGACTGTCATGAGAAAGGTTATGTCAAACTATGTCACGCATAGCTTGAACAATAATTGCACCAACTGCCACCATCTCAAATACTATCTACACGAGTTTAAGAACCGGGTATTCTTTCATTCGTTATTCGTTGCTCATTAATACTCTTAACCAACAAACACTTTTTCTCACGCCTTAGCTTGTTCTTCGGAAACACCCATCACATGGTGAGGCTAACATCTTTCTATTTTGCAGGATCAAGACTTGGAACCACCTATCCCAATCATGTACCACTAATCCAGACTACCCTATCATATCTTTGTCAAAACTTCATTTAGAAAAATAAAAACAAGAAAACCAATATGCAAACCCTGGCCCTTTCACTATTTCATTATAATAAACTTTAAATCAACAATTAAATTAAATTAAATTAATATACTATACTTACTATACTATACTATACTATACTATACTATACTATACTATACTATACTATACTATTACTATACTACTATACTATACTATACTATACTATACTATACTATACTATACTTACTATACTATACTATACTATACTATACTATACTATACTATACTATACTATACTATACTATACTATACTATACTATACTATACTATACTATACTATACTATACTATACTATACTATACTATACTATACTATACTATACTATACTATACTATACTATACTATACTATACTATACTATACTATACTATACTATACTATACTATACTATACTATACTATACTATACTATACTATACTATACTATACTATACTATACTATACTATACTATACTATACTATACTATACTATACTATACTATACTATACTATACTATACTATACTATACTATACTATACTATACTATACTATACTATACTATACTATACTATACTATACTATACTATACTATACTATACTATACTATACTATACTATACTATACTATACTATACTATACTATACTATACTATACTATACTATACTATACTATACTATACTATACTATACTATACTATACTATACTATACTATACTATACTATACTATACTATACTATACTATACTATACTATACTATACTATACTATACTATACTATACTATACTATACTATACTATACTATACTATACTATACTATACTATACTATACTATACTATACTATACTATACTATACTATTACTATACTATACTATACTATACTATACTATACTATACTATACTATACTATACTATACTATACTATACTATACTATACATACTATACTATACTATACCTATACTATACTATACTATACTATACTATACTATACTATACTATACTATACTATAACTATACTATACTATACTATACTTACTATACTATACTATACTATACTATACTATACTATTACTATACTATACTATACTATACTATACTATACTATACATATACTATACTATACTATACTATACTATACTATACTATACTATATATACTATACTATACTATACTATACTTTATATAACTGATACTATACTATACTATACTATACTATACTATACTATACTATACTATACATACTATACTATACTATACTATTACTGATACTATACTATAACTATACTATACTATACTATACTATACTATACTATCTAACTATACTATACTATACTATACTATACTATACTATACTATACTATACTATACTATACTATACTATACTATACTATACTATACTATACTATACTATACTATACTATACTATACTATACTATACTATACTATACTATACTATACTATACTATACTATACTATACTATACTATACTATACTATACTATACTATACTATACTATACTATACTATACTATACTATACTATACTATACTATACTATACTATACTATACTATACTATACTATACTATACTATACTATACTATACTATACTATACTATACTATACTATACTATACTATACTATACTATACTAAATAAGGGTTGACTATTTGACTATGAGGTGGCTATTCTCTTTGGCCAGAGAATTGGGATTTTAGGCGCCATCTATCTCTTCTCTCTATTTTCTTTCAATTCTCTAATACGCTTCCTTTAGATTATATATGGAAGGTTGAATACTGATTCAATAATTGGAAGTTTGTTTAGGAAATTATGGAACCGTTTCCAATTCTATCGCCTACATACAAATTATTGCTTTTAATCGGATGTTTCAATCGATCACTGAAGAATCGTACTCTGTTTTATGTTCATCATCAGACTTCCAAAATACAAGGATCGGTAAGTTGGATTCCACTTATGTATGTGATTTTTTAGTTTTTATTAGAAAACCCCAATTTGTTGTATGATTTGTATGTTGTTGTTGATGTTAATGGATCCGCTAATTCTTTGTGATATGAGATTTTAACCAGTTGATTGTTGTAATTTGTCTGTTTATTGATGTTCTTATACACCTTAATGGATTTCTGTTTGTGTCTGGTTAATCCTCTTTTGTAAGTTTTCCAGTTCATTCATTCCATCATAAACCTTAAATCGCTTTTTTTTATTATGTAGACAGATTTATGTTACCATGTTGTTACAGAGTTATAAATTTTAATAAAACATACTTTTTGTTCTGCTTTTTTGAATATAACATTGTTCTAATTTCAATTTTTTTGTTAAAATTTGAACTTTCTTTGCAGATATGGAAGTTGGGTTTCTGTCACTAATGATGTTTTATTTTCTCAGTATAAAGATTTGACACATAATATCTATTGAAACCAACAATGTCATGAATTTTTTTTGCGAAACAGGTAATTATGTTGTCCGCCAAGTGTTCGATTAAATGTCTAATTGAATTTGGGTTTTGCCCGCCAGGTGTTTTTTGAAATGTCTAATTGAATTTTGCTTTTGGTTTTGTAGGTGTTTATTAGAGTGGATTACTTTATTTTTTCCATAAAAAAGATGATTGGTTAAGAGTTGCAAGTGTATTTATTTTCCAGGTTGCATCGCTATGCTATGTCTCATTTTCTCTATAAACTACCAACAAAAGCCTTAACTGGGAAATTGCAGTTGTTTTAGTCCATGGAGTAGCATGCCTCTTTTATTTTCACAAACTTGATTTTGGTGGTTTTTTGAAAGACTTCTCTACTACAAGCATTTTGTTATGATCAAAATGATCATTTTTTCACTAGCAATATTCCATCACTCTTATACTAATTTGCACAGGTATGTAGCTTATAGCTATATATTGTAGTATTCGTCATTATTATTTGAGAAGCTTACAATGGTTATGCTTCCTCTTCCAACTACTCTGTAAAGATTAGTTTTCGATGGGAAGTAGAAAGCTGCTCGACATTTTTGTCGGCATTATTGGTTTCTTTGACAAATAAGAATGACCAATATGTTAACTTTGAAATTTATTCGAATCCTGATGGCAATTTGAGCATCGTAAGTTCGTAACTTTGAGATCAGGAAGCTGGATCACAACCGATTCAGATTGTAAGTTTCTTTAATTGTACAATTTATTATTAAAAAATACTATTAATATTTAAATATCCAGCAATGACCAATTTGAGTTAAAAAAAAGGTCAACCACTAATGATGAATTGAGTTTATTATTTGTGTGTTTTTGGTGTTCTGCAACAGTTGTGTCCTGGAGCTTTGACTCAGTATGATCAACAACTAAAGCATTTGAAGATTAACTGGCTATATTAAGGATGAAAACGGTTAGTGTTTATTGTTAAACACTTTATTTTCAAAACAATGTTAGATTCTAGCTGCATGATCTTAGAATGGTAAATCTTTCAATCTTTTGTTAGTTTCTAGCTGCATGATCTCAGAATTATATGTTAAGATAAGAGCTAATGTGTAGGAATGTTAAAGGCTCATTTATTTAATTTAGTTGACGTTTTATGTTAGTGGTCTAATCTAAAGCAAAATAGTGTTGACTATTTGACCTTGATGTGGCTATGCTCTTTCGCTAGAGAATTCTCTTTTAGGCGCCATTATATATATTCTCTCAATTCTCAATCAATTCAAAGGCTCCTTTGATTATATATGGAAGGTTGAATAATTAATCAATTACCGGAAGATCTTTTTGTAAATTATTGAAGCGTTACCAAATTTAATGCCTATATATAAATTAGGGGTTTTAATCGGATGTTTCAAACGAACATTGAAGTCGCCTGTTTTGTTTTGCGAAAGTATGTTCTCTGAATCCACAATTTGTACAGGTTTTTACTCTGATTTCGTATGATTTCATATGTACTTTTGATTTTACAATGACGGTTCACCATACAGATTGTTTGTGGCTTTGATTAACTTTCTCTGTTTTGTTTGGCAGCTTAAAATGGTGACTGAATCATCTTTGACTCAAGAAATTGGTAGAAGAAGACGCTCCAATTCGATTGCCCTTTGCCTTACAGGTATAATATTCTTGACTTTCTACCCTATTTGAGATCATACCGATTGTTTCTAATGACTTTTTTGGTCAATGCACCTTTTTCAAAATCTGAGTTTGATGAAGGTGTGTTCAAATCTAGAGGAAAATATGGTAGGTAAGTTGAGTTGTATGGAAATTGTCATCAGTATGCAGTCTTTCATCTTTAGAAATAAACATAAAACCATTTTAATTTTACGGGTATGGTTTCCATTGCTTATAAACTGTTTTCTTTCCCTATATTTGTCTGAAGGCTTTAATTGGTTGATCGATTGCTATAATGAACCTTTAAAATATTCATAATCCGATACGGGTATGGTTTCTATTTCTAGATTTTGACTCCATTTTAGGTCACTTGTGATTCTGAATTCGATTTTTGTGTATTAATTTAGTGGTTTTAATTGATGATCTAATTCTGCTTCTGTTTTGAAATAAGGCTATTAGGTTATGCATAATGAGTATTTTATCTATTAGCTTTTGGATTTGTATCGTTTTTATGGAGCTGTTAACAACTGCTGACGAAAGTTTTGTTTTTTGTACTCAGTTTGTGCATTCTAAAAGTTAGAACTAGAAACTTTACTTATTATATGCATTGCTATTGTAGCTGAATAATTTTCTGCCATGAACATGAAATGAGTGGCTATAAGGCATATATTCGTTAGTTTTGTGTAAAATCAGGGAAGTTTTATAAATATGTCAGGTTGTTCGATTGATTCAGTAACTTGGCCGGTTCAATTTATCATCGTGTTGAATTTATGTATGTAAGGTGTGAGTTTATAGGGTGGAGGGTGATTGGGACTACCGTTTTGCAGTGAGTGTGTTTAGAGATAGTGTCTATAACGTAACGAGGTCGCGTATATTCAGGTATATCAAGTGTGCAAAAACTTAATATTCAAAGTTACGGTATGGAACTTTGATTTGTGGGGGGCATATATTTGTTTCGGCATTAGTATTTCTTTCATAAGGTTTCCATTAGAGTTTATATCTATAGAGTGGGATGGATATAAGGCCTCATCAGTTTATTTTTTGTGAAGTGAGGAGGTAATTTTAATGGATCTGGTTGTTTAATTGATTTTGTAAATTAACCAAAATCATATTTTATAAAAATATTAACATATTAATATGCTATTTCCTTTTATTGGAGGATTTAACAAATTAAATGATAGTTTAATTACCTCATTTTTTTTGAATGGTTAACGTTGCACACCATGGGGATTGAACCCCTGACCTCTCCTATCCTAAGCTCTATCTAAACTCACCAACACTATTGGGCTATTAATTACCTCATTTGAGTTGGTTTTGTTTCTGTGAAATTGAAATCAGAAGTAATTCCCATATGGCCTTATAGTTATAGTTTTCTTACATCATGAATGATTAATTCTTTTTGTTTTTTATGCACATATCCTGGTGATTGCCATATCAAGAAACTTGACAGTGATCTGTGATGATGCCGACCAGCTTCAACTTAAATGGACTGCTCCAAATAAGTGCGGCTATGTAAAAACGGCATCATGTCTCAGATTATGAACCTGTTTCATATGTTAGCGTATTTTTTTAGTTAAGTTTTGTAAAGAAAGGTGCCCCGGTAAAGGTAAGTTCTTTTCTCTATGTTACGCCATTCAAAGCTAAGTTTTTTTTTTCTTATTTTCCTCTAATATGACTGTAAAGTAAGCATTTTTGTTCTCAATGTTTGAATAAATAGACGGTTATTTATTAAAAATAGTTGTTTGTATCTAAACAGATTACATGGTTTATGTTTAGGTTACATGGGTTAAGTGCGTCTAGGTTGCTAACTGATTTTAAATAATTTTCTCTTTGTTATTTGTTGATTTTATCACACTGGCATGTCAGGTAGACTATAGAGGTTATGAAGTGACAGTTGAAAAGCTTTTTTGCAGGTTTTAACGGGCCGCCATGAAAATGTTGTACCAAGATCCAAAAGTCTGTTGAGTGACAAAGGAAGCCACATACTGCTATACATGACGGGACATGGTGGATATGAGTTCTTGAAATTTTAGGACTCAGAAGAACTTCAGAATCATGATTTGGCTAATGCAGTCAAACATAAGAAAGAAAAGCGTAGGTGAGAATCAACAACTCGTGTTTGGATATTAACACTCAACTATGTTATAAAGACAGTAATGTTAATATTTTAATGTGTCGTTAGTATTCTTTTATTTTGTTGCAGGTGTTTGGTTTAATGAACAGCCGGAGGTGGTGGAGGGTGGATGGGATGAAGGAGACGGAGAAGTTGGCGAGAGACTGGAATAACAAAATTGGTCAAAGGGTTATGTATCAACTAAAATCAGACCTGAAACCGTAAAACAATGGTATAGTTGTTTACATGTGTGATTTGGTGTATATGTGTTTGTTTGTAGTAATTCTATTCAGATTTGGACATGAAATTATGTCATGTTTGACAAAGTTGATTCTATCAATATAACTTCGTTTACTCGAGTCATGAACCAGTCGTGCTCATGCGGTTAGTATTAGATAATTAGTTGAATGCGCTAAGTCCTATTAAAGTAAATAATGATCACTTTGTTTTAATGAGTTTGAATTTGTATATTAAAGTAGTTATTTTTCTTATTAGCCACCCGTGTATCACACGGGAACTTAGACTAGTTATACTATATAACATTTTGCGTAGGATGTTAACTACAGTTTCGGTTTTCAAGTTTCTTTAACCTACAGTTGCCGGTCATAACCATCGATAATACATCTATTCTCCCTTCACCTGCTTGATATTCATGGCAATCTGATTTGGGGTTTCGAAGCCTACTCATCATCAAATACATCGGTGTATCGAAATATGAAAGTCCAGGTAGATGAAGATCGATCGGAAGTAGGCACCATTCCCACCACTACTAATACCTCTAATGTTATTCATGGTAAGACCCTGCTCTAATTTATGGCTTACAAAGACATGGTGGGTATTAGGTTATTCGCCGTGAGTTAGAATACGACGTCGGTGTCGTCAACGTGGTGGCCGGTGACAGAGCATGGTGGTCACGGTTGTTCGGATTGGTCCCCGTGTCAGATTGTTCCCGGTGAGGCAGAATCCGTGACGGTCCGGTGACGCGATTCAGGTATGCATGTTTCACTTTCGTTTTGATCTGCTTAGTATTGATTTTGTAGTATTTTTCAAACCAGATTTTGTGTTGGTTGTGTTAAATCAGATATGTTTCAGCAAGATTCCGGTGAGCACGATCAGGTTAGCTTCCGACCGTCATTGTTGCTTATGTTTTTTGTTTTCGTCTTGATTTACGTTTTTGGAGAATGTTGATTTGTGAGTCAAATACCACTTACCAATGTAAATTCGGTTTTTATTATTCATATAATTAACTTACATAAACATATTTATATATTCTCAGTTGGGAATTTTCAAGGAACGAATAATTAGGTAGAAATGGATTACAAAATACATTGGTAATATAAATACTTAAATGATTTTACTTCACATAATATGTATCTTTTTGAATTCTAAATTGTAGTGATGATTTGGGTTTGTATATATGCCATTTACATTGTCTAAGCCTGCGAGTCATCTGGTCCGAATCAGTTTGATGTTATGTGTGAATTTGTTACTAATTATATTTTGTTATGTCAAGCTTAGTGTCGAATTGCATTACTGTTATTCAATGTTAAAGTTTATTATAATCGGAAAGACGTAACTGTGTTTTTAGATTATAGAAGAAGCATTAGTAAAGACCGGAAATGATATAGATCCTTCCATTAAGAGTCTCAATGACTTTACAAATAGGATGAAGCGGTGACAGAGTGTGGTGGTGACAATTGTTCGAATTGGTCGCCGCCTAACGTGGTGGTGGAATTGACTTCTGTTAAAGATTTTGGGACATAGGGCCAGGTTGATGCGTGTAAGAAGTCCGTGTGGAATAGGTTTTGCTAATGGAGTCGTGGATGCGGTTAGTCTGGTTATAGGTGCGGCTTGGCCTGCGCTCTATAAGTCGACTGAACTGGCACTTAAGTCGTCATCGTCACAGTCATCAAAAGCGCTTTCTGATGGTTCATTACCCGTTGCATTACATGTAGCAGTTTTACATAGTTGCATATGTATAAGTTTAAGATGTTTATGAATTACATTGCTCATATCTTGGTTAATAGATTGCTTACTAAGTGAATTGGCCGATTTTTAGGGGTTTACACCTTTATTTTAGATATGATGGTTTTAAACATGTTTTGTGTGTGTCTTTGTAACATTGTAGGTTCCAGGGAGTACCTCTCCATCACATAAACATGCAAATGCAGATGGTTTAAATTCTACTTTAGAGTAAATTGCCATTTTAGTCCCTGAGTTTTGTCCAAATTTGCCATTTTAGTCCAAATAGTTTTTTTTTGCCTCTGGGTCCCTGACTTTTCCCTTTTGTTGCCATTTTGATCACATACACTAACTCCATCCAAAAACTCCATCTTTAACAGGGGGTATTTTGGGGATTTTCTTTTTAAATGTTTTCAATTGCCATTTTGATCCAATTCCAAAAAATTAAAAAAATTCCAAAAAATCAAAAAAATCAAAAAAATTCCAAAAAATTCTAAAAAATAATAAATATTCTAAAAAATCATAAAAATTATAAAAAATTCTAAAAAAATACAAAAAATCCGTTTCGGCACGAACCGTTTCGAACCCGAACCGTTTCGAGCTGAACAGTTTCGACGCGAACCATTTCGACCCGTACCGTTTCGACCCGAACGGTTTCGAGCTGAGCCGTTTCGACGCGAACGGTTTCGAGCTGAACCGTTTCGACGCGAACCGTTTCGACGCGAACCGTTTCGACCCGTACCGTTTCGAACCGAACCGTTTCGAGCTGAACCGTTTCGACCCGTACCGTTTCGAGGCACGGTTCGCGTCGAAACGGTACGGGTCGAAACGGTTCGCGTCGAAACGGTACGGGTCGAAACGGTTCGCGTCGAAATGGTTCAGCTCGAAACGGTATGGGTCGAAACGATTCAGCTCGAAACGGTTCGGGTCGAAACGGTACGGGTCGAAACGGTTCGGCTCGAAACGGTACGGGTCGAAACGGTTCGGCTCGAAACGCTACGGGTCGAAACGGTTCGCGTCGAAACGGTTCAGCTCGAAACGGTACGGGTCGAATTGGCTCAGGTCGAAACGGTTCGGGTCGAAACAGTACGGGTCGAAACGGTTCGCGTCGAAACGGTTCAGCTCGAAACGGTTCGGGTTCGAAACGGTTCGCGCCGAAACGGATTTTTTGTATTTTTTTAGAATTTTTTAGAATTTTTATGATTTTTTAGAATTTTTATTATTTTTTTAATTTTTTGGAATTTTTTTGATTTTTTGGAATTGGATCAAAATGGCAATTGAAAACATTTAAAATGAAAATCCCCAAAATACCCCTGGTTAAAGATGGAGTTTTTGGATGGAGTTAGTGTATGTGATCAAAATGACAACAAAAGGGAAAAGTCAGGGACCCAGAGGCAAAAAAAAAAACTATTTGGACTAAAATGGCAAATTTGAACAAAACTTAGGGACTAAAATGGCAATTTACTCTCTACTTTAACTACAAACCATATTTGTAGCTAACATTAGCTATACCTAATAGAAATGAAATATCCCGCCGCGGTGCGGCGGGTGAACCTCTAGTTCATAACATTTTAATTTTAGATAAAGTTCAGATTTTATATTTTTAGCTATTACTGTTACTAGGATTCTATTGTTGTAGATGATTTATAATAACAACTTATATAAACTACAAAATTAACTGTCACATATCTAACATCATTAGATTTAATATAATTCGGTAAAGAATCAATATAAATTACATAATTAACTGTTACACATCTAACATCATTAGATTAGATTTTATATAATTCGGTAAAGAATCAAGATTTAACATCATTAGATTAGATTTTATATGATTCGGTAAAGAGTCAAGATTTTAATATTCAAGATAATATCTTTTCAACTTCTATATAATTTCATAAATGCCAAACATCACATTAGGTATCCATATTATTATTACTAGCTTAAAATCCCGTGTATTACACGGGTTGCTAAAATAAAATATCTTCATTATCACCATTGACATAAATATTATGATTTCATACATGTTAAAACACCAATGAATATATTATAGTACAACGACAAATTAAAATACATGAATATGCAACGATCACAATTCGTTGAAAATCTCTTTATACTCATAATAGTTCCAGGAGTAATGCTAGTATGTGATTAGTATTCAATTTAACAAATCAGTTTAACACACATAAGCGATTAGTATTCAATCTAACAAACGTATCAAATCATTTTTCAATTTGTTACATTCAAAAGATTGAAATTTTATGCAAAAAATTGATTACCTGGTGTCTCAAAAGTTAATTGATGATGTGCCATTTCCAAATTGTTACAGTAAAAAAGGATTCATAAACATAAGCGACTGAAAAAGAAAATTAATTGATGATGATGCCAGCAGGTTTAGTGTTGATGATACATGATATAGCTGGCAGTCCCTCCATCAATTTCCATATACAACAAACCATGCTTCTTCTTCTTTAACTAATCCACAAAGTCACGACTCTGCCTCCTGTACCTTAAACCAAAATGTAAGAGTAGAAAATCTAAACAACAAATTAAGAAATGGAGTACACTTAATTTTGGTGAGGAGTTTGAATCACATGTTCATTACTAAAAAAGCACAAATAGTGACTTACACCCTAATTTTTCTTCCACTTCGGTGTGTATTAAAAGATGTCCAGTTTCTAGCCAATGTATAAAACCAAACAAAGAGACCACCTATTGTGCCTCAGTTCTCCAATCTCCATGATATATGTTACCAGAGCATATATCATCGACAAAAAGAAGCAAAAGTAAGTCAGTCACAATACAAAGTAATAAGTTAAACATCAGACACAAGTAGTGTTTTTTGGGCGTTCACAAACAATTTTTGCTAGTTGACTAAAAAGTTGCTTTAGTACATTAATTTGAAATCAAGATTGGTTTACAAATATGATGCTAAAAAAATACGTACAATACGAAATCAGATATGCAAAATTATAGAGATCGTACCTCAGCACCAGTGGCGGATCTTGCCCGTTGAACGTGCCAGAGCCGAAAGACACGGGCACTAAAAGAAGCCCGGGCAAGCCCGGGGCAAACATAGTATATATAAAAGTTGACCTAAAAAGTAAATTAAGATAAATAAAAGTAACGTAAAAAAAGTAACATAATTTTTAAATTACATCTTAGCCACATGAATGAATGATAAATTAGAATCATGCAAAATATCATAGACGATCAATCACTTTAAAAGAAATAAACGGACAAACGTTATATTATATATGATCGATGATCGATGATCAATAACATCAATCACGATTCAATAGGATCGAGAAGAGACATACCTGGAAAAAATGCCAGTTCAAATCAATCACAAATGCACTGCAAATGAAAAATTGGTAAAATAATTATGGCAAATAAATATTTAAACTGAAAATATTAACATAATAATTAGCGTCGGATCCCTAAATACAAATAAAAATGACTTCTAATGGCTGCGTAATACCTTAATGGTAGCAAACAGGGCAGTAGCCTTCCTTGCTATCCAACCTTGAACACAGTTTTTTTTTTTTTTACAAAAGTCATCACATCCGGAAACCGAACTCGGGACGGAACGAACAAATATAAGTTACAGTTCCATATACCGACAATGCCAGTAGGTAGGGTGTCGTTGCCAACATTATTATTAAAAATACATTATGACCAATTAACACAGGGCTCAGAATAGGTATTGTGGTTCTCATGGCTGCATAACAGGTTGCAAGAAGAAAACAGCGCACTCGCCATCCATGCTATGCAACATCGAACCAAGTTTTTTTTTACCAAAGTCATCACAGCCGGAAATCAAACTCGGGACGCAACGACCGAATATAGCTTTCAAATCAATCACAAATGCACTGCAAATGAAAAATTGGTAAAATAATTAGGCCAAATAAATATTTAAACTGAAAATATTAACATAATAATTAGCGTCGGATCCCTAAATACAAATAAAAATGACTTCTAATGGCTGCGTAATACCTTAATGGTAGCAAACAGGGCAGTAGCCTTCCTTGCTATCCAATCTCGAACACAGTTTTTTTTTACAAAAGTCATCACATCCGGAAACCGAACTCGGGACGGAACAAACAAATATAAGTTACAGTTCCATATACCGATAATGCCAGTAGGTAGGGTGTCGTTGCCAACATCATTATTAAAAATACCTTATGACCAATTAACACAGGGCTCAGAATAGGTATTGTGGTTCTCATGGCTGCATAACAGGTTGCAAGAAGAAAACAGCGCACTCGCCATCCATGCTATGCAACATCGAACCAAGTTTTTTTTTTTTTACCAAAGTCATCATAGCCGGAAATCAAACTCGGGACGCAACGACCGAATTTAGCTTTCAAATCAATCACAAATGCACTGCAAATGAAAAATTGGTACAGAGGGTCCGAGCATTCATGCTCATAACTAACATAAACATTCAAAAACCAAAATTCTTTAATCTTTGACTTTTTGATTCAAGTCACAAACAAATACAAAAATGTAAGAGTGTAAGTTATAGAAATCAGTGAATAGATATGCATAATCCGAAAGGATTGTAGTGGTGGATGATTAGCAACGAAACTATCATTAAAGAAGGTATCCGATAATATAACCCTATTTTATGTTACAATAAGTAGGTGAGAAATATCCTAAAGGTTCATGTTGTCATCAAATTCATATGGGTCTAAGATATCCTTCATGTAACACATATTAAAGAAACAGAAACAACAGCAAAATCTTATAGTCATTAACATAATGTTTTTCGAGTGCATCTTCACCGGAATGAACGTCTTGAAAAGAAACATCAGCAACATCTTTTAATACATAACTCGTATGATGTGATCATTGACATGGTAATTAATATGCAAATTTTAAGGAAAACACTTACAAATGCTAGAAATTAGTATTTAATTTAACTTTCATGATAATCATGATCACTTTGTAATTGACTAATCACGAAAAACAGGAAAACATAAATCTTCGTGTCATGTTCGTGATAGAAATTGGCTTACGAAACAACCACAAAGCGACTTCCTGCTCATTTCCCTAGTCTTTATGACATACCCACAAAACAAGGTGTTCTGGTAAATTAACACTTGAATAAATTAATAAAACTAAAAGAGGAAATGAAAATAAGTGGTGATACAGACCTTTCAATAGAAGAAGGTGAACACGCCATTGAGTTAAAAGTCCCTCTTTCATTGGAAATCTTTGGTTTTCACATCCTTCAATGATTTTGAAAATATAACCTCTGAATTCCTAGAAGATACTAAGAGATGAAAGTTAGTAATGAATTTAAAAATAAATCATTACCAAAATTCATCATGTTTGAGAAACTAAATTAAACCAAAACAAAACAAAGACGATTCATGATAATTTGTATAATCATTTTCATACTATTAGTATGACTCTGACTATTTAGAGATCAAACTCATCTCATGTATAATTTTGAGATAATAATATGATTAAAAAAACTGAGTCCTTAACTTCTTATCTGCTTCTAAACTTAATATAATCACTTGAGAAAACTACATGCTAGTATCCAGAAGCTGTACACATCGGTACACCAACATACGGTCTAGTGTACTCACAAATAATAAGATCCCAACATATTTTACTTAATCGTGCATTATTAAGATATGTTTGCAATAATCATCAGCAGAAAATGCACATATATACACATACATGATATGAAACATAAAGAAAACCAATTTGAAAATCAAATCATGACCATAAACATCTTAGTATAACAACTGTGTAAATTGTTTAGGAAAACTATAAAAATACCTATTGTAGAATTGATATGGGTTTTTTTTATGAACAAACAGGAAAAAATTGTCGAACCAGCCAAAATCGTTGAAGACCTGAAGTAGGGTTAGGGTTCACATCAACTGTCCATTCCTCTCATTTTGTTTAAACATACATTAAAATATAATCATCAAAGAAAATTAGGTATAAAACATCAAATATTAAACAATCACCAACCGAACAGATGTATACAATCTTTAACATTGTACCGATAGTCGCCGTAATCGTAGCCAGAACCACCACCACCGTCATCTCTGTTATCATCAACCATTACCACTAGTTGCTGCGGAGGAAACCCTAGCTGACCAGAATCCTTTGAGAGAAGAATCGACAACGTGAAATATATAATCAGATCTAGGGTTTTTGATTTTAAATCTGGTGGCGACAGAGGACGTAGATTAGGGTCTTTGAATATCAACGAAGGATGAAAAAAATGGGAAAGAAGAGAGACAGAGTGATGGCGATGAAGATTTGAAATAAGGAGAATAAGGAGAAAGAGGGGAAAACAAATTGCCGCCCATGTACCAATTATCTGCTCAAAGAGACATGCCACATCAATAAATGATTGCTTAAGAAAAAGGACATGTGGCATTAAGTGTATTTTTTTAATATAATAGGTAGATTATTATTATTATTGTCATTGTCATTGTCATTGTCATTGTTATTATCATTATCATTATTATTATCAATTTAAAGTGACGATGAATAGTGTTAACAATATTTTAAATATTCTTTTTATGTTTTCTGATGAAAGGTTTATTATTTATCATTTGGTTTGATTTTCTATAACTTCCTCATGTTAGGTTTTTTTTTAATCTAACTTTGCAGTTATAGTTTTTAAATATTGTGGTATGAATTTTATTGAAAATGAATATGGTGCTGTTATCGTATCAAATCGAATTGGAACCAACGATGTATAGTGATTTACATTTTTTGTATTCAAAACAACATAATTTTTTTGTTTCGTAAATTATACGAGTGCTGCTGATAACAGTATTAAAAACATATTTTTTATTGGAAACTATATGAGTATCAATATATGACGAACTTAAGCGATTTCAACCGAATAACATTGGTATCAATATCGGCAATATCAGAAACCGGTATTCGTTTTTATGGTTTTTGATTGATGTAAAAGATGCGTCGTCCTTTTGAGCATATCCCGACTTTTTTTTTAGTTTTCTCTTTCAGTTACAAAAGTGAGTGTCATCGAACTGAACCGATACCAACTGAGTTACCGCCGCATAGCGTGGGAGAAAACCCACTAGTTTATATTATTGTCGTTGTTTTTATCGTTTTCATCATATTTTTTTTATTTATTTCACATGTATATTAAACCGACGTGTACGTTTTCTAATTGCTATTAACTTATTGTTTTTCAATCTCGTTTGTAAAATCTTGATGTCGATGAATCATCTAAAATTTCATTTCATTTATGAATCATGCCATTGCATACATTCTATAATCTCAAGCGTTTATGTCAATTTCTCAGTTTATAATTTAACATTGTTTCAATTAAAAAAATAAACATATTTAGTCCAAGACCGAAACTGAGAAAGATTGGAAGAGAAACAAAGGACTAGAGTTGGCAAAAAAAAACCAATTTGGGAACCGAAATCGGCTAACTGAACCGAACTGTTTCGAAATCCAAACTGTTAAGAAGGATTAAAAGAGAAACCAAAGACCAACCCAAGATTTGCTTTATCCTCCTTAGCCTTACCTACAAAGAGTGGTGCACAAATCGGTGTTCGCCGAGCGAACCGAACATTAGGATGAACATTTGGTATTGGGTACCAGTATCGTATTAGTACCGAATTATTTTTGGTACTCACTTTTTGGCTTTTTTGGTACCAGTATTTTACACATTATTACTTTTAAATACCGGTACCGTACCGAACATTTTCGCCGGTACTCAATTTTGACGAATCTTGGTACCGGTATCGAGCCCATCCCTACCAAACATGTTCGAAGCTAGTTTAGTGTCGGCAATCTATGGGGGTGCGGAACATTTTAAAAAATTTTAGGCCCCTAGGTATATAAGTAAAAAATCGGTTCGTATCGGGTCGGGTCATGTAAAACAAAAGAACATCAAACTAAATTTATATAATCATAAAAAACACGTCAAACCTTGTTACAAACATAATTAAAACGCCGCTCTACGGGTTTTCATTTTTTGAAATCTATCCAAAACATCATCTAAAGCTACTTTCTTAAGCAAGTCTTTCTCTATATAACATATACAACTATCACTTAAATTCTCATCGTCAATCCGATTACGCAAGTCGGTCTTCACATTCTTCGTTGCCGATAAACATCTTTCAACGGTTATGGTTGCGACGCGTAATACGAGAACAAACTTTAATAACCGATATACTAGTGTAAAAGTTACGTGAATATTTGTTGAAACCATTAACCTTACAAGACTTGACAAATCATCCAAGTTGGCGAATTGTTTATCTTTTTTCACAAAATCAATGTAGGTTCCAAGCTGAACCGGAAGCCTTCATTTTTCGTTTTCATTGAAATCATATGGATACTTCTCGGCTAGCTTTAGTATATTTGGAATGTCAAATGCACTAAAATTATGACACGCATTCTCTAAGATAACGTTACCAAGCTCTTCATTCATTTCACCCATTAGTTCTAAAAGCTCTAAGAAATTTCCTTTATTTAATGAATCTTTTGATTCATCATGACCACGAAACGCCAATCCGCCATTCAACAACCTTTTTCCAAGCATAGTAGAAGCACTAAGTCTAAGTCGGTATTTACGTTTCTCCTTAGTGGTCGGTCCTATTGTCCCATTATGTGTATACCGCTTGATTTTCGTTAACTAAATCAGCACTCATTTGGAAACATTTGTTGTGGAGGCTATTAACTAAGCCAACATGTTTTTTAAGTGCCGCATGTACTTTTTTTCCAATTGTTATACCCGTCGGACATAAACGTGTCTCTACGATCTCCAAATTGGCTTCTAAACAAATAGCGACTTAAGCAAAACACACGATCCGATTTTGTGCTATACTCTAACCATCCCTTATACTCATGTTTGTCATACCATTCTTCCTTAAATTTTCTTAACTCGTTACCTTAAAATGTTGATTGTGGGAATTCGATACCTCTTGGTTGACTTGATCCTCTTGGTAGATATGCCCTTCTAATCTCATCTCACTGATTAACGTTATATGATTCAATCGGCTTGCGATCATAAGGATCCGAAGGAAGATTATCTACATCAACGAATTCGGAAGATGATTCAACCCCTTATCTCTTGACAAATCGCGTCATAAATTCCCTACTCACTGTTCCTAAATTCCTATTAAATATAAAACAACAACACCAATAATTTTCATGCTTTTCATCACCAAACTTCATAATTTTCACTTCTAATTTCAAGCTCTAGCTGTTGATCCCTTTTAAGTAAACATGTAAACAAACTAAAACAACATCATCACCCTACTAATGTTTCAAATAACATCAAAACAACAAAAAAAAAAATCAAACTTTAACAACTCTAATCCTACAAAAAATAACTATTAAAACAAGAATATAAACAATAAAAATCGATCCTTACAGAATGAGAACAAAGCCTTCGTTCGCGTGCAATGCGGGTGGTCGGATTTTAGGTTTCTCCGACGAAAATTTTCAAGGGGTGCGTACAAAAAATTGCTAAGGGGTGCGGACGAAAAATTCTAAGGGGTGCGGACAGGATTAATGACGGATAACACCACTAAATTCTTTTTTCGGGGGTGCGCCCGCCCACCTTGGGCTGGGTGTATGTCCACCCCTGGTGTTGGGTCGGTTTCATCTAAGTCGGTTTGTGAAAGATTGTAAAATGATGCGAATATGTATATTTGAAAATTATTGAGTTTCATCTGAACATGTTTCATTCAAACTGGTTTGGTTTGGGAGCGGTTTGACATATATATATATATATATTTTTAAAATCTTTACTTACTATTAAAGGAGACTTAGCGCTGACATCGCATTTGCTTGCTTGTCGAATAGTGAGCTTTGCCAACTCAGCTTTTCCTACTTCATTATTACATCATAAATATCACGTTTATTTATTTAAAAAAATCATCTCATTTATTTATATAAAATACATAAATTAAATTAACCTTTTCATTTGAATTTCAAAATTCAAAGTGTGGGTTATTAGAAGTGGGCTCAATACCATTTCAAATACATAAATAACATTAATAGGTTCTTGCTCCACTTTCAAAATTCAAACCATACTTTCAATCCCCCCTCTCTCTCAAATCCAGAGCGCCTCCCAACTTATTCTTCTCCTCCTACCGAGCAATCTTTCCATCTAGGGTTTCAAGATCCGCATCATCATCAGGTCGGTTTCACAAATGGTGAGTCCCTAATTTCATCTAAATCATTTTCAGTTTCATTTAGTTACTTCTTACATTCCATTAATATAATTTCAATCAACCGAAGGCCCCTAAGAAAGGAGTAAAGCTAGCAACAAAGAAGAAAACGGTATGATCTCCGAACATTTTTTAGGGTTTTTATTCATGTTTAGTTTTAATTTACGATTTAGCAACTGTTGTAGTTCATGAGAAAGTTGTGAATCCGTTGTTTGAGAAGAGCCCGAAGCAGTTTGGAATCGGTGGAGCGTTGCCGCCGAAGAAGGATGTGCATAGGTTTGTTAGATGGCCACAAGTTGTCAAGATTCAGAGGAAGAGGAGGATTTTGAAACAGAGGTTGAAGGTTCCACCGGCTTTGAATCAGTTTACTAAGACGCTTGATAAGAATCTAGGTATGTGCTGAAATTGCTTTTCAATTTTATAGTTGAATCAAGTTATAAAACGGGTTTTTGTGGATTGATTTGTTTATGATTGTTGAAGTTTTAATAGTTGGTTGTTTGTTAGTGTTGTAATATATATGCATCATGTATATGGTGAGTATATAGATCTCTGCTTAAAATGTTGGAGAAATAGATCCTGTTTACATTAGTGATTTAGTATGAAATTGTTAGCATTGAGGATTTGAGGTGGTTAACTATAAATTACATTGTTTTATATGGATTATATTTGATAACATGTTGTTTCGGATTTGATTAATTGTTTACGAAAGCATTTATGTGGTGGGGTTTGGATGCGCGTTTTTGAATTGATTGTTGTGATTTGAAGGATGGAAAACATTTCTGTCGAGAACAAAAGAAATCACATCCAAAACTCTTTATATAGGGCTACAATAATTATATGGATGTTCCAGTTGTTTTGCTTATGTGAGCATGTGCAACTATTTAGTCTATTTTCATTAAAGGAACGCTTAGTGGTAATGTTCTCCTTACGAATAAGATATCTTATGTAACCATGGATGATTCAATGTGAATAATTTAAGCTATAAAAACTTGTAGTAATTTGTGTCATTTTATGATCTTCAATACATGTATGAGAAGTATTATTCTGATTTTAGTGGTGCAGAGGAAGATCGAAAGGCTAACTACACTGACATGGTAAGTAACATATGCTGATTTTATAGAATTGTTCCATTTATTCAAGTACATATATTCTTCGAGTATCTATATACATCAGTACTTGCATGTCTTGTAAACTGTGGAAGCAAATATAAATAATATAACTCAGTAAATATTATTT
This sequence comes from Helianthus annuus, assembly GCF_002127325.2. Classification (NCBI taxonomy): domain Eukaryota; kingdom Viridiplantae; phylum Streptophyta; class Magnoliopsida; order Asterales; family Asteraceae; genus Helianthus; species Helianthus annuus. The sequence goes on from NC_035443.2 coordinate 148,484,491, forward strand.
TATTACCAGGACCATGCCATGATTGCAAACTTTCGGTTTTGTTTCAAGTTAACAAGTATTACGATCTTGTCACAAGCTTCTATGAGTATGGTTGGGGAGAATCATTCCATTTTGCCCCAAGGTTGACACCCTATTCGTTACATACATTTTGATCTTTAAATCTTTAATGTAATCTTTTTTTTTCTCAGTGCTAAAGATTATATTCATTTAATTTGTAGATGGAAAGGGGAATCACTTCGTGAGAGCATTAAGCGACATGAACATTTTCTTGCGTTACAGCTAGGCTTGAAGCCTGGACATAAGGTTTTATTTTAATATATTTTAGTCAATTCCTACTTATCTGTTTAATCGTATAATTGACACTAACTGTTGAATGTTTGTATAAAGATATTATAACTTTGTTTTGCTCTGTTTTCCAAAGGTGTTGGATGTTGGATGTGGAATTGGTGGACTACTTAGGAAGATTTCTCGATTTAGGTAATTGATTCGTTCTCTCATAAATCACAAATATAGTTTATATTTTTCAAGTAATTGACTCGGGTCAACTTGTGGAAGCTCTACATCTGTAATGGGCATAAACAATAATGAATATCGGATTACAAAAGGAAAGGTAAAATCCTCTTATGATACTAATTACCGGTCATGGTTGATGCTCCTATAGAATCTGAAACCGATGATGAATCAGATTTATAATTTGATCTTTGATATTGTCCTCTTATGGTGATCTATACTATGTATTCAGATGAAAAAATCGATTTGGCTAATTCTCCAATTCAGATGGAGAAACAAGTATAAGTGCAGATTGCTCATGGAGATAAGTTATGCGCCTCAAGCAGTGTATCTGGATCTTCTTATAGTGGTATTAATATAAGATTAAGAGTAAACTGCCATTTTGGTCCCTGTGGTTTGGTCAATTTTGCCACTTTAGTCCAAATCTCAAACTTTTTGCAATTGGGTCCCTGTGGTTTTAGTTTTGTTGCCATTTTGGTCCAAAAATGAAAACAGACCGGATTCCCCTAATTAAACCATCAGCTTTTGTCCTTTTCCTCAGGGTTATTTTAGTCATTTACGTTTTATTATAACTGATTATCAATTAAAATTAATAAAACTAAATTATAAAAACTGAAACTCAGTCTTTCTCTCCTCTCTCTCTCTCTCTGAACCCATCTCTATCTCTAAACTCTATCACCACACACACAGAACTTAATCAAACACCCACCATGTCTGATCCCATCACCATCACAAACCGCTCACAATCACCATGATTTCATCACCATCTCCATGGATCCCCACACTAACCCTTCTCCTCTTATCCCTCCCAATAATCTTCTTCTTCACTTCCCACATCCTCCCCCCACCCCTACCCCCAATACTCTCCCTCCCGGACGAACTCGACAATCTCACCCTCTTCCGCCGTGTTGCCGCCGTCTATTCCCACCCGACCCACAAACCCATTTCACGTCTCGGATCCACCATCCGATAACCCAAAATCGCCTTCCTCTTTTTAAAAAACACCCCACTCCACTTTGCCCCTTTATGGGAAAGATTCTTTAACCCCAACAATTATGTTCAAATCAAGAATCTTTACAATGTTTATGTTCATTCTGACCCTACTGTTAAACCCTATGTTAAACCCCTAGGTGGGGTTTTTTTTCACAATATCAGTTTATTCCTGCGAAACAAACGTATTGCGGGTTAGGGGCGGGTGGCTGTGGGAGGTGGGTGGTGGTGGAGCATGGTGGGTGTGGCGGAGAATGGGGTGGAGAAGATGATGGTTGCAGAGAATTGGGGTTTGGATTAGGGTTTGTTTGTGACTCATTTGGGGAAGATGAAGATTTTTTTATTTAGTTTTAGAGTGAATTGCAAGTTTTGTCCTTTATCTTTAGGCCATTTTGCAAGTTTTGTCCTTTATGTTTAAATTTGACGAGTTTTGTCCTTTATGTTTGAAAATCAAGCACGTTTTACCCTTTGGGGCAAAACGTGCTTGATTTTTAAGGACAAAATGTGCTTGATTTTTTAAATATAAAGGACAAAACGTGCTTGATTTTTAAACATAAAGGACAAAACGTGCTTGATTTTTAAGGCCCAAAGGGTAAAACGTGCTTGATTTTTAAACATAAAGGACAAAACTCGTCAATTTTAAACATAAAGGACAAAACTTGCAAAATGGCCTAAAAATAAAGGACAAAACTTGCAATTCACTCTTAGTTTTATTATTAATTAATAATCAGTTATAATAAAATGATAATGACCAATTTACCCCTGAAGATAAGGACAAAAAACAAGGATTTAATTTGAGGAATATGAGCTTAATTCACTTTTGGACCAAAATGGCACAAAACTGAAACCACAGGGACCAAAATGAAAGTTTTGGACTAAAGTGGCAAAACTGTTCAAACCTCAGGTACCAAAATGGCAGTTTACTCTAAGATTAATTTTACGAATTTCCCTTTTTAGTTTATGCGCTTATGTTATATGCTTCATTATAAATCTTAATTGTTTTGCTTTAATTACAGATTCTGGCAGCGGCACTTCGTCTGATTTTTATTCGTGTATTTATTCACGAGTTCATATGCCTTACAGGAAAAACAATAATATAAGGAACACATGAGGAGGAGAACATGGAGTTTTTCTGCAATTAAGAGGGTTTTCACATCCAATTCCAAAGACAAACCACCAAATGTAAGTAAAAGATTCAAATTTATGGTTTTCACTTGTGGGTATTGCAACTTTGTCAAACTATTGGTTTTTGATTAAATAGTGTAAGGTAAATTGAGGATACGAGAATTTGACTAATGATATTGGGCTTATATTTCAGATTTTCGGTAATTGGATGGTATACAATACTTTATTTTAACACTAATCATTTTCTGGAAATTTTTGTTGTTTACGTAAAAACGAGTTGGCGCTAACCCGCGCGTTGCGGCAGGAACCTAATTATGAATGCAAGTCACTATGTGAAATGTGAAAATGCGGCGGGATCTAACCAATTATATGATACAAAATCATTGAAACAAACTTCACAATTCACAATTCTAACAATTGAAACAAAATTCAAATTTTCTCAAATAAAATTCCATCTATATGAATGTTTTCAAAGATTTTGTTAATATTTTCCTATGATTAAAAACACACACAACCATCAGTAATCACAAAAACTCACACCAACCCAACAAAGGCCCTCTTACTTCATCTTTCTCAAAAATACACAGTAATCACATATATGCTCTTTTAAAAGGTATTTAATAGTTATAACAGGATGTGAACGAAACACACAAAGAAACACATATATGCTCTTTTAAAAGGTATTTAATCACATATATGCTCTTTTAAAAGGTATTTAATAGTTATAACAGGATGTGAACGAAACACACAAAGAAACAAATAAACTTTATCTTTATAAAAGTCAAACTGGTTTTAATATCTTCCTATTGAGGAACAATTTGAACTCAATTTGATCAAATTTAATCCTTTCCTTCACCAATAATTTTATTATTAAATTTATTTTTAAAATACTAAACAACACTTACATGATTAAAACCGAGATCATGGTTCGTCCCAGAACTTTCTGGCTTGGTACGAAACAAATGGATCAGAAATTTTAATAAAAAAGGATTTTGATAACAATTGCTTAAAAAATATTAAAAACCAATTGATCAGACACTTGTATTAACATCATAAGATCATCCCTAATAATTAACTCAAAATTCTCCATGATTTTGTAGAAATTTTAAGGTTTCATTCGGAATTCCATCGATTAAAATAAAAATAACATAAGCGTATATGAAGAGGCATGCAAATCAATAAACATGCGGCGATGTTTAATCATTGCAAACAACAAATGCTTTCAATGTTTAATCAAATTCCATCATTTTATTAAGAGTAAAATGCACGGATAGTCCCTGTGGTTTTGCAAAATAACACCTATAGTCCCCAACTTTTTAAAATTACACCGGTGCTCCCTGTAGTTTGACCGTTTGTTACTCGGATAGTCCCTGGAGTAGATACGGTTAGTTTTTTCCATTAAATTGATGTAAAATGACAAATTTACCCTTCATCTTATCTACACTATAAAACAACCCCAACCCCACCCATCCCCACCTTTCTCTCTGTTTCAAATTAGATGAATGTTGAGGGCTTGAGAGTTAATGCTGAACTGATGAAGGCGGAGCAGGGGCGGCGCACCGGAGCTCGTGGTGGCGGACGGCGGTCAGAGCAAATCGTGGAAGGCAGAATAGGATGGTTGTTGTCGTTATGTATTGCTGCTCCGCGTATTGTTTATCTTCTCAAAATTGAACCAGTATTTGGGCTTTGGGCTTAATTCTTAGAGAGGTATTGGGTGTTTTAGATTTTTTTATTTGGTATTTTAGATGTAGGCTTTTAATAACATTGATGATGAGGGGTAACCCACCGTCGCCGTTGCGGGATTTGATCGGAAAGTTGTTGGAGAAGGATTCGAAACGAAGAACAGGGATTATGGAAATCAAAGGTAATGATTTTCTTAAAGGCGGTTGACTGGGAAATAGTCGTGCAGATGATGAGGCCACCGTTTATACCTGGACGGTTTGATGAGGGATGCACATATGGTAAAAAATAATGGGATTTTTACATATTTCCCCCTCCTAAGAAGCTTTATTACATATTTCCCTAAACCATAAATTTAATTACATATTTCCCCTTCCTAAAGAAGCCTTATTACATATTTCCCCAATCTTTAAATTTTTATTACATATTTCCCCAACCTCTAAATTTAATTACATATTTCACCTTCCTAAACCTCATATATTACATATTTATCCATTTCATTAAAAATACTCTTATAGAATTACTATTTTACCTTTATTATTTTTAAATCTTTGTATATATTTAGAGATAAATAGTATAATTAATATTTTTAAACAACTAAATCCATCAGCTCGAAACAGCAAGTGTGCATCTTACTTGCAAAATATGTGATTGCAAGTTGTAAGCCAAACTGCATATCTAAGATTCTAAGAAGACGTAAGCTGCAAATAATTTTAGAAAAAAAAGTGCATAATTTTAAACGTTGAAAAACCATGATCTTTTATACATAAGAAATCCAATTAAATTTCTTTAAATAAAATAAAAACTTTGGTGTCAATAATTTATTATAACCCAAGATAAAAAAAAACATAGTTGTTTTTGATCTTGATTTACTTAATGCCCTTTCGAAGATGTTGTAACAAGCAATGATATAAAGTATTATATGGAACAACATGGAACTCGCAAATATTATCCTTTGTCATATGTCACTTATCTATGAAGCATGGATAACCCATAAACTTACTTTATCCGATTACACCTTTTCGGTTTTCCTATGTCTATCAATAAGAATTTTTACTGGAAACACATACAAAGATTTAAAAATATTATTCAAGTTGTTACTTTTAAAATTATAATTATTGCAGGAAGCTAGGAAATATATTGTAGTTATTTATTTAATAAACTCATTAGGGGTAAAATGGTAATTCTATAAGAGTATTTTTAATGAAATGGATAAATATGTAATATATGGGGTTTAGGAAGGTGAAATATGTAATTAAATTTAGGGATTGGAGAAATATGTAATAAAAATTTAGAGATTGGGGAAATATGTAATAAGGCTTCTTTAGAAAGGGGAAATATGTAATTAAATTTATAGTTTAGGGAAATATGTAATAAAGCTTCTTAGGAGGGGGAAATATGTAAAAATCCCAAAAATAGGGATTAATGTAAGAGGATTTTGTTCAATAGGTGTTTAAGGTGGATGATGATGTCATCAGTGAGCTCACGGAGAAGAAGGTTGATTAACAAAACTCTGCCAAGAATTTTTTGGTTTTTTTAAGTCCCCTGCTCCGCCTTCTTCAGTTCGGCCTCAACTCTCAACTCTCAAGCCCTCAACATTCATCTAATTTGAAGACTTTCCTAGTCTGTAATACATGGGTGGTGGTTGGTGGTTAATGGTGGGGGGAAATTGAGAGAAAGGTGGGGGGTGGGTGGGGTTGTTTTGTTTTTATAGAATTGAGAAGATGAAGGGTAAATCTGTCATTTCACATCCACCTAACGGAGAAAACTAACCGTCCTCCACTCTAGGGACTATCCGAGTAACAAAATATCAAACCACAGGGAGCACCGATGTAATTTTCAAAAGTTGGGGACTATAGGTGTTATTTTGCAAAACCATAGGGACTATCCGTGCATTTTACTCTTTTATTAAACTCCGAGAATTTATACTAAATGTTCATCGGAACCGGGATCGTAGTCTCTTGCTGAACTTTTCCTTAAAGGTCTGAGAGAATTTGATTAGAGTTTTATGATTGTGAGTTCAGTCTCTATTTTTCTTTCAGAATCTAAAAACAAAAATTCACATCCGTTCATATCATACGATAAACCGAAGTAATAAAAAACGAACCAAAATAATCAATAGTAAAAAATAAAACAATTGATGAATCAGGAATCGAAAATCTGAATCGAAGTAATCAAAAGCGAATATATAAAACGACTGATAAACAGTGAAAACATACCGGATTTGGAACTTCGGATGAGAAAATGAATAATATTGCGCCAAATCAGGGGCGAACCGAAGTGAAGATTGGTAACAGCGGGCGAGGGAAAATCGGCGGGAAAACATTGTTGGCGGTTAGTGACTGAGTTTGAAGGAGGGAGAACGTTATTCATACTGGGAAAATGGATAACCGATGTGGTTCCTAAAGATGAATGGAGTATGAAGAAAGGAAAATGGATTTTAGGAAGATTGAAGGGTTTATAGGTTTGGGGTAAAAGATGCGTCGCTTTCTTCCAATGTAATATCAAATTTAATTAATTTAAAAGGGTAAGGAATTAAGGAAATGTTGTGCAGCAACTTTTTACTTGAACGGGCGTGATGCGTATAGAAACGACGGTCGATGTCAAGGAACAAATATTATTTTATCAATTCAAACTGAACAACGTGATTTGTACAGGCATGACGGTCAGATAGGGCTGTTCAAAAAGCTCGCGGCTCGGATTTAGCTCGGAAAAAGCTCGCTCGATTTGGCTCGGTTTAAAAGTGAGCCGAGCCGGCTCGGCTCGGTTAGAAAGTGAGCCTAGCTCGGCTCGTAACGAGCCGAGCTGGCTCGGTTCGGCTCGCTTTGTAGCTCGGCTCGGTTTAGCTCGAATTATTTTACTTATAATAAGTTTTAATTTTATATACATTATAATATATTACAAAAAACTGATTATTATTTACATGTATATAGGTTTGTAATTTGATATATATGGCATATTTGAAGATTAATTACCATACTAATGAACTAATATTGTTTTTTATTGAAATTAAAACTTATTTTGCGTTGTTAAACTTGATTTTGGTTTGAATTGTATTAGGTTGAACTTATTTTGAATATATTCTTTTAAATTATTGAATAATATTTTAGGCTATTAAATTTTAAGAGGTATATATTAGTTTTTTTTTTATAAAATCGAGCCAAACCAAGCCGAGCCGAGCTAGCTCGGTTTAAAACCAAGCCGAGCCCGAGCTTAGATTTTCAGCTCGGTTTCAAATCCGAGCCGAGCCGAGCCAGCTCGGTTTATAATCGAGCCGAGCCCGAGCTTGGCCTGGCTCGGCTCATGAACAGCCCTACGGTCAGATAGGGGGTGGTACTGGTAGCCAATGTTAATTTATTAGCATTATGTTATATAATAGAGGTAGAGGATCCTGTAAAAAGTGCTCAAAGTGTGAGAAGTGTATTATAACACTATATATAATACTATATAACACCATATAAACACCGTATAACAATATGTAACACCATATAATACCATATAACACTATGTAACACTATATATCATTATATAACAAATATAACACTATAGGGTGTCTGATAGCATGTCTATGATAGATGTATAGTGTTATATTTGTTATATAATGATATATAGTGTTACATAGTGTTGTATGGTATTATATGGTGTTACATATTGTTATACGGTGTTTATATGGTGTTATATAGTATTATATATAGTGTTATAATACACTTCTTACACTTCTCACACTTTAGGCCCTTTTTACACTATCCTTACCCATATAATAGATAATAATTAAGTAAAGGGGTATGTGTATGTATTTTAAAAGTTGCAACTTTTCATTTTAGAGAGGTAACTCAAGTTATTTTTGTATAATTATATAATAAGACCATGAATCTTTTACAAGTCTACTCACTCATAAGAGTGACACATATGCATTTGGAGTCGTACTCTTGGAGCTTTTGATAGGGGGTTTTGTTTACACATTGCCTTGAAGAGGTCAAATGATTAGATTATCAAGGAGGGTTGAATAGGTCATACTGTTCAAAACGGTTCCAAAGTTGCTCAAATTGGTATTCAAATGCATGAATTTTTCTATAATTTCTATTGACTGTTTTTCAACTAATTGACTTATGTCATTATATTTTTGTTTTGTTGGGCCTTTAATAAGGTTGTTTTTTTACCATGAAATACAATCAAACAACCTATTTTTCTTTCCCAAGGTTGGACAGGCAAGTTATTTTTCTTAGGGGTATTGTGTTATCTTTTAGCCATGCATGTTAAACGTGGCCCATTAAGCTTTTATATTAATATACTTTCGTATCACCGGATGGCACAAGAAAGGATTCATGTTATTTGTGCATTAGTTTATGAGAAAATACCAACATGCCATACCCACAAAGAAAAATGTTCAACTTGGATGAAGGTACTATTAGTGCCATGGATTTATAATTTTCCAACTTCAGGCGTTGTTTAACTAAAGTTCTAAATTTATGGTTTATACATGTATAGCATGAATTTGTCTAGTGACAAATTGAGTAAAGTTCGTATCGGTGAAGGGATTCACTGAACATCAAAAATGGAAAGCATACTTTCTTGGTCAAGAGATAGAGCTATCAGCTACTTGAATTCGTTGGAAAAGGTATATTCTTCTGAGACTAAAATTGAGCTTAAATTTTGACTTTTTTAAGCGAAGTAGTTATCTTGATTTTTCTTTTAAATACTTTGACCCTAAACACTTCTTATCTGGTATATATAATATTTTGTAAATGATTTCTCTATCAATATGATGCGATGCATAGTTAACAACGAGTTAGTTTGTTTTTTTCCTCTTTAGGGATGGATCACATTGATGCGATGCATAGTGATTATTGTGGTTGTAATTTTCAATCATTGATATGAATATGGAGTTTATTTTAAGGGCAGTGAAGGAGGTGTTACGAAGAAAGACAAAAAGAAACCGGTCCAATTCCTGTTTTATCTTTTGTTGACATAGTGTGAAAAACATAGACTGATTTTGGATATAAGTGGAGAAAGGACCTTTGAGTATGGAAGTTGAAGGTTAGTATCTGGATATATGTTGCGAATCAGTTTGTGTGATCTTTGATCGGTTTATGTACATGGGTGGTTTTTATAATCACAAGAACTCTAGAGTGTCTCTTTCTTCATATATACAGTAAGGCCTTTTTTATTATTGATTCCTCTGTTGAAATGGTTACCCTTTTGAATCTATATATTGTATTTATGTCCCACTTCACTGCACCGTTATTCGAGCAACCAACAAATGTCACTTCTTAGTACATGTGTCTCACAGATGCATACACCTGTTGTCTCAAGTGAAGGACAACCTTGGTTGCCTTCTACAAATCAAGCTCCACTGACAGTTTCATCACTGCAACAATGTGGACAACAACCTTCAACAGTCACTCCCCAAATCGAGTATATATCCTTACTATTCATTTTTTCATTTCTTAGTTTTTTTTATATCTATGTACTCCTAAGATAATTACATAAAGCTGTGATATATAGAGTCTTTTAGTTTTTAAGTAATTTGTACAAACGATTATGGGTGGTGGGGGGTTCTAGTTGAGTTAATCTGCAGCTTTTTTGTTGCATCATGGATAGGGATATTCAAGTATCATGGCCCTCAGCAATGTGCAAGGCCTAAATAGGTAAAAAAAAAAAAACATGCAAGTACCAAAAACCGGATCTTTCAATGATATCAAACAATCACCAAGTTTGTGTAGAATCCAAACTTGGTGAGATTCAAGAAAAACACGAAAATAAGAAATACGAAGAACACACCAAATCACTTTCAATACTTGCACACGTTCTATTACTATGAATTAGCAAAACGTCTGGTACAAGTATTTTCACTACAAGAACAGGGCACCTTTAGCGGCGACGGCTGTCGCCGGTATTGACCGCTTTTGTCGCCGCCATTGACTATTAGCGGCGACATGTCGCCGGTAAAGCATCGCCGGTATTGCTCGGACGCTATTGACTGACTGTCGCCGGTATTGATAGTTGTCGCCGGTATTGATGCTGCACTTTTAGCGACGACAGATGTCGTCGCTAAAAGTGTCGCCGGTGTTGACTTTCGTCGGTAAAGGGTGAAGAGCAATAGCGGCGACACATGTCGCCGCTAAAAGTCTATTTTTTTTTAATACAGCAGCTGTATATACAGCTGCCCAGCCAGTTTTACGGCCGAAAAAATAAAACCTGCCTATTTTCAAACAACGCAAGCATACGCAATGAACATAATCAACATATACTAAAGGTAATCTAATTAAAAACTACGTTTAAGTCATACATTATATCCTACAACGTTTAATTAAATCCAAAGCATACATTAAAAACAAGTCACTCATCGTCATCGTTATCGTTGGGTTCATCGTCGGATTCATTATCGAATAAGTTGTCAGAATCGTAGCCTTTTGACTTTCCTTTTCCTTTTCCTTGTGAAGCAAGATAGTTGTTAAGTTGGCTCAAAAATGACGGGGTTTGGAACAAGCTGTTAACAAAATCCTACAATAATAGATAGCAAAACGTATATTAGCATATTAATTAACGCTACCAACATATATTTAACAAGGAAACATGCGTTCGTTTGTCATTTTTTAAATTGCGCAGTTTACCTCGGAAAAGGGTTCTTGCGTCCGAGCTTGCGAAGACGACATGTTAGATGACGAGTGCGAGGACGTGTTGGAAGAAGGTTTAGGCCCCATCCCGCGGTACCATCCTCGCCGCTCACCCAACGCTTCCTGATACGGGGCAATTGGCGGACCCTCACCGCTCCATTGACTTGTGGCCTGTTGTATGTTCCGCTGTATTTTACGAAGATGATTAAATATATGTGTGTGTATATATATATATATATATATATTTGTTATAGAAAATAATACTTAAAAGAAATACTTACGTAATTTTGTTCAGCAACCGGATCAACCCAATTCCCTTGATTGTCCGTGTGGGTTTTAGCATACGTAGGTACCCAATCCATATCCTGTTTAACATTAAACTTAGATTAGACATTAAATAAACAAAAGCTTACACACACGCACACATACATAAAACATTACATTTTTATAGGCGGTGCTACCGTACGAAGATGTCCCCCCACGGTATGGGAATTGTTGTTTCTCGCGTACTAGTGTGTTGGCCTCGCTTCTTTTAATATATTTAGCTTCCCGGAAACCTTCAATGGTTCTCAACCAGTTATCATAGGGCATATCCTCGGGATGGAATACCCTTGCACTCTCAAGATCATTGTAACCTCCCTTGCTCTTAAATAATTTTTTAGCCTCGTACTTGCGGTCAGAGTACCGCTTCATAAGCACAGCCCTAATGCCACCCGTCAAGTTTTTGGCCTCTATATCACGTTCCACTTCATCAAAATTGAAATTTTCCTACAAATTAAATAAAAAAGTTAAAATATCATATATAAATTAGATTTGCATGTGCTTAAATATTTGATAAAATTTTATGCATATAAGTTATTTACCCGTAAGTGGTTCATGAGGGCATCCTTGTAATGTTGTTCAACGTTATCCCATCCAATTTTATCGAGGGGGATGGACCGCCACATATACAGGCCGGCCTCCCGTGAAAACATATCCCTTGTTTTACCAACAGGGGTATACGTCACCTGCCTGTCAAACGTAAGCGATACAGGCCCCCCCGCTTTTACCAGATGCCTTAGTTTCTCGTTTTTTGCTTTCCCCCTAACCCTCTTCGGGGGAACCGCTGCAATTAAAACAAAAATAATTAGTAACAACATTTATAATATATAAAATATAAGGACTACAAAATAATTTAGTAAAAGACTTACCGTCTGTCTCATGTGTGCCACGAAATCCACCAGGAGGAATCGGTGGATCACCAGCGCCGTCACCCCCATGTCCCCAGGGGGCCACATCAGCCATCGGATACGCGAATATCAACAATATCGAAAACATACTCCCTATAAAGTTACAAATGTTACAGCATGTGTATCTAATACAAATTAAGGGAAAGTACAACAAGTGTAACTCAAATTCAAATAAATATTTCAAACAAGTGTTAATCAATTACAAATCAATAAAAATTACAATAACTTTTCTTTTAGTCAGACTCCACATAATCGGGATCATCCTCATCATAAGCAGCCTCGACCTCATCAGAATCAGTCTCGACTTCAAACACTTCATCGACGGTGGCCGTTGGGGGATCAACTTCAATTGAAGGCTCACCCGCAGTAACATGAGAAGATCCAATTTGAAAGTATTGGGTCAAGTCAATGACAAGTGGACAGTCAGATGAAGAGTTGTTGTCAACAACGTCACTATCTTCTAAGCGTTCGCCAACATTTTGAACCTTATTGACGCGGTCATCACTTAATGGCCGATCCCAAATTCTTCGATGATTAACATTTTCGACTACCCACCTATGTTTATTTTTTTGGTTTCGATACATTTCTTGGATGAAGAACACTTGTTTGGCTTGCGAAGCAAATATGAGTTGATCGTCTTTGTCCCATTCATGTTCAGTGCTTATACTGGTGATATTATTGTCATGGTTTACACCCCTTTGAGTATCAAACCACTTGCACCGAAATAGGACAGTGGAATAATCATTTGTATAACGCAACTCAATAATTTCTTCTAATTGGCCATAAAATTTCACACCGTTCTCTCCAACCACTTCCACCCCAGAGTTTTGCGTTGCGCATTTTGCATCACGTTCAAGTGTCTTAAACCTAACACCGTTGACTATGCAAGCAGTGTAAGTGTAAGCAGTCATTTTCGCACAAATTGAAAGAGCATACAACTCCGGGTGGAATTCTGGAGAATTTTGTGTTTTCATCGAATGGACCTAAAAAATATATAGTAATAATGTTTGTTATATATGTATTACCTAGCAAGTATAGAGTAATGAGTGTTATATATGTATTATACCTTATGGAGAAACCATCCCGGAAATTTGGTTTTAAGATCATCATGGGGATGTGTATGTTTGAATTCACTACATTGATGACAAATATAAGAAAGGAACGAAAAATACCAATTAACAGATTATGAAATGTTAAAGATAGAAGCACTCACTTCATGTACTCCCTAACTTCTGCGCAGTTTTCGAGGACAAACCATTCCATCTTGCTTTTTTCGATGAATGATAGATATTTCTCCTTTCTTGCGCCAACATAACGACATTTTGACTCAAACACCCATAACTTTCTTTTTTCAACAACGACATCATCGTTTCTATCTGGGCGATTGAACTTAGTCTGAACATCTTTAAGGTACATTGAACAAAATGTTAGAGCTTCTTCAAACACATAACATTCAGCTATACAACCTTCAGGCCTTGCCGGGTTTTTAACATAGTTCTTTAGTTTTTTCATGTACCTTTCAAATGGATACATCCATCTAAAAGCTACTGGACCTCCCGCAATCGCTTCATCAGGTAAATGCACAAGTAAATGAACCATAATGTCAAAAAACGCAGGTGGATAGATCATCTCTAACTTGCATAAGATGGTAACAATGTCATCCTTTGCTTTCTTCATATCATCCACCGATAGTGTTCTAGAGCAAAGTTGCTTAAAGAACATACAAAGGTCTACTATTGGTGTAGATGTATCTTTAGTCAAAAGCCCTCTAACCCCAATCGGTATCAAACGTTGCATGAGGATATGACAGTCATGAGATTTCAACCCGGTAATGTTAGCATTGTTATCTGTCACCCTCTTACTGATATTCGATCCAAACCCATCTGGTAATTTAACATTTTTTATAAACTGACAAAAAAGTTTTCGATCATCGGACTTGAATGAGTACTTTGGGTGGGGACTTAAGAACTTGCCACCCGATTGTTTCAGCCATTGTGACGACCGAATGTTTAGTTTTTCCAAGTCAGACCGCGCATTTGGCGTGTCTTTGCTCTTATCGTTCATCAGAAGAGTACCGAGCAAGCTGTCGCACACATTTTTCTCTATATGCATTACATCTAAGTTATGTTTCAGCTGCAGAGAAGACCAATACTCAAGGTCAAAAAATATGCTTCTTTTGGACCAGTTCAACTCGAAATCTGACCGGGTTATCCTCCTACCTCCAAAATCTGGATGCTTGCCTGGTAGACGATTAATTAAACGACCTAGTTGAGCTTCTATGTCAGCTGGGCTAAACTGTCTCGGAGGGTCTCGTGTCTCGGGTCTCCCGTTAAAGTCGAGACTTGTTCTCCAAGGATGGTTGGCATCTAAGAACCGGCGATGGCCAACATAAGCACATTTACCAGTTACACGTATTGAAGGAGTGTCTTGGTTACAAGTTGGGCATGCCATGTAGCCTTGTCCGCTCCAACCTGATAGGCTACTACGGGCTGGAAAGTCATTTATGGTCCATAACAACGCCGCCTTCATTGTGAAGTATGTGTTTGTTGCTGCGTCTTTAGTACGTACACCTGTCTGCCACAATTGCTTAAGCTCATCCACTAACGGTCTAAGGAAAACGTCCATGTCTTTCCCCGGTGATTTAGGGCCAGGAATCAACAAGGTCAACATGAATGTGGACTCTCGCATGCATAGCCAGGGAGGCAGATTATATGTGGTGAGTATAACCGGCCACGTGCTATGAGTCGAGGATCCACTACCGTTGTTAAAGGGATTAAAACCGTCAGCTGCAAGCCCTAAGCGAACATTTCGTGGCTCCATCGCGAAGTTTGGGTACTTTTTATCAAAGTCTTGCCATGCAGATCCATCAACTGGATGACGCATAGTCCCATCTTCCGATCGTCCGGTACTATGCCATATCATATCTTTCGCTGTGTGCCTTGAACAATACAAACGTCGTAGTCTAGGCGTCAAAGGAAAGTATCGTAACACCTTACGAGCCACCTTCGTGCCTTTTGTGTCTTTATCGACCCATCGACTCTCATTACAAACGGGACAATTTTGCAAGGACTCGTTTTCTTTCCAAAAGAGAGCACAATCATTTGTGCACACATCTATCATCTCATATGCCAAACCAATCTTCTTAAATGTCTTCTTAGCTACATAATACGAAGGGGGAATCTTGTTGCCTTCTGGCATTGACTCTCGCAACAACGAGAGGAGTCGATCTACTCCTTCATTTTGAAAATGGTACGTATCCTTTATATTCAAAAGTTTTGCTAAAAAGTCGATAGAAGAAAACTTAGTACAACCAGGATATAATTCTGTTTCAGCTTCCTTTATCAGGTCTTCAAAATCATCAACAACAGCGCTACTATCTCCATTCGAGTTCTCTTGGTTAAGGTATGTATCTTCTTCCATACGCTCCCCCCTAATGTCTTCAATAACGTTTACCATACCGTCTTGTGGCGCAACATCGTTTACTTGTGCAATTGGAGTCGTGTCCCTGTGATAGGTCCACGAAGTGTATTCCTTCCAAAATTTGTTAATACGCAAATGGTATTTCATTTCTGCCATAGTTATTAAGCCGGAATTTTTACATTGGGTACACGGACATCTAACTTCATCGTGGTTTTTTATCACTCTTTCACACATCTCGATAAATGACTCGAGTCCTTGCTTGTAGTGAGGTGAATGACGTGGGGAATCAATCCAACTTTTATCGATAGGCATTATGCAACTGAAAGAAAATCTAATTTAGGATTAACAAGACAAGGGTAGGCTGCTAAACCCACTTTTTGAACACTTTATCTCACATGTGAATGTGTATTACATGATTGTTTGTTTAAGAAAAATTCGGCAGCATTTCCTCTTAGCTCCCAAGTATATATGTAATGATATATATACCCGAGGAGCAAAGAGAAAATGATAACCGAATCCTTCTTAAACAAACAATCATGTAATACACATTCACATCCTAAATGAGATAAAGTATTCAAAAAGCAGTCCCAAGATAAACGGGGACAGCCCGAAATTAATTTCTAAATCAATTTCGGGCGGGTATTTCTAAGCTCGCTATGTTTAAAATGATTAATTCAAACACGGGTACAATTTTTTAAGCTTGTTATGTTCTTAATGATTGTTTTAAATTTTGGGCGGAATGTTATGTTTTAAATCATGATTTCAATTTCGATTGGGTGTTTTCTTAGCTCGTTATGTTTGAAATGATGATTTCATACATACTAACATACACAATTTACATACCTAAACTAAAAATTATACAATTTCTAAACTTAAAAAAAAAACGAACCATTATACAATTTACATACACATTTTTCAAATACACCTACATTATACAATGTAAACATACTAACAATTATACAAACATACATACATTCATTCATACACTTACATACCCACATACAACTTAAACTAAAAATTATACAATTTACATACTAACAATAATACAAACATACATACTAACATACTAAACTAAAAATTATACATTTTCTAAACTTTAAAAAAAAAATTAACCATTATACAATTTACATACACATTTTTCAAATACACCTACATTATACAATTTACATACTAACAATTATACAAACTTACATACATTCATTCATACACTTTACATACTAACAATCATACAAACATACATACTAACATACACAATTTACATACCAAAACTAAAAATTATAGAATTTCTAAACTTAAAAAAAAAAACTAACCATTATACAATTTACATACACATTTTTCAAATACACCTAACATACACAATTTACATAACAAAACTAAAAATTATAGAATTTCTAAACTTAAAACAAAAAAAAATAAAAAATAAAAAAAAACAATTTACATAACAATCATACCAACATACAAACATACATACTAACATACACAATTTACATAACAAAACTAAAAATTATAGAATTTCTAAACTTAAAACAAAAAAAATAAAAAATAAAAAAAAAAACTAACCGGTTTTTGAGGTGGTGACCGGAGAAGAGATGGTGGTGACCGGAGAAGAGATGGCAGTGACCGGAGTTTCTTCCACAAACACAAAAATACACAAAAAATAGCAAAAATTAAAGCCTATAACGCGTATGTAACAAATGTAGAGAAGAAATGTAGCATAAAGCAAGTAAAACTAACCGATTGGGCCAAAATTCGGGTGTCTCCGGCGGTGGAAGGAAGAAATTTGGGGGGAAAAGTGAAGAGGAAAGAGGGAAAGACGCTGATAAAGGAGTTTTACGTTTCGACTTTTAGCGGAGACGCCTCGTCGCCGCTATTGGTTTAACCAGGATAAGATTTGTGTGGCTAGGGTTTAATGTGGGACACAGACTTTTAGCGGAGACAGCTGTCGCCGCTAATACCCTACTTAACGTCGCCGGTATTGCCTTTTAAGTCCCCAACCGTTAGATCAGGATTTTGATCAACGGCTGGGGTTTGGTCTCAGGGTGTGTGACACGGATCGACCAATAGCGGCGACATTAGGACCGTCGCCGCTAATGGTGTCGCCGCTAAAAGCCTCCCTTTCTTGTAGTATTTCACCACCAAGTCACCTCTCCCTCTAGCTCTATAGAATTTGTGTAAATGAGGCTCTAAGAGGTTCAAACCCTAAAACAAGTTGAAAACTTGTTTATATACCTAGTCAAGCCCACTTCTCTACATGGACTCCACTGGGGCCTGCTTGGCCCAAGTGACCTATAAAGGTCCAAAACCTAATATAAACTAACCCGGTAAGGCCCAGTTTGTTACCATAGCCCGTTGTGTTAATTTGATGTGCCAGTCTCACACTTTAGGGCCTAACAATCTCCCCTAGACTGACGCCATCAAATTGTCTTCATAACATGAATTCAGCAATGTCTTCAACGAAGTCTATGGTTGTCGCTATGCTGTAGACGTTGTGGAAGTTCTTGACTTCTGAACTCTCAGCACTGGGTCTCTTTCTTCAGCTCTTGTGGTTAGCTTCATACTAGGATCACGATCAGCTTTGCTTGAAAATCTTGTTAAAAAGAATGTGAGAGGAGAATTCTCAACAGCTCTTTTCTTCTTCAGTCTTTCTCTTTCAAGCAGGTTCATGGTACTTCTTCAAATGTACTTTCACTGTCAGACGACGTTTCGTATCTGATTCTTCTGACTCAGGTACATCTTGTTGTTGTGATGCTTCATGCTATGTCAACAGCTAACAACATTTAAATCTTCATCAACCAATGTTCTTGATTGAAATCAAGTTCTGCACATGCTCAGAAATTCATAAGCAAACAATTCTATGCAACAGGGAGAGTGCCATATGAACACTAGGTACATCCATGTACTTATACTCGGATTTCACAATTCAAATTCTTTCTGATGATCAGTCAAATCTTCAAGAATGGTTACATTTTTTAATTTTATAAAAAAACAAATAAACACTCTATTTTTGGATTTTTGGTTTTATAGAAAAACAAAACACTATTTTTGTATTTTTGTATTTTTGAACTTTTGAATTTTTTTAATTTTTAAGAACGAAAAACAAATAAAAACTTAAAATATAAACAACTACCATAATATACAATTACAATTGCAATGGGATCAAAATTCCTTCTCAGGCAGACTAAGGAACACTTTTCAGTACGAGCCTAATCAAACTGGTCTATGCGATTGTCAATATGTTTGTCCACTTAAACTTTAATGCTCAACTTTCATTTTTTCAACTTCGTGATATGCTTAAGGTAATATTATACTATTATACCCGTGTGTCCCATTCCAAGGCATACCCCCACGATCAGGGTAAGCACAACGATTCATCGTAACAGGTGAGTATACTGATGTCATCCTTTTTGATTTACAACGTTAGACCATTGGTGATAGGTCAGTACTTTCGTATAGCAAAAAGACCAATGATTTTGTCCAATGAGGGCGAGGCAAATACCTTTTCTGGTACCAATTTGGCTCTTTGAGCATTGGGAATTTTCTCTTTTTGAGATTTGATTCCTTAGGGCTTTTGTCCTTTTGGGATCTTTTAAGATATCCTGACTATGTCTAGGTCTGCATATAATCTGGATGCAACAGAAGGACAACCAAGATATCCCCGGATGATTCAACAATATAAAGACCCGAAACCTCAGATGTTGGCTATCTATCAACGCAAGATTTAAGACCATAAAATCATACGCCGTTGGTATGTTACCCACATGGTACACAGTTCGTTATGTTTATATCACTTAGTATCTTTTATCATTTTGAGCGTCAAGCCTATTGACATATCGCAGTAGATCCTAGTCTTTTCAGATATGGCACCTTACATGTGTTAGTCAAACCCTTTAACACAAACATTTATTTCACTTCCCATATCATGCAATTTATCTTTTTGGCTTTTTCATTTTTCAAATTTTTTGTATTTTTCTCATTTTCTCCCCCTAAAACAATGCATATTTACAGCAAACTCTTTTTGTATTTTTATGAGTTTTCTCCCACTAAACTATGTAACTCTCCCCCCCCCCTAAATTTGTGCATAAAACTTAGCGCAAATTTACCATTTACTAGAGAAATGACACTTTATGTACAAAGTTATAAACTAAGAAAAATAATTAAAAAATATTTTTGCTTAATCGTTCCGTCATTAGATTGAGGATTAATAAAATTCAAATCAAAGTACTGAATTTAAACAGTACCTTTTGTTGATCATTGCTTACTTCTCTTATCTCCTCCAAAGAAAACATATCATCTGTAAAAAAAAAAAATTTGAACTTTTTGCAATTTTGCATATAATAGGGTACGTAAGAACGATGTGTGCAGCTCCGAGCAATGTGACCAGCAATGCCGCAATTGAAGCATGTTTGTCTCTTCACGTAGAAAGCATTCTGATCATCTGCAACATCATTGATCATCATCTCAGGTCACCAACGTGACATTATACCTGCCACCATAAACATCTTTACATCGAAGATACACCGTCTTCTCCGACTCGCTCCCACCGGCGACCAACCTGCAACTATCATCATCTTCATCCGCCAACCATCACGATACTACATCGAGTCCATCACCAACCGACGTTATCTGACATCACGATCACCTCCGTCATACGCCGACCACCATCATCCTCTGATCACCTTTCTTTTCAACCACCTCCGGTCACCGTCACCGTCATCCGCCACCATCGTCATCGAACTGGTTCGTCACTTCCAACAATAACCACCTTTACCACCTTCTCCAATGTCACACCCCCAAAATCCACCCGCGGAGTACTACCGCCTGGGAGCGTGACTGACCAGGATCAAGCCATCAATCATATCAAACATAGCATTTAATATAAAAGTAAGTAGTGTAAATCATCATTGACATGATTGATGTTTCAAAACCAAACATCGTTTAAGTAGCGGAAGCATAGTATGTAATCTCAAAATAATTATAAGTTCGAATAACGTTCATGAATCCAAATCCCACAACGACCTGCTCCTCCCTGTGCAAGCTCCATAAAGTACCTAAGGTCCTGCAAGGCATGCAGCAAATAATCAACAAACTGTTGAGCGAGTTCACAGAAAGTAAGTTCATAACATAGTGCATAAGTATAGCTAGTGGGGGCTTCCCATACTAGTGTGTACTAAAGGTGGGGGCTTCCCAAACCTTGTGTTTGTATCACTGGTGGGGGCTTCCCATATTTATCCTGGCTAATGAGGGCTTCTCATTAACGGTACTTACTAGACTAACTTCCGACTATGTGTTCTTCTTTACCGAGAACAGGAAAACGTACAGGGTCACGTAGGCTTTACGTGACGTGCCCTTCCCCGAGGACAGTGGTACGTGTGGGGGCTACGTAGGCTTTACGCAGCGTGGCCTTCCGACCTGGAAGCCAGTAGATGGTATTGGGTTACGTAGGCTTTACGTAACGTGTCCTCCCGACCCGGGAGACAAATGGCAAATACTGGGTTACGTAGGCTTTACGTAACGTGTCCTGACTAACCTGAGGACGATGGTCTATAGTCTAGAGAATGCGTAAGTACGAGTAACTCTTTTAACAATAACATATCCAACCCAATTCCCAACCCGGGAATCCCATGCCTTGGCTGTGTGAACTCACCTTGGTTTGCTCGGCAGATACACAGAGAGTACAAGTAGCAAGTAATTGGTCAACCACGTCCTATCATGGTTATTGTACAAGTCAGGTTCGTATATAGCACGTATATTCATGGCAAACATGTACACGTATCAGCAATTCAAATCATGTAACGAGTCCAAGTAATCGGCCCAAACAGATAAGCAGTCCAATTAGCAGTCAAGGGCATAATTGTGCGTGTTAACCCTGGCCCAACATAACCCGGCCCAATAGTAAACGCATACTAGTCCAATTATCAAACAGTTTACAATTTCAATCATTTGGCCCAAACGGTTGGGCCCGTGACAGTGTAGGCCCAAACAGTGTATGTGCAAATGTGGTCTCGAGTCGCAACCGGCGATCTCGAGTCGCAACCGGAGATTACGAGTCGCAACAGCTGGTTGCGAGTCGCAATGGTGATCTCGGTTCATCATGGTCTGGTTACGAGTCGCAACGGGACTCGCAACCGTGGTCTCGGCTGGTGCTGTTTGTGGTCTCGAGTTGAGACGGGGAGGTTTCGACTCGCAATCTGAGTCGCAACCGGCTGTGTAACTTGTTTCCATAAATCCTGTAACAATCACTCCGTGATTCTAGCAACCAACTTAGGCAGTTTCACAATTCAGATCAATTAACAACTTTTAACAATTTCATAACATCTTCAAGCATGTTCATATCATCAGTTCATATATTCAACCTCAGTTCATAATAATTACATAAACATAACCCGCAATCTAATTATATAACCGAATTCTAGATCAACCATGCCTTCCCCTAAACATGTTTGCACATTAGAATCATCACAGCTGATTACAAGCACAAGTATACAAACCGATCCAGGGTTACAACAAGAACAATTAGAAACATACCATTCGGTTATCATGCATTCATACAACATATAACCAAATACAAAATATCATCAATCGATCCAACTAGCATGTGATCCGGTTATTAACAAAATCATATAAACACGTCATCATGAACATCATACTAACCGAGATAGGAAGAGAGGGATTCAGATTCAAAAGCTTCGAAGGGTGTTCGGCAGTCTTCGGTTCCGAGTCGAGAGAGGGAGAGAGCTTGGTGTTTGTGTGTGTTCTTGGTTGCCAAGATTGTGAAAACAAAAACCCTACTGAGATACATGTATGTATGGAAAGGAAGTGGGCCGAAACCCCACTTGGGCTATCTCATGGTCTCGAGTCCAATTGTATGGACCGAGTGGGTTGATGTGATTGAAATACTATTCGGTTCGATAACTTCAACACTTAATCACATAATTCACGTAACACGTATCATTCAATCAATCAATATAATCACTTAGTCACAATAGTTCATATGGTTACACATAATATAAGAAACGGTGAAATACGAGTTGTCACATTATCCCCAACTAATTGGAAATTTCGTCCCGAAATTTGGTATGCACTCACTGAGGAAGCTAGGTAAACTGTATTGTTCACTGATTTTCCTGGGGTGTCACATCCTCCCCCCGTTGATCTGGAATTTCGTCCCGAAATTCCGAAGTAGTAGCTTCAGCCTCAGTAGTGGTTGCATTGGTTTCGAATAACTGGGGGTACTTTTCTGTCATCCTGTCTTCGCGTTCCTAGGTGTACTCTGGGCCACGTTTGGAGTTCCAACGAACTCGGACAAGAGGGATTCTCTTGTGTTTGAGGACCTTTACATCCCGGTCCGTGATTTCCACTGGTTCCTCGACGAACTGCAACCGCTCGTCGATAGTGAGTTCCTTAAAAGGAACGATGAGGTTTTCATCTGATAGGCACTTCTTTAAGTTCGATACATGAAAAACATTGTGAACTGCCCCGAGTTCAGCTGGTAGATTCAACTTGTATGCTACTTTGCCAATCTTTTCTATGATTTCGAATGATCCGACGTACCGCGGATTTAGTTTGCCTCGTTTGCCAAAACGAACCACACCCTTCCAGGGTGAGACTTTCAATAAAACCCGGTCCCCGACCTCAAATTCCAATGGCTTTCTACGCTTGTCCGCGTAGGCTTTCTGACGGTCGCGTGCTGCCGCCATGCGTTGTCGTATCTGTGCAATCTTTTCTGTGGCGTCCACTACAATCTCTGGACCCGTGATCTGACTATCTCCCACCTCTGCCCAACAGAGAGGTGACCGGCACTTACGCCCGTACAATCCCTCGAATGGAGCGGCTTGTATGCTGGTGTGATAACTGTTATTATACGAGAACTCCACCAAAGGGAGATGCTTTTCCCAGCCGTTGCCGAAATCGATAACGCATGCCCGAAGCATGTCTTCAAGCGTTTGGATCGTTCGCTCAGACTGCCCATCCGTCTGAGGGTGATATGCTGTGCTCATGTCTAACCGTGAGCCGAAAGATTTATGCATCGCTTGCCAAAGCTCTGACGTGAATCGTGCATCGCGATCCGAAATGATAGACGTGGGCACTCCGTGCCTCGAAACAACTTCTTTGAGGTATACGTCTGCGAGAGTGGAGAACTTATCCGTTTCCTTTATAGGTAGGAAGTGTGCAGACTTAGTGAGTCGATCCACGATCACCCATATCGTATCATTCCCACGCTGGGATCTAGGTAGGCCTGTAACGAAATCCATGGAAATTTCTTCCCATTTCCATTGGGGTATCTTAGGCTGCTGAAGTAGGCCAGCTGGTTTCTGATATTCAGCCTTGACTCTCGCACAGGTCAAGCATTTTCCAACGTACGTAGCAATGTGGGCCTTCATACTAGGCCACCAATAAGTAGTGCTGATGTCGTGGTACATTTTATCCGACCCTGGATGTACCGAATAGCGAGACTTGTGAGCTTCATCCATTACAAGTTCGCGTAAACCGCCATAGAGAGGGACCCAAATCCGGCCCGTTACATAGTAGGCGCCGTCTTCCTTTTGTTCCATTTGTTGTCGTGAGCCGCGTAAGGCTCCAGCCTTGACGTTTTCGGGCTTCAATGCTTCTACCTGAGCATTTCGTATCTGTGCAGGAAGGCTAGACTGAATCGTAAGCTGTAGCGCTCGCACGCGCCGTGGTAAAGTGTCTTTCCGACTGAGAGCGTCAGCCACAACATTGGCTTTGCCTGGATGATACTTGATGGCGCATTCATAATCGTTTAGTAGTTCGACCCATCTTCGTTGACGCATGTTCAAATCCTTCTGCTTAAGGATATGCTCGAGACTCCTGTGATCGGTGTAAATCGTGCACCTGGTACCGTACAGGTAGTGTCGCCATATCTTAAGCGCGAAAACAACAGCTCCCAGCTCTAAATCATGCGTCGTGTAGTTCCGTTCGTGAATTGTTGGTGCATGTTTGTGACAACAGCTTAGATTTGGTCTTTGGATATCTTGTAATTAGTTAAACGATAAACAGTTAGCGGGTTTAGCTTTGTAATAGTTAGTTGTTATGTTTGGGCTTACTAAACCCAAGGAATTGGGTGATGGGGGCGAATTGGGCCTGTCCAATTCGCAGCCCAGGAGTGTAAACCTAGCCCACTTGTAAACCTTGTGTTATATAAACAAGGTTACACATTAGGGTTAAGGTTAATCAGCCAAAACAGTTATTAGAGAGCAAATTCGTGAGAGCAATTAGGCTTGGACGAATTAGGGTTTGATTGATTGTAGAACGTTTGTTTGATAATCAATAGAAACCCGGTTGAAAGTGATTTGCTGTTCTACACGTTTTCTGCTACAATCTGATCTAGAGGATTCCGCACTCTAGGTTAGATAGACGATTCTGTGACGATCCATAGACTCAAGGGGACCTACAATTGGTATCAGAGCGTTAGGCTCTTGATTGCTCGGTTCAGAATTGTTTGCTGCAGAAACAGGAAGTGATTTCGAAATTTTTGTTAAACCTGAAAATTAGGGTTTAAAAAATTTTCGAAATTTTTTGTGTTTGGTTGATAAAATTTTCGAAATTTTTAGGTATTTTGATCTTTTGGTTTGCTTGTTTGCTGTTTTGCAGGTGTTGGAGAAAGTTCTGGTTGGTTGTGTTGAAGAATTTTGGTTGAAAGACTTGAAGATTCGAAGACTGTTCTTCGTGTTCTTCGTGGTTTTTAATCTGTTCTTCACAATTTTCGAAATTATTGTTCTGATTAGGTTTTCTGATTTTGCAGATTTGTGTTAGCAGAATCCAGAAAATCATCAAAATTTCAAAAAGATCAACTTTCCATAGATACCTATCGAATTTGAGCAATTTCGCAGCAGGACCAGCGAAATTACACTGACCAGCAGATTCACCAGCAAATTTAACAGTCTGCTTAGCGAAATTGTTGTTTGACCCGGCGAACTTAAATCCAAAGGCGACTTTGGTAACCGAATAACTTTCCACAGCGAAATTATTTCGGTTTCGGCGAATTTACTGGTCGTCGTAATAGCGAATTTGACCAGCGAATTTGGCGAATTTGACCAGCGAAAGTAGACTAGCAAATTTAGCATTTTCAGCGAAATAACCAGCAAATTTAACCTGATCAGCGATTTTAAGTCAAAACCAGCGAAATTAACAGTGTTCCCAGCGAAATTATCAGCAAAATTAAGAGGTGGAATTTAAGTTGGCAAGCGTCGGAAAATTTTCGGTGTTTTGCAAATAGAAATTGATCCGTAACTCGTTAGACAGAACCGTTTGCACCGTTGAACTCGTGTGATTTTTAGGACAAAAAAAAAAAAAAAAAAGTCTGGAAAATCCCGATTTCGGTCTTTGACATTATATATCATTGGATTCGTCTTTTCGAGACGATTCTAACGGTGTAACTTAGTAACCACTGCTTTCGGAAACTTTCGTACGGTTTTCTCAGGCTGTTACGTTAAAATGTCGAACATGTCTAGTTTGAACGAGCTGTTGAGAATGGAGCACGAGGTTGGCACTACCAACAAACCACCTAAGATGATGAAGGTGGAGAACTATTTGACATGGAAGGATCGTTTTCAATCCTTCATTGAATATCAGGATACGCGCATGTGGATATGCATCGAAGATGGATACGTGAATCCAACACACGACTTTGAGGGCAGACCACGTCGAACAGAATATGTGAACATGCAAGACAATGATAAAAAGATGTATGAGGCTGAAAAGAGAGCCTTGGCTGCAATCAAAATGTCGTTACCTGATAGCATCAAACATACCTTCAAAAAGTACACTAACTCAAAGGATATGTGGGATGCTTTGGAGAAAAGATACGCTGGTAATGCTGATGTCAAGAAGAACAAGATTGATCTACTGAAGAAGCAGTTTGCTGTTTTCAAGTACATGAAGCATGAGTCACTTGAAGACGTCATCACGCGTTACTACCATCTGATGTCAGAAATGGACAACTATGAGATCGATTGCTATTCTGACGTAGAGAAAAATGACAAGCTGCTAGATGCTTTGCCTACTAAGTGGGATATCTACACTTTAATGATCAAGGGTGAAGCAGATTATGAAACAAAAGAGCTTGAAGAGGTTGTAGGAAAGTTGAGAGCTTATGAGCTCAGCATGAAGAAGAAAGATACTGGATATGATCAGGTTCAAGATCCGGCAGTGTACAATGGGCTTACATCTTCTTCATCTCACAACGCTTCTAGCGACTCTGCTACTGCGTTTTTATCATGTGAGAATGAGCAGGTTATGGTGAATCAGGATGGTGATGTGTGTTTTGTTGCTGCTTCAGGAGGATCATCAGGAGTTAAGAAATCGTCAGCTTCTAAGCAGAGTACTACTGCTAAGTCAATGCCAATGAGTGTGAAGTCTGCTGAAGAGCATCTGGCTCTACTTGCTTCGTTTGTTGCCTCTTATGAAAACTATATTCAGGGAAAGATTTCTGATCCTGCTACTTTAGATGAAGACTATGATCAGATTGACCCTGATGATCTTGAAGAGATGGATTTGCAATGGCAAATGGCCATGATTTCTAGGCGTGTGAAGAGGTTTATGAATAGAACTGGGAGGAAATTTGTTGGAAGGAGCGTTGGTTTCGACAAGACCAAAGTGAGGTGCTTTAATTGTCAAAGTTATGGGCATTTTGCTAGGGAATGTCAGAAACAAAAGCAAGATAATTCGAGCCAGAGTTCAAACAACAGAAATGCATCAAACAACTCTAGCTCAAAGGCGTTGATCTCTACTGCAAGAGAGGGTTCATATGATTGGAGCATTCACTTAGAAAATGATGGGGATGTCTCTCAAGCATTCATGGCAGAGATTACTCCAATCGATGATGGTGAAGCTAAAGTAGATGATGCTGAAGTGAAAGAGGATGCTGATGTGAAGATGGATGCTGATGTAAAGGTGGATGCTGAGGTGAAGGTAGAGAATAGAGCTGAAGAGAAGAAGGTTGATCAGACAACAGGTGCTGAAGACGATTCTGCATCAGCTTAGGGGGAGTCATCTGTTGCTGACAGAAGCTGTTGAAGCTGAAGCTATCCAAAGACCAAAGACAGTGCGAGACTACTTGAAGATTGCAAGAAGACGAAAAACAAAAGTCTGAATATGAAAAAGAAGCTGAGGAAAAGGATGCCAAGTATAAAGAATTGCAAGCTCAGCTTGCTGCTCTAATGGCCAACCTTGACAAACAAACAGGAGAGGTAAAATCTAATTCTGTATGTTTAAAATGTCGTGAACTGCAGGGTGAGGTTGACAGGTTGTCTGCACAAAACAAAAGTTTGGTAAGCGAAATGTCTAACATTAAAGAATCAAACTTTTTTGCTAAAAGAAACGAAACGTCATACTTGAAGAAAATAAAAGGTTATGAAAGTGAACTTGATGCCGTAACCTGCAAATTAAATGAAAAACTTCAAGTCATTGACTTAGCTCATGACATGATGGCTGAAAAAACAAAAGAGATTTCTGATAAAAACAAAGAGTTGTCAGATGCTCAACTCAGAATTGTTGAACTTGAAAAGAAATTGGGTCAATTCAGGGATTCTGCTTTTGTTATGAAACATATGATGGGTGGGTTAAAGAAGAGTAATGACAAGACTAGTGTGGGATTCCAAGGCTTTAATGAAGTCCCACCTCCTCTTAGTCATGATTATTCATTCCTACCTGATGAAGATGAGCTAACCAAATTCATGTCAACAGCACCGAGTAGTTCCACAGCAGGTCGAGGAGAGGAGTCTGAGAGAGATGAGGCCAAGAAGGATAATAACAGCAAACCTGTTTTGAAAACGAAAACCTCACAACCTAGGAATAAAAACTCAACTTCTGTTAAAAAGATTAGTTTTGTTCAAGGAAGTGACATGAAAAACGAAACAGCTGTTATTGAAAATGAATCGAACATAGAGTTTGCTAAAAATAAAAACAAAGAAACTTCTGAAATTAAGCAAACTGAACCAAATCCTTCTGTGCCATCATCATCAAAACCTGAATCTAGTTCAAAGGCTTCAGATAAGAAGTCTTCGAAAAGGATGTCATGCTTCAAATGTCACACCAAAGGACATGTAGCTAGCTGCTGTCCTAACAAAACGAATGAAGCACAGGTGAATGAGAGGAAGAGAGAGAAGTCACCAGAGAAGAATGGTGATAAGCAGGAGAGAGAGTCCAACTCTCCAAAGAAATCTGCTCCTAAGCAACCAGAGCCAGTTGCTGTTGGTGAGGATAAGGCTGAAAAAGGAACTCCACAAGTTCCTCGTTTTCAAAGAAATCAACCTAGATTTCAGCCTAGATCTCCACCAGGCAGATTTGAGAGACCTAGAAGCAGTTCACCAAGAATGAACAATCAAAATACAAATAATTTCAGAAGTCAAGGTCAATATCAAAATCGATACCAAAATAATGGTGGTCGAAATTTTTATAACAATGGCTTTAGAAATTATAACTATAATGCTTCTTGGTATCAAAATCAAAATTTTCAAAGGTCAAATAGTCCAAACACACATAGGAACCCTCAGGACCAAAGACCTAGTGGAAGTCAAAATCAATTTCCAACAGGTCTACGAGCCAAGACTCCAGCTAGGAGTAATGGTTATTGGATGGACGTTCCGGTGGTTGGTGAATTTGGACGACCCAAGACCATTAAGGCTTGGGTCCCCCAATCTAACTAATCTTTTGGTTGGTGTGTGCAGGAGCTGCTAAGGAGGATTATCAACTTGTGGTATGTTGATAGTGGCTGCTCCAGGCACATGACGGGGGATGCGAGGTTGTTAACTGAATTTGAAGATTATGATGGAGGACAAGTGAATTTTGCGGGTGCAAAAGGTGGTAGAATTACAGGCCGAGGAAAGGTGACCAATGGGAAGATCACACTGGACAAAGTGAACTATGTTGAGCAGCTTAAACACAATCTTATGAGCGTGTCACAAGTCTGCGACAAGGGTCACTCGGTCCATTTTACCAAGAATGAAGCATTAGTGTTGAAACCAGGTTTGAAGATACCGGACGATTGGATAGTGATGCGAGCGCCAAGGAGAAATGACACTTATGTCATGGACATGGGTGCTAAGGATCCAACTGCAGTGGTGGCGTGTTTACTATCAAAAGCATCTGAAGCTGAATCGATGTTGTGGCACAGACGCATGGCCCATATTCACTATCGCAAAATGAACTATCTTGTTAAAAATGAGCTAGTGAGGGGTTCCATTGCGGAGGTTTCAAGTGGAAGACAAATGTCTTCCATGTCAAAAGGGAAAACAACACAAGAAACCTCATAAATCAAAAACAGTAAATTCCATAGATGCCCCTTACGAATTACTTCACATGGATTTATTTGGTCCAGTGAACGTGAGGAGCATAGGTGGAAAGTACTATTGTTTAGTTGTCACTGATGATTACTCACGTTATTCATGGGTTTTCTTTTTAGGTACAAAAGATGAGACAGCAGAGATGTTGATAGATCTTTTTACAAAATTGGAAAACGTCCATGATGCAAAGATCAAGAGGATAAGGAGTGATAATGGCACGGAGTTCAAGAATCGTATTCTGGATCTCTACTGTCTTCGCAAGGGAATTGAACATCAATATTCTGCTCCTTATACGCCTCAACAGAATGGAGTTGCTGAGAGGAAAAACAGGACGTTGATTGAAGCCGCTAGGACGATGCTTTCAGATTCTAAGCTACCAGTTCTTTTCTGGGGAGAAGCTGTGAATACAGCTTGCTATGTCCTAAACAAAGTTTTGACTGTTAAACGTTTTAACAAAACTTGTCATGAATTAATGTTTAACAAGAAACCAAACTTAGAAGGCTTTGAACCATTTGGATTACCCTGCACCATTGTGCGAAATAAAGATAAACAAAAATTCGGTGAGGTGGCTGACGAGGGCTACTTTCTAGGTTACGTACCTGGCGCACCGAATAAAAGGGTTTTTAATCTAAAAACTGGTAAAATTGAGGTTGTGTTTAATGTTGAAATCACTTCTTACAAACCTCAACAGTCAACGAGTGGACCAGCTATATTATATGATTATGAAAGTGTTTTTAAATCATTTAATATTCCTGAGTTTTCCAATGCAGATGAGTCTCAGCTGATTCAAACAGTGATAAATGGTGATGATGAAGGCGAGTTCATGCCTAGATCGAATGTTGATACAACAGATGCTCCGGGACCTTCCCAAGATGCTGCTGATACTGATTCAAGTGACGATGAACCCGAACCCAATCAGGGGGAGGATTTCATTAATCCGTTTGCGGATCAGCATATTCAGGGGGAGGTTGGCTCAAACCTTGGTGACAATTTAGAAGTCGATGCTGTTGCTACTACACGAGCAAATAAGGATCATCCAGTTGACATGATACTGGGAGATCCTGCTGCAGGTGTTCAAACGAGAAGAAGCATAGCAACGAATACAGGTTTATTTGTGTCGATTGAGAAGACTGGGATAGTGAACGAGTGCTTGTATAGTTGCTTTATTTCCCAAGAGGAGCCGAAGAACATTCATATGGCTCTTAAAGACAATTCATGGGTTGAAGCTATGCAAGAGGAATTGGCCCAGTTTGCTAAGTTGAAGGTTTGGGAGTTGGTTGATCTTCCTAAAGGTGAAAGAGAGATTGGCACCAAATGGGTATTTAGGTGCAAGAAGGATGAAAGAGGTATAGTCACGCGAAACAAGGCTCGATTGGTGGTCAAAGGGTTCAATCAGCAAGAAGGAATAGATTACAATGAGGTGTTTGCACCAGTGGCGCGGTTGGAGGCAATTCGTTTGTTTCTAGCTTTTGCTTCTTTCAAGGGCTTCAAAGTTTTCCAACTAGACGTGAAGAGTGCGTTTCTTTACGGGAAAGTCCAAGAAGTGGTGTATGTCTCACAACCAGATGGGTTCGTTGATCCAGATTATCCAGATCGAGTGTACAAACTTGATAAGGCGTTATATGGGTTACATCAAGCTCCCAGGGCATGGTACGAGACACTGTCTACACATCTGATCAAGAATGGTTTTGAAAGAGGTCAGATTGACAGTACACTGTTCATCAAGAGGAAGAAGGAAGATTTTCTGCTGGTACAGGTGTACGTGGATGACATCATCTTTGGGTCATCTGATGAAAGCATGTGTAAAGAGTTTGAGCAGGTGATGAAGAGCAAGTTCGAAATGAGTGCTATGGGTGAGCTGTCCTACTTTCTGGGATTACAAGTTGAACAGAAGGCGGATGGGATGTTTATTCATCAAACAAAGTATGTGTATGACATTTTGAGTCGGTTCAAAATGAATGATTGCACTACTTCCAACACACCCATATGTGAAAATCACAATTTTGGCCCAGATCATGAAAGTACTGAAGATGTTGATCCTACTCAATACAGGGCAATGATTGGTTCTCTAATGTACTTGACTGCTTCAAGACCCGACATCATGTTTGCTGTATGCTTGTGTGCCAGATATCAGGCGAATCCTAAAGAGTCACACATGAAAGCAGTGAAGCGAATTATTCGCTACTTGAAGGGGAAACCTAAACTTGGGTTGTGGTATCCAGCTGATAGTGATTTGACGTTTGTTGCTTACACTGACTCAGACTTTGGAGGATGCAAATCGAACAGGAAGTCTACAACAGGTGGTTGTCAGTTCTTAGGAGGCAGGATCGTGTCTTGGCAATGCAAGAAGCAATCCTGTGTATCTACCTCTACGTGTGAAGCTGAATATATTGCTGCTGGAAGCTGCTGCTCTCAGGTTCTCTGGATTCAACAGCAGATGCGCGATTACGGTTTGGATTTCACTCGTACTCCTATTATGATAGACAATAATGCCACTATTTCAATAACTAATAATCCCGTGAACCACAGTCGCACAAAACATATTGACATACGTCATCATTTTATACGGGATTGTGCTGAAAAGCGACTGATTGAACTTCATCGAGTCGACACAGAGGATAACCTGGCAGATCTTTATACTAAAGCATTTGACAGGGCTCGCTTTGAACACTTAGTCGAACTCAACGGGATGAGGAATCCTGAATAACTGGTTTTTCATAAGAATTTTTGTAAATAGTTTACTGTTTTTCTTAAAAAATCAAAAACACAAAAAAAAATTGAAAAATCAAAAACATAAAAAAAAAATAGAAAATCAAAAATGAGATATCACTGTGTGAAAAGAAGAAATGATAGTACATCAGCAAGTTAGACTGTCACACTGAACTTGAACCATAAATTGCTTAAGTGTGATAGCAGCTTCATTATATGATGTACCAGTAGGCAAAAAGCATGAAATAATCAACTTACCAATGTGATATAAACTTAAATGAATTGAATATGAGTGGGGAACACATTAGTGGTGTATGGTTTAATGACCTTAATTCTTGCGTTGATAGATTGCCAAAATCTGAAGTTTTGGGTCTTTATACTGTTATTTCAACTAGGGATATCTTGGCTGTCTGTCTGTTAGAACTAAAATTGTACATGACCCCAGGAAAGATAGTCACTTGGAATTAGCTCATTTCTATTTGAATGTCTGTATATTTCCCGATACACACAATTTTGATCTGATTCTGAAATCTTATCTGAAAAAAGTCGTGTACCTCCTCTGCTGCATCCAGATATATGCTGACCTGGAGGTGCTAGGCAACGACAGCTTCTGCTGCATCCAGATACATGCTGACCTAGCTGTACGTTGTCGCACTATAGATCTAATACACCCGAAAGAGGCCCTCTAGTGCCCAAAAGAAACCCAATAAACCTATATCAAACTGAGAAAATCTCATTTGATCTGTATATTATACCATCTCTACTAAGATCTATTCTTTTCTCTTCTCAACCTAATCCCAGTTAAGATTTCAGAACTCAGGATTGGACTTGTGAAATATGTGGTAGGGAAGATACTTGCATGATAGTGTGTGCTGTTTATATTTCCAGGATTTGATTAATATTTATTTGGGTGTTCGTTGTTAAGCAATTAAAACATGATAAAACAGATTTTATGCAGATCTAGACACAGTCATGATATCTTAAAGTATGAATTCAGTATACTCACCTACTACGATGAATCTTTGTGCATACCTTGATCGTGGGGGTATATCCTGAAGTGGGACACGCTCGTATTTCAGAAAATAAAATTACCTTAACGTATCATATGGTAATGGTACTTGAAATGTTCATGCATTTTGTTTAAGTGGACAAACATACTGGTAATCGTCTTGAACTGCTTTTCACGAAAAATTGAATAAAGAATTATATGATTGTGTGAAACAGTTTGATTGTGCTGATATGATCTTCTTACCAGTGATTCTCACAAAAATAGAGTGTTTATTGTTTCTGTTATTTACTTGCTTTCAGAAAAATATAAAAATCCAAAAATAGTGTCATTTTCTGTTTGAAATTCTTAACGTACGGAAAACTGTTATTCTTGGAAGAATTGTTACCGATAGGGGGAGACGGTGTTAGAAAGTGAGTTCAAAATTTTCAATCAGACAGGTTGTTCTTATGTGTTGGACAAAAGTTTTGCGTGTTGGTGATGAAATTGAAAAAGCTTAATCTGTTATACAGTTTAACTAATCTCTTGAAAAATAATAATTTATTTAACTTATGTTGAAAAATTCTTATGGTTTCTCGAGATGTTTGTTTTATAGTATACAGATTGAAGCGGTTTGTTGCTGAGAAGTTGCTGTGAAGTGTGAAGATGAGAGTTTGATTGGCTGCATGGTAGAACCTCCTTTCTAAATTGCAGACAAGATTGAAGAGTTGAAGACTGCTGTGCAAATGCTGAACTGGAGTTTACTCAAACGCTAACGTGTTGAAGATTTGGTGACTGGAGTTTACTCAAACGCTAACGTGTTGAAGATTTGGTGATTGGATGCATCAGCTTAGGGGGAGTCTGTTGCTGACAGAAGCTATTGAAGCTGAAGCTATCCAAAGACCAAAGACAGTGCAAGATTACATGAAGATTGCAAGAAGACCGAAGACAAAGTTTTGACCGAAGACAAAGTTTTTATGAAGCTATTGTCAAGGGGGAGTTTGTTGGTGCATGTTTGTGACAACAGCTTAGATTTGGTCTTTGGATATCTTGTAATTAGTTAAACGATAAACAGTTAGCGGGTTTAGCTTTGTAATAGTTAGTTGTTATGTTTGGGCTTACTAAACCCAAGGAATTGGGTGATGGGGGCGAATTGGGCCTGTCCAATTCGCAGCCCAGGAGTGTAAACCTAGCCCACTTGTAAACCTTGTGTTATATAAACAAGGTTACACATTAGGGTTAAGGTTAATCAGCCAAAACAGTTATTAGAGAGCAAATTCGTGAGAGCAATTAGGCTTGGACGAATTAGGGTTTGATTGATTGTAGAACGTTTGTTTGATAATCAATAGAAACCCGGTTGAAAGTGATTTGCTGTTCTACACGTTTTCTGCTACAATCTGATCTAGAGGATTCCGCACTCTAGGTTAGATAGACGATTCTGTGACGATCCATAGACTCAAGGGGACCTACATGAATCTTTAGCTGACGAGAGGCGTAAGCAATAACCTTGTCGCGCTGCATTAACACACATCCAAGTCCCCGAATGGATGCATCACAATAAACCACGAAGTCATCTGTGCCCTCTGGCAAAGAGAGGATAGGTGCACTGCAAAGTCTATCCTTTAGGTGCTGAAAAGCAGTCTCCTGGGGCTCTCCCCAGCGATAGGTGACACCCTTCTGTGTCAGTAACGTAAGCGGCTGAGCAATCTTTGAGAAATCCTTGATAAACCGTCTGTAGTATCCTGCCAAACCCAAGAATTGGCGTATTTCTGTCGGTGTACGCGGTGCAGGCCAGTTTCTGATCGAATCTACCTTGGATGGATCGACATGGATCCCATCCCTGTTCACCACATGGCCTAAGAAGTGGACTTCACGAAGCCAGAAGTCGCATTTTGAAAGCTTGGCGTATAATTGCTCCTTCCTAAGGAGTTCCAAAATAAGACGAAGATGCTGCTCGTGTTCCTCCTGACTCTTGGAGTAAATCAGGATGTCGTCGATGAATACTATGACAAACTTGTCAAGATAGGGTTTGCACACCCTGTTCATAAGGTCCATGAATACAGCAGGCGCGTTCGTTAACCCAAACGGCATGACAAGAAACTCGTAGTGACCATAACGAGTTCTGAATGCAGTCTTGGAGATGTCCTCATCCCGGACTCTCAGCTGATGATACCCTGACCTTAAGTCTATCTTGGAATAGTAACTCGACCCTTGCAACTGGTCGAATAAGTCGTCGATGCGCGGAAGAGGATAACGGTTCTTCACCGTCACCTTGTTCAGTTCCCTGTAGTCGATGCACATCCTGAAAGTGCCATCCTTTTTCTTTACGAATAGTACTGGAGCTCCCCAAGGCGAAGAGCTTGGACGAATGAAACCCTTTTCCAAGAGCTCTTGTAGCTGCTTTGACAGTTCCTCCAATTCCGATGGAGCTAAGCGATATGGTGCGCGAGCTATAGGTGCTGCTCCTGGAGCGAGCTCGATCTGAAATTCGACCTGACGACGAGGCGGTAAGCCAGGTAAATCTTCAGGAAACACCTGAGGAAAATCACGTACGACTGGTATATCCTCCAATTTCTTTTCCTTTACTGATGCGTCTGAAACAAGAGCCAAAATGGCTGTGTGACCTTTACGTAAGCACTTCTGAGCCTTTAAGAATGAGATGATGCCAACCACAGCACCACTCTTGTCGCCTTGGACTTCGAGAGGTTCCTGACCAGAACGAGGAATGCGAATAATCTTCTCGCTGCATAAGATTTCTGCCTGGTGCTGAGATAACCAATCCATCCCAATCACGACGTCGAAACTACCCAAAACTATGGGAATGAGATCAATAGAGAAGGCTTGACCAGCTAGGATAAGATTACAACCCTGAACTACGTGCGTGGCTTCTAGACTTTTACCGTTAGCTAACTCTACTACATGTTTGGTGGGTAAAAGTGTTGGTGCACGTTTTAGCAGTTGACACATTTTCACAGACATATAGCTTGTATCCGCACCCGAATCAAACAAAACAGTAATGTAAATATTGTCGAGGAGAAACTTACCCATAACAACGTTGGGATCGTTCACTGCGTCTCCTCTTCCCAAAACGAAAGCTCGACCTCTTGCCTCGTTGCCATTATTGTTGTTGTTCCCGCCGTTGTTGTTGCCGTTGCCCCGGTTGTTATTGTTGTTGTTGCGGTTCTGGTTCAACTGAGGGCAATCGCGTTTGAAGTGACCTTCAGCCCCACACTGGAAACATCCCCGGTTTCCACGCTGTGGCTGCTGCTGCTGCTGCTGGTTCTGTGGAGCGGGTTGTTGCTGCTGCTGATTCTGATTCGCAGGCCGTGGACTCCTACAGTCTTTGGCCTCGTGACCCATCTTAAGACACCTCTGACAACGACCCTTGTTACACGGGCCGTGGTGATGCCTGTTGCAGTTGTGGCACCTAGGTTGACTACCCTGATATCTCCTCTGTCTGTGACTACCAGAGGATTGCTGACTAGGACTCTGGTAATGGTCAGTCTTCTGTTGCTGCGCTTGAGACTGAACGGATGTTGAGCCTCTGCTGGAATCTCCATCCCACTTTCTTTTACTGTCACCAGATGTAGCAGGAGTAACTGAGGTGGTGACGTTAGCAGTAGCACTAACACGCTTGGGCAGTTTATTCTGATCCACTGCCTGATCGGTGATACGGTGAGCGAGGCGTTGGATTTCCTGGATGTTTTCGAGGTTAGCCGACGTCACGTGGCTCTGAATTTCTGGCGCCAATCCCTTGAGATACAACTCAATGCGCTTGTATGGAGGGTCCACCATAGTAGGACACAGAACGGCCAGCTCATTCGACCGTTTAGTATACGCTTCGATCTCTGACCCAACCATTTTCAGGTTATACAGCTCGTCCTCCAACTTGTGAATATCTTCGCGCGTGCAATACTCACGCTTGATGAGTTCCTTGAAATCGTTCCATGGGGTGGCGTTAGCAGCTGCCAACCCAAGAATTTGCACTTGCGCGTTCCACCAGGTTAGCGCGATTCCTTCCAAAGTACCGGTGGCAAACTTGACCTTGCGAGCCTCAGGGCACTCGCACATTTCGAATACCGATTCTAGCTTTTCAAACCAATGGAGGAGTCCCACTGCCCCCCTCTGTGCCGCTGAAAGAATTTGGACGACAGTCCATGAAGTTCTTAAAAGTGCAAACTTGCTGCGCTGGTTGACCTATTGTGTACGAATAGGACGAAGTTAAATACGAGAGTTAATGTAGGATCTAAAGATCCTAGTGTGTGCCTATACTGCAGGATATACTACCTGCTTGAGCTGCTGCAACTGCCGCAGCAACTTGAGCTTGAACAAGAGCCTCTAGCTGGGCTTGTGTCATGTTGATTCTTCCAGACATGATCTTCATTGTAACAAGTAGCGTAAGTAAGAATGGTTCGCGAATAGGGCGATGACAGAAAAGTGTAAGCACGTAAGGATTCTCATGCTATAGTGTCATGTGTATCTAAACGTAATGCGAGCAAAGTTCTAAGCAGTTCTAGCAATCAGGCAATAAACATAAACCTTATTACCTAGGATGTCGAGTCTTGCACGTGGAGCGAAGCGTCGTTGTGGATCGTTGAGAGCACTGTTCTGGTTATAGTCCGGTTTTAATAAAAATGTTTTCCCATATTAAAACCAAGTTCTCTATAACCAATGGCTCTGATACCAATCTGTTACACCCCCAAAATCCACCCGCGGAGTACTACCGCCTGGGAGCGTGACTGACCAGGATCAAGCCATCAATCATATCAAACATAGCATTTAATATAAAAGTAAGTAGTGTAAATCATCATTGACATGATTGATGTTTCAAAACCAAACATCGTTTAAGTAGCGGAAGCATAGTATGTAATCTCAAAATAATTATAAGTTCGAATAACGTTCATGAATCCAAATCCCACAACGATCTGCTCCTCCCTGTGCAAGCTCCATAAAGTACCTAAGGTCCTGCAAGGCATGCAGCAAATAATCAACAAACTAGTTGAGCGAGTTCACAGAAAGTAAGTTCATAACATAGTGCATAAGTATAGCTAGTGGGGGCTTCCCATACTAGTGTGTACTAAAGGTGGGGGCTTCCCAAACCTTGTGTTTGTATCACTGGTGGGGGCTTCCCATATTTATCCTGGCTAATGAGGGCTTCTCATTAACGGTACTTACTAGACTAACTTCCGACCATGTGTTCTTCTTTACCGAGAACAGGAAAACGTACAGGGTCACGTAGGCTTTACGTGACGTGCCCTTCCCCGAGGACAGTGGTACGTGTGGGGGCTACGTAGGCTTTACGCAGCGTGGCCTTCCGACCTGGAAGCCAGTAGATGGTATTGGGTTACGTAGGCTTTACGTAACGTGTCCTCCCGACCCGGGAGACAAATGGCAAATACTGGGTTACGTAGGCTTTACGTAACGTGTCCTGACTAACCTGAGGACGATGGTCTATAGTCTAGAGAATGCGTAAGTACGAGTAACTCTTTTAACAATAACATATCCAACCCAATTCCCAACCCGGGAATCCCATGCCTTGGCTGTGTGAACTCACCTTGGTTTGCTCGGCAGATACACAGAGAGTACAAGTAGCAAGTAATTGGTCAACCACGTCCTATCATGGTTATTGTACAAGTCAGGTTCGTATATAGCACGTATATTCATGGCAAACATGTACACGTATCAGCAATTCAAATCATGTAACGAGTCCAAGTAATCGGCCCAAACAGATAAGCAGTCCAATTAGCAGTCAAGGGCATAATTGTGCGTGTTAACCCTGGCCCAACATAACCCGGCCCAATAGTAAACGCATACTAGTCCAATTATCAAACAGTTTACAATTTCAATCATTTGGCCCAAACGGTTGGGCCCGTGACAGTGTAGGCCCAAACAGTGTATGTGCAAATGTGGTCTCGAGTCGCAACCGGCGATCTCGAGTCGCAACCGGAGATTACGAGTCGCAACAGCTGGTTGCGAGTCGCAATGGTGATCTCGGTTCATCATGGTCTGGTTACGAGTCGCAACGGGACTCGCAACCGTGGTCTCGGCTGGTGCTGTTTGTGGTCTCGAGTTGAGACGGGGAGGTTTCGACTCGCAATCTGAGTCGCAACCGGCTGTGTAACTTGTTTCCATAAATCCTGTAACAATCACTCCGTGATTCTAGCAACCAACTTAGGCAGTTTCACAATTCAGATCAATTAACAGCTTTTAACAATTTCATAACATCTTCAAGCATGTTCATATCATCAGTTCATATATTCAACCTCAGTTCATAATAATTACATAAACATAACCCGCAATCTAATTATATAACCGAATTCTAGATCAACCATGCCTTCCCCTAAACATGTTTGCACATTAGAATCATCACAGCTGATTACAAGCACAAGTATACAAACCGATCCAGGGTTACAACAAGAACAATTAGAAACATACCATTCGGTTATCATGCATTCATACAACATATAACCAAATACAAAATATCATCAATCGATCCAACTAGCATGTGATCCGGTTATTAACAAAATCATATAAACACGTCATCATGAACATCATACTAACCGAGATAGGAAGAGAGGGATTCAGATTCAAAAGCTTCGAAGGGTGTTCGGCAGTCTTCGGTTCCGAGTCGAGAGAGGGAGAGAGCTTGGTGTTTGTGTGTGTTCTTGGTTGCCAAGATTGTGAAAACAAAAACCCTACTGAGATACATGTATGTATGGAAAGGAAGTGGGCCGAAACCCCACTTGGGCTATCTCATGGTCTCGAGTCCAATTGTATGGACCGAGTGGGTTGATGTGATTGAAATACTATTCGGTTCGATAACTTCAACACTTAATCACATAATT
Organism: Helianthus annuus; assembly: GCF_002127325.2. NCBI lineage: Eukaryota > Viridiplantae > Streptophyta > Magnoliopsida > Asterales > Asteraceae > Helianthus > Helianthus annuus. The sequence goes on from NC_035443.2 coordinate 148,524,904, forward strand.
CACGTAACACGTATCATTCAATCAATCAATATAATCACTTAGTCACAATAGTTCATATGGTTACACATAATATAAGAAACGGTGAAATACGAGTTGTCACATCCAACCATCATTTTCCGACGACTGACTGAATATTATTAGGGTTACGAGGTTTGTTTTTAAACGAAGAAGACAGACGTGATATATTGTCATTTAGTTTTTAATATAATAATAATTATAATTTTAATCATTAAGTCATCATTACATAATCATTAATGATAATATATTAATATATTAATAATAACAATAAGTATTACTTAATAATAAAAAAATAAAAAAAAATATTATTATATCTAATTATATAAATAAAATAAAAAAGGGAAGTTTGCTTGTGATAACGGTTTTGAAAGGTTTTGAGGTACGGTTCAGAAAGCGGGTTCATTCGATCGCGTGCAAAGTATTTGAGTGAGCGAGTGCACGGGTTCTCATTTTGGCTTGTGTTTTGAGGAGAAGAACAAAAGTGTCAACCACCCTCTGACATTATGGCATTCATGTTTAACACACCCTTGGCTCAGTCTCAAGAAAGATTAACTGTTAAAGATATAATTTCTGTCTTTTGCAATCCTGAATGTAGAGAAATTGTTGAGGCATATCGTTTACACAAGCTGAGCTAATCCAAGACTACAATGATATTAAAAGGAAAAAAATTACTTTAGCTAAAAATGAAAAACTTTTTAAAGAGAAAATTGAAGCTCAGCGAAAAGACATCATTCAACTTAAAGAAAATCTGAGTGTAAAGACTTGCCATTACTTGGAGGTTAAAGAAAAAGTATGCGTTTTGACCAAAGTACTGGAAGACATTAGAGAAAAATATCAAATTAATGAAATTAATATTAAAAACTATGAGTCTTCCAGTAAATTGGTCAAAGATCTATGTGACCTCCAACTAGCATACAAGAGAAAGAAAGGGTGTGGTGTGGGTTTCAATCAAGTTCCTCCTCCATATAATAACAACTACACATACTTGCCTGTTACGGAAGAGGAATTGATGAATGAGGACATGATGACTTACGGTCTAAAAACTGATAAGTCATCAATCAACACCGGACCTGTTGAAAAATGGGCGTCTCCTCCAATCAATTTTGTTTCTACGAGTACAATTGATCCTAATGCTTTGTCTTCATTTGCAGATGAAGTATTTGAAGTAAAGTTTGGAGATGTTCTTGGGGATGAACCAGATTCAAATTCTGATTTTTCTAAAAGCTCTTTTTGTATTTTTCTGAGTATACATTGGAAGTTTTTGATTGATAATAAGGTTTGTTTGTTATAAATTAAATTCAAAACATGGCTGGGATCAATTGCTTCATTATGCATTAACAAATATAATTAACTGAGTACAAGGACAAAAATAAATGAGTTGCTTTGGGTTATTATTGATCTCAAGCAAGTTGATTGGTTTGAAAGTGACCCTAAGCATCTTTAATTGCTTATAATATTTTGTGATGACATAAGATATATTTTATTCTTGTAAAAAATGTATAATGATTCGTTGTTTAATAAAATGTGGTATGTAAAATTTCTAAAAACTACCCGTGTTTTTACACGGGTTTTACATCTAGTGTATGACATTACGTGAGAAGATACTGTCATGCACTCCTTACTGAATCAGGTATAATGCTTTAGCATCCTTCTTCTTGTTCTCCTCCATTTGCGCTTTTGTTCCTACTGCTGGAAGATAACCAATCTCCACATATCCCACAAGTCTTGAGACAGCAACAACATCTTCATCTGAATGCTCATAATTCATGCCCATCGCCTTTGAAGATTGGAACATTGGATTGATTTCCTGATACTGTTGTTGTCGCCATTGTAGTGATGCCTCTCACACTCTCAGAACGAGAACCTGTGCACTGACCCAAAATCTTGGTAATATCATAAATCAAGTGACACTTAATATTGTTGGATCTGGATAATTTTATTCATCATACTTGAACCTTAAATACCCAAAAGAAAGAAAACCGCAAAACACACCATGACCCATGTACACACCCTGCAGACTTAAATAAAAACCTACCGACTACTTGACATCATGGACTGCTGACTACTACTCTACCGGGTTACAACCCAACGACTCTTTTCTAGAATATGACACAAAAAGACAAAACTACCCTTAATGAAATAAACAAATGCATTAACTCGAAAAACATAAAGGACACCATGCAGATTGTGGATTAGCTTCAACATTATTTTAATCAATATGGATAAATTTGGGAAATGAGATGTGATAGATTTCAATTATTAGGATTAATGTGTTTTATAGCTAAATTATAGAGATGGAGATACAAAACCGATGTGAATGCTTTTAGTTTTTCGCTAACGATCTTGTTGAGTTCTACTAGAAAGAGTGTTAATATTTTTTTGTCATTCATGTTTTTATTTATAAAATAATATGATTGATTGATAATTTTTACAAAATGAAGTAATAAAAAAAAGTAAACATCCAATGTAAATAAACTTTGGCATTAACTGTAAATAAAGATTATAGACAATAACAACTACAACAAATATAATAAAAAATACAACAAAATAAAAAAAAAATTATTGATGTCAAGTCATCTGATTTGATCAGGGCTTCTTCAGCTAGAGATGCTACAGAAATTAGGGCTTCTTCAGCTAGAGATGCTATAAAAATTCAGTCTCTTAGTCCGAGAACACAAAATGAGTATTCTATAACTACTACTTGATCCTCTCTTTTGAGCTCTGAGTCTTTGTCTGCCAAAATTCAGTCTGTTTTCCATGATACAAAATGAGGATTCCAAAATTCATGTTGCATTATCATCTGATATTGGTATGGAATCGTCAGTTGTAGATGACACAGAAACCCGTCTTTAAGTTTTAGGACACATAATGAGGATACTTGTGTACTAACTCAATGATTGCACTTGGGTAAAAGTGAATTATACATGTATTCCTCCTGAGCAATCAATATGTCTATTTATTTCATCGAGGGCGACTACCTCTTTACAGACATGTCTATAAATTCTTTATTTCATCGAGGGAGACTACCTCTTTATAGATATGTCTGCAAATGGTTATGACCCTGTGATCAGCATGAGTTCCTGCTGTCAGGCAGTGGTTGCATGTCGACGTTTCACAGTCAATGCAGTAGTGATTCTCAAGATTTCTAGAATGTTTGTGTGAACTCTGCAAGCTAAAAAGAACGTCATTTCTAGCAATAGGTTTAGCCATAATATAACGCCACGCTAGCTTGTAGAGTGCATACAAACATTTTAGTAAATCTTGAAAATCACTACTACATCGACTGTGAAATGTCTGCATGCAACCACTGCCTAACGGCAGGCACTCATGTTGATCATAGCGTAATAACTATTAATAAATCGGTTTACCCACAATATAGCGCCATGCACCTACAGAAAAAATAGATTTAGTTGTTGGTGATGCTGTAGTTTATGTAATAAATATTTTCATGACTGTAACCTGCATAATTAAAAGTACTACACAATACATATAGTCTTCCCAATGATCTAGGTTGGTTATACTTTTATAAAGACCTACTGCCCTATTCTTAACTATCCGCGTAACATATATTTAAGTTTTTATTAAATAAAAACATTTATTACAGAAGAATAAATGACCGGTAGTCACTTCCCTAAACAAAAGTATTTAGAATTAGAAGTTCATGTTGATCAATTTATTGTTAAGTGACATAGTTAGATAAGAAAACTGTAGACACAAACTGATCACACTATTTTCATGTCTCCAAATTTTTGCACAATCATCATCCTCTTATTCCGTATTTTCAGAAGAAAAAAACTTAAGAAGATTTTCTTAGAATAATCTCTTTTTGGAAGATGATCGCGTCTTGGTCACAACATGGTAGAAAACATCAAACGATTCACTTAAACATTTAACTTTTCAAATGATAAGCCTCATTTTCTTTAAACATCTCACAAAGGATTAACTTAATAACTAAAAGATGTGAACAAGTAGACAAAACACTCAAACGATCAGCTTAATCTAATGCTAAAGGATGTAAACTAGTAGCCCAATCACTAAATGATGTTTAAACAATAACTCCTAGTCGTTTGCACTTTTAAACATCTAACTGCTACTAGATTTTCCAAATGATATCACTGAATCGTTTTAGAATATGGCACAGAATCCCAAGAGTCTCAAACGAGAAGATTCAATCGTTGAACATTGAATCACTAAGCCCAATTCAAGTGAGGAAACGCAAATGAATCATTTAAATCGCTATTCAAATTGTAAATGAGGAGGCATAGTCACTAATTAAATGAAAAACGAGGAGGCTTAATCGCTAAAAAAATAGCGATTAAGCTTGAATCGCTAACATGTTTAAACGATTTGAACCTGAATAAATGCGTTGATCGCCTTGCTACTTTTCTGGCATTGAACAGTAGATGAATCACTCACCGGAAACACCGAATCACTTAAACTTCATCCAATTTCGACACAAAATGGATCGAAAGACTCAGATTCACATGAATAACAACCCTAACTCATCAATTTGATACTAAACCACTTTTAGATCTGAATTTTAATTCAAAGATAGTTCGTGACATTAAAACCCATAGATTCAACCAAAACCTTCAATTTCAGCCAAAATCCAGGAGCTTGGTGATCTAATAACACTGCTTAGGTGTATTAGATCCGACATCGGCCTTGATACGAACTGAAAGTTCATGTTCGGATCGATTTGATTGAATTTATAAGATAAATAAATTCGGTAAATAAACATGAAGGAACTAACACATATTCTATAATACCAAAAGAGTTACATCAACATTTACGCACCGGGAGATTACCTATGTGATCTCTTCTCAAATCTACACACAGTTTCACGCATACTATGAAAGGTCTGACTCTAAGGTTGGAATGGTCAAACATTAAGGCCAACTACTTTAAACATTAAGCCCAATTGTTTACATCTCTAAACAATGGTCTAATCATTTGCCCTCAAACACTAAATTCAGCACACAAACATACCAAAATGCACTAACACCAACTATAAGTACTAAATAACGCTTATGTGAAAATGAGGTAATAAAAACCAAAAATGATACACATATTAAACTAAATAAAAAACAACACCAAGATAAAACAATTGCAAGAAGCTCCAACATATAAGGGAATCAGATTTTACCATATATGCTTTATTTTCCGAGACCACCAATTCCAACGATGGGTTCTTTTCTACGTCAAATCTGAGAATGAAAGATCTGCGGACAATGATTCAAGAACACAATAAGAAAACACAACATCAAGTCTGATGCTACAATAGTCTCAAACCACAATATCTAGTCCCAAACCAGAATATTTCAGTTCTTAATAAAAAATATATCAATCCCATTACAATACTAACTCCCATAATTATCCAAACCACCATAATAATTTACTTAAATTTATTAATTTAATTTTCGATAAAAAGACCATGGCCCGATGTTATTTTATGTAATTTAAGGAAAATAAACACAAGAACCCAAAAAACTAATACATGCAAGAATAACAAAACACACAAAAATAACAAATGTTATATTGTTAGAAAAAAAAAACTTTTATTTCAAATATTTATTACTATAATCGAAAATAATAAATTCCAATACAATAATAAATAGATATATATTTAGGTACTAGTTCTTAATGTCATATGCTTAGACATAAATACATACCTTTTATTTTCACAAATAGATTTTATTTTATTCACAATTTTACATATCAAAATTCATCAAAATGTGAATGCTAAGAAATGCAACCCCCACGTATTTTTCAATTAATTTGAGTAATAAAATTTGTGTGCCGTGTATATATATTTATTATATAATTATACTAAAGATAACACTATGATGAAATTGAATAAGTACCTATAACTATACATCCTTGGAATTCCACAATAACAACCGCATATGCTTACTTCTTCCCTAAATCAAATAAAGTATTCTGGAAAACATAAAACAGCATCAAGAGCAACTTTCTATGTAATCAAACAACCGTTATGTCCTTAATTATCAATTCACTTTGGTGTTAAAAAGATTGAATCAAACACAAACATACTAGAGAGAGGACAATTATGCTAAATAATCATATCCAGAAACACATAAAAATTTTAAAGTAGCAAACTTTTAATTGGTAATAAATAACCAAAAGACTATTCTAAACAAATTAAGAAACTATACACAAACATATATAGACTTATATAAACACTCATGTACCTTGTTTAGCAACAGAAAGTCTTTTCTATGTGCAATGGCTGATAAAGCAAGTGTATGCACCGCTCTATTCTTGCACACAGTAGAAGGATCAGTTGGATAAACCTAAAGAGGGAGGAAGGCCCTGAGCTTCTACTTATAAGGAGCAGGGTTGGTGGGTGAGGGAGGGAGGAGAGATGCTAGAGCTAGTGACAGGCTGTCAGACTGAAAGGTTGTCTAATCATATCCACGTGTTAGTCATATCGTATATTGGTAATGTGTATCATATTATTAAAATACCATTACAATAGTACACGCCTTTAAGGTGGTGGTTAATGGTGTGAAAACAAATATACGAGTTTCATCTTTAATGTTCTTCCTTATAAGTTACTACACGCCTTTAAGGTGGTTTGTTTAATAGGTGTGGAAACAAATATACGGGTTTCATATTAATATTCTTCGACATAATTAAATTAATGTGCCTTATATTTAGATGCCCATTGTCTCTATATATTAATTTCCAACATTGGAATGAATAGTAACAGATATTTTGCTATTAATTTCCAACATTAGAATGAATAGTAACAGATATTTTGTCTTTTGAATGTTTTTTATTTAGTTTTTTTTTTTCAAAATAAACTTTAGTGTTTTTTCTTTTAATTTCCAACATTGCAATGAATAGTAACAGGTATTTTGTCTTTTGAATGTTTTGTCTTTAGTTTTTTTTTTTCAAAATAAACTTTAGCGTTTTTTCTTTTAACTTTGTAACAAAATTTTGGTTTTTGATAATTGTCTCTATATATTAATTTGGAACATTGCAATGAATAGTAATAGGTATTTTGTCTTAAACAAGTTTAGTTTTTTGTTAGTTTTTATTTTACACTTTTTCCGTGATTTTGTTGTCATTCGGTTGCTACTTAGTATAGTACGGTGTTTGGTGGTCACGATTGTTTCCTCGGGTTTTTTACCCCCTAAGCTTTCTAATATATGTCATTATAAATTCGATTTCGTCTACTTTTTATGTCACGTGAGTCATCTGGGGTTAAAAATTCATTTTTTTGTTTTACGATTTTTTCTGGTTTTAATCATCGTTTGGTTGCTACTTAGGATGGTTTTACACCCCCAATCCTGTAACGCTGGGAGCACAATTTTACGACCCCTATCCCGCAACGCGGAGGACTTAAAACTAGTTTTATATTATTTATTAAAAATCTCAAGGATTCTTACTATTTTTTACACCTAGGCTTCCTAACTAACCAACACTTGTAAAGATTTGAATTGACACCACATTTGTGGGTACTACAAGTTCGGTTTCGGTCCACCTACAAATAACTTAATTAATTGGTCTAACAACTTATTTCATGTAACACCCTGTGTTACGGAAGTCAAAGTCAAGATTGAAGTCAAAGGAAGAAAAGATTGCTAATTCCGATCTGTCACTCCTTGCTCAACTCCTGTTTTGACTTCTTTGACTTGTAGTTAATCTATTTATTTTATTGCATTAGTTGTATTATGTGGAGTACTTGTTAATAATCGAGGTTTAATCGCTATTTATCGCATGATTTAACGCTTTATCGCTTATCGCATCGCAATCGCATTCGCACCTGGATTTATAGGTTATGTATATTGTTTTACGTGTGTTTGTTACCAATGTGTTATTTGTGCATGTTTACTTTATGTTTTGTGGTGATTAATCGAAACACAATCGCAACTCTATCACACCGCAACTAAATCGCAACTGCTAAACACAAGTTATTTATAGTGATTGTATGTTAGATATAGTAGTTAGGTTATTTGTGTAACTAATGGGTAAATTCTATCGCATCACTCGCTTGAAACGCATCGCAACGCTCAACACGCGAATCGAAACGATAAAACTCAACACGCCGGACACCTGGATCGAGTGGCCATCCGATCGGATTGTCACCCGATTGAGTCGCCATCCGATCAGTGACCAATCCGACCCTTGCACCTTTCCTCTTTGGAAACCCTATAACTACCCACCTGTCACATCATTTGTGATGTGACAGCTCTCTACTCGACCAGCCGCACTCAAGCTCTTCTTTCTCTCGATTTCTCGCGATTCTTGTAAGTTTTCAACCTAAATCTTGTACTTCTATGATCTACACACACTCCTTTATCATTTTCTCTTTTGAATCTCAACTTTTAACCGTGAAATCAGTGGATTTTAGGTGTTCTAGGGTGATGTCATCATGGAGTTCTTATGAACTTCAAGCTTTGGCCTCATTCCACCAAGAACAACTCAGATCTGAATGATTTCCACAAGATTAATCAATGTTTTCACATAGATCTACACATATTAATGGTTAAAAGGATTGAAAGATGGTTTTCTAACTTTCTTTCAACTCTTTTACACTCAATGCGCTCAAAACCGATAGAATCTGAGCTTGTTCTGATCTTCTACTCCTTCTTAGTGATGTGTCGGTTCAAGATCCGATTTCTATCGAAGAGACTACCGATTTCGGGTTAAACATGAACAACCGTCTCGAACAATTGACTTATCGGACTAGGGTGATTCCTGTTCGATCGGGTCACTTGGGTCTTGATGGGGTTTCTGTCATTTGGCACGTTATCACACCATCTCGATCAAAACTACACAACTTTCAAGATAAACAAGTGTCAAGATGATCAGGCCGTTGGGACGGATTGCCGTCTGATCGGATTGTCGTCCGATCGAATAGCCATCCGATCGGGGTGCACTTGGTCTCAACACTTAACAATTTTCAACACGTTCAATGCATAGACAGTTCTGACTGTCACACCCCGATATTTCCACATATTACCGGTGGGCCTGGTGGGGAGTATCGTGACGTAGTTGATATCATCATAGTCAATTAATCACAGTTTAATGCACAGCGGAAGCCTAAAAGTAATTATACAAACCGAGTTGAAAGTATAATGATATATTACACGACGGATTGTAAGTGGATCCACAGGCGGATCTAAAACAGAAAGAAATATTGTTCAACAGACTTTAAGTATTAAAAGCTTGCAAGACTTTTTGTTTAATCCTCGAACTTTCCAGCCCATTACGCTTAGTACCTGCACTTAACCTTTTTGGAAAATACGTCAGTTTACACTGGTAAATACAATTAACCGACTCATTTGAAAATATTTTATGAAAATTGATTTAAATGCACAAGGCACAAATAATCTTTTATAACTTGGGACAATTATTAAAAATAATCTTGTATACAGATTTACATGTTTGTCGTACGTTCAGGATCCGGGATAGAAGCCGGAACAAGATTAATAGACACACCACATAATACAAAGCCACGGCGAGTTATTCTCAACGGGCGGGTATATCTTTTTACATACGCACCGTCAGGTGTATGCCTACACGTCGTGCTTAAGTCGTGGCCATTTCAATGAATGAGCCGAGGATATTTAGGACATGGTCATTAACCCCCCAAAGGCTTAGATCAAACAAAACAGATTAAACTGATTATCTCAATGATTTAACCACTAATCGATTAAAGATTCAATACCCGACCAAGCGGTATTATTAAATACCGTATCCCAAGCCCGTATAACGGAAAATAAATTAAAAGTATTTACCTGAGCGAAAATATAATTTTATTCTCAGCCTTATAGCTTTTACTGGACTCCTAATCTGGAACGAAGGTTTTAATAACCTATTAGATTCCTAACTGGTCTTATTTAAGTTATAACTTAGACCGGTTAGTTTTAAAGAAAGGTTTATGGTTCAAAACGCAAGATTAAGCGAAGACCGTATTAGAATGTGATTTAGACCCAACAAGTATGAAGACTTGTATAAAATGGGTAAACTAAATACACTCTGGATTTTGAAGTAAAGATGATAAGGTTTTACCCGTTTCGGTTAATTTATGCAAACTAGTTACATAAACCGTACCGAACGCGAAAATGCATAATGGGTAACCAAATGAGTCATGTGCAAGTTGCATAGGTTAATATGATTTAAATATGTTATGATATCAGTAGGATATCTTCCATTATGCCCAAAACGGGTTTAAAACCAATTTAAGCCCCGAAAGGGTATTTTGGTCATTTTAAGGTTTATAAAAGAGGTTAAATAGTAATATGAGGTTCTGATCTAAAATGATCAGTAAAAATATTTATTTTAATAAGTTATATCAGTAAGATATCATACATATGTGAAATTTATCATTTATGGCCAAACTATGCACCGTAGGGGCATTTTGGTCATTTCACATATGCTTTAAGGGTCAAATTTGGAAATCTGAGTTCAAGACTTAAGCTTACTGTTAAAGTATACAAATTCATCCATAATATGGTTTTAAACCATACTATGCGCCTAAATCGCATAAAAGTCGGTATTTAACGATAATCGGGTTGAAAAAGGAAATCTGAGTTTTTGATTAGTCTGCTTAAAATATTTTATTTAACATATGATATCAGTAGAAAAAGGTTTGGCATGCAATTGATGCCTAAAACTCATTTTATTAACAAAAAGGGCTTTATCGTTAATTACCGAGTCCATGCAAGAACTCTATGTTAACTTATGGTCAGCATAAAATTTGACAAAAATTTCTAAAAATCCAAAAATATTATATTATAACAGTGGGTGAAAAGTTTGGTGCCAAAAATTGGGTTTAAATAGGATTTATGTCAAAAATGCCATTTAATTAATAAAAAGCTTTCATTTTACGATATCGAGCATAACTCTCATTTCAGACCATAAACTGATGTCAAATTTTTAAGACATACTTAAATATCAGTAATAAAGGTTTTTGTCCTCTCACATTTTCAAAAATCTCGTTTTAATGGTGAAAGGGCATAATGGTCCATTTTAAGCATTTTAACGGGAACGTGCAAATGAATTAGATTTCTAAGGAACCATGTAGCATAACTTCAGAGGGTTTTACTAACATATAATGTGGTCCCAAAGGAATCCTAAGGCATATCTAAACTAAGCTAAATCGGGTCAGAACTGAAAGTCAAAGCAAAAGTCTACTTTTGCGACTTTCGGTTGCGAACCTAGCCTAAACTCAGAATTGTCGGGTTGAACATGCCTAGACATGTTCAATTAATATTTACCAAGTTATTAAAGTGACAAAACTGATTTTATAGCTTTCACATCATCAGTTATGAATTTTATTTAAAAACTAACCCGTTTAACTTATATTTTAATTACTTTGATCCGACAATTAACCAAGCAAACGTGATAATTAGAAGGTGCCCTTTTAAGGGTTTAATACCTACCTAATTACGATCACGTAGCCATGTTCATTGCGAACAATGGCTCGACCATTTATGGTCTAGCTAAAAGTCAAAGCGTTTATCGTAAACGCTTGACTTTTCGGCTTTTTAGCCAAATAAAATAAATTTGACACGAAAGGACACTTACATATGGTCCTTAGGACTGAATATTACTCAGAGAAGGTTCCCAAAATATTCAGGATCCTCAAGAATAGAGAGAGATAGCAGATTTAGATTGAAGGTGAGTTCACAAATGAGAAATTCTCACCTATTTATAGATTTTTAGATGGATTGGTTCATGACAAGTGTCTAAGGACACTATGAGATGATCCCAGGTGTCTACAACTGTTACAATCCAGTTTACAGCCCATAGATTCAGTTTAATGGTTTTATTGTGAGTGAAGAACAAACCAGGACCCCAAATCAGCAGTTTAAAACAACTGCTGCTGCTGTTACTATTTTGGCGGCCCGCGTAGGCAGGCCCTGTGGGCTTCGCGGCCCACATGGCTGTCCAGCCCAGTTTAAAAGTTTGACAACATGCGCAGAACTGGTCCCTATGTTTTATATCGCACACATAATGACTATAACGGCTGAAAAAGTTGTTTTAAATGGCCCGAGAAGTGCAGCCCAACGGGTTCTCGGCTCATGACTTATGCCGGGTCCAGAATAACGTTGAGGTATGGCAGGAAAGGTCCTCATAAGTTTATGCATAACAATTTTCCAAGGTTGACGTTTTTGGCATATCATGATAAAATTCTTATGAAACGCTATAATATGGTAGAAAATTTCTAATGGCCAACCTTACCCGCATTTGGTAGAACGACCAAGCATAGCGGAGTTTCCGGTTTAATCAAAAGGCCTCTCAAAGGCGTAGTTTCGCAAGTCGTCGCTTTTAGTCCCTTAATCGCACAAAGTAGCGTGAAATGTCGTTTAATGATATCTAAGCCTTTCGCGGCCCATATTGAGTATTCCCGAGCATATACTTAAATATTACGACGCTCCCGTTCGCTTAAATGGTCACCCAAAGGCGTAGATTTAAAAGTTGATGTTTTTGGTCCCTCTAATGCGCAAACTTGCGCATATCATCGTTTAATAGCATCAAAGCCCTATCTAATCCATATTAGGCATTCTCGAGAGTATTATTAAATATAACGATGCTTCGGGTTCGTAAAAAGGTCATTCAGAGGTATAATTAAACATATTAACGCTTTTAGCCACTTAAACTTGCAAAGTTGCGCGTAACGTCACTTATAGGCATAAAAGCCTTGGATGGCCAATATTTGGCATTCCCGAGAGTATAATCAAACATCATGAAGTTCTCGGTTTGTTGAAAGGTCACTCAGAGGTAAGAATTCACATGTTGACGCTTTTAACCCTTCGTCGCGCAAACTTTCAATTAATTACGCAAACGGCTACTCTTGATCAACAAGTGGCTCATTTGTGCCTATGAATACAGTGTAATGTCATTCAGAGGCTTATATTAAGCATGTTGACACTTTTAGTCCTTTCATATTCAAAGTTTTTGATTTTTCGCAAAAATAGTCCCTCCAATTCAACATTTGACTTTATTACGGTTTAGTACAAGTGTCAACATATCATTGGACATGATTTTACGAGGTGTTACACTAACGGATTGCCAACCGATCAGATTGCTATCCGATCGAGTGACAACCCTACTGTGAACTTGTTCTCACTAAGTGTCCTACCAATCGGATCGCTACCCGATCGAACGACCGTTCTATCGATCGACCTGAAGGGTAAAGATACTTCTCTGTTTTCAAAATGCTACAACAAAAACTTCAAAGCCATCATACCCTTACCAAACAGGGTGTCAATCCAATCGAATGGCCATCCGATCGGATGACCATCCGAACTGATTGACATCCGATCGACTGGCCATCCGATCGGATTACCATCCGACACTTGTTACTTTGCAACGTTTTACGCGCCGCTTATCGTTTATGCTATCGTTAACTGTTCAGGTTAATCTCTCTCAGCGCTCCCTTTAATCCAAGAGAGTGTTTACTTCTTAAACACAATTTGTGAGTATACTCGAACCCTTTTTGCTTTACGCACTTTTGGGTGTTACATATGTTACTTATTCTAAATCACAATCGACACACAACGCAAACACTATTTATACGTTGACTGTTATTGCATGCTACATGTTATTCGATGAATGCTTGTATGTTATGTTAACACAGTGATTGTTGCCTGACACCTTAGCAACGATAGTACTATAGTTTGGACTCAGCACCTATCGTGGACAGGGGTTGTTAAGGGCTTTACTTCACATGTCCCAGTGGGGATATGTGTTGCGCATTCTACAACTCGCAGTCACGTCTGTGCATATTTCTCTATCGATAACCTACTTACCTTCACTTTGTACATGTTACATGCTGGTTATGCGTAAACTATTTCGAACTCTACTATACTATTAAACTTGTATGCTCACCTTTACACTATGTGTATTGACCGTATCTTAACGTATGTGACAGGTGTTTGAATGCTAGGATGTTGCTTGTTATTTGCTGGAATCAAGCTAGGATGGAGTCTAGAAACGAATCTAATAAAAATCTGAGTTGTCAGAACAGTTTGCTTGTTTTTGAGACAGTTATCTGTAATAACTATTTTTTACTTTAACTGTTAGTAGTATGGGATATTAACAATAAGGATTTCTTAATTTAATAGTTGTTGTGGAATCTCTTGAACAATCTGTTTCGCTCAGTGCCACGCCCCAGTGTTTCCACCATTGGTTGGGGTGTGACAGATTGGTATCAGAGCCATAACTATAGGGAATTAGGCAAGACTCGACCTAGTCCGGGTCAGTGTCTTAGAAATGACCTAGTCTATAGTCTAAGTACCAACAGACCGCCTTGTGCGAACCCGTTAGGGGTTCCGTACAAGCTTATTGCTATTTTTCAATCAACTCGCACTCACGCTATACTATCACACTACCTTTCCTAAGGTAGTCGCACTACTCTATTTTCGAAAATGAACGGGTGATTAGATCGAGATTAAAAACCGCAAACTCTCGATTAAATCGCTTGTTTGACTTGCATTTTTACTATAAACACGAGAATTTGCGTTGAATCAGGAGTGAAATCCGTACTTCGACGTAGATTCTTCTCTCAAATCTCGTGACTTCATCACACAAACAGGAATGTAGTCGCTAAGTTAGGGGTGAAACCCGAACCTTGATGACTCGTTCCGCTCCTTATTTGGTTTTACAAAACTCTCACCAATGTCTTGATGGATTCCAACGACTCAAGTTGCGTAAATAACCGAAAGGATGCGCGCTAATCACCTTATGCCGGTGATAGAGCACAGTCCGTTAGGCTATAATGTATACTTGTGGTCCTTGAGAATAGTCAAATCACCTAGGGCTGGGTAGACATGTTTCAACGAAACCTTAGACAATCTATTTTCAATTTCAATACCGTAATCGCCGATTTTATGTGTTTCGATTCTGAGCCCGCAACTGCTGACTCTGATATTTGTCGATTTTATATGAAATTTGATGTGGTTTATGTGGTTTTACCTATGTACTTGTTTCGATTTTGGTGGTTTATACGCTTTCCACTTCTCGCTTTGATCGACACACACAAATCACACTGCACACCTATCTCAAAACACTAACAAATCGTTGCTACCTGTGGATGATCGCATGTTATGTTATTCACTTATGCTATACTACTCACTGTATGCTCGCTAATCGCAATCGCTGTTCTCGAACGCGCGAAACTTGGAAGATAAAGGAACACATCGGCCATATGTAGGTAAGTGCGTGCAAAATATAATGTGTTTTCCGTGGCTTACGTGCTTCTGTGCTTTATGTGCTTATGTGCTTCTGTGATTATGTGCCTATGTGTCTATGTGATTATTTGTGTTCCTACGCTTTAGTAGTAGTACGTGTGAGGTGAGAATCGATTATATAGTGTTTTGAATCCTATGGCACTGTCTATTGCAGACAGTGTCGTCATTTGGATCGTTCCACTCTCAATCAGCGCGCAACAACCACGATAACAAACGCATCGCCTCTCTGGTCACTAAGCAGATAGCGAAAGTCATCCCCCAGATCGTCAGTGAATTGAACGAAAACGCTAGCAAATCGTCTGATGAATCCCGGACAGATTCGCCGAAGTCTGCTTTTAGCTTCAAACAGTTCAAAGCTTGCGGTCCAAAGGAATTTACCGGCGAAGATGGTCCTACGGCCATGTTTCAATGGTTTGATTCAATTGAAGTCACTCTACGTCAGAGCAACTGTCCTGACAACCTCCGACCTGTTAACGCCACCGGCGTCTTCCAATCCTGCGCTTTAGACTGGTGGACGGCCGAGAGAAACAAGAGAGGAAATGACGCAGCTTATAGATTGACGTGGGATGAGTTGAAGGACCTGATGATGAAAGAGTTCTGCCCTCCCCTCGAGCTCCAAAAGTTGGAGGACGAGTTCTGGCATCTAAAGCAGAAGGATGGTGACAACGCTGCTCTGACGGCTCACTTCAAGCAGCTCAACATAATCTGCCCTGGGCAAGTTTCCATGCCCAAAATCACCATCAAGAAATATATCCGTGCTCTGCCGGACTGTGTGGTTGATTTCGTCCAAGCTTCCGAGACGTCGACCATCGAAGAAACCTTTCTACTCGCCGCTGAGATCAACGGCAAGTGTAGGATCGTTTTCTGACCCAAACGAGTCGATCAGAAGAGTTTTTGCTCAATACGAGAGGCGGAAACAAACATATTGAGGTAATTCAGCTTGCAAATCACTTTAAACTGTCTTTTGATTGATAAGCAACGTTTTACAGCGAGTAGACACTTCGGCAGCAGTTCGGTACTGAAACCAGAAAGTTACAAATGACAAGGCACATCAGGTATTTATAGGCTGGTTGGTTTCGCACGAAATGGCTCAAGCGAAATCAACTTCATGCGAAATCACTATTTCATACGAAATAGCAAGTTGATTTCATGCGAAATGACACACATGTCATTTCGTGCGAAATAGCCATAAACACACATTTTGACATTTTTCTCGTACTACGTGCCCTGATCTATCTATTCTAAAACAATACAAGACTCGATACAAGACGAAGTCGACAGACGTATGCACCAACAGACTCCCCCTCGGATGTTGACGAAGTCTTTAGTGTCGAGTCTTCAATCTTCAATCTTTATCAGTCTTCTCGAACTTTTCCAAAATATCTGACAATGTAAAACATCCTCAATCTCTGTCTCTTCTCTTCATTTCCAGGAACTCAACCTGGCTTTTTCTTCACTTTAATTCTCTTGATCAGATCTCTTGATTCCTTAAGTTCATCAGCATCAGCAGTTTGCGTGATCCTCAGATCCATGATCAGAACCTGGCTCTACAGACTCCTCTTTTGCTAGCAGACTCCCCCTTAAATTGTACATGGGATTGTAGTCTGGCTTTTACATGTTCAGGATCGAAATCTGGCTCTCCCTAATCACAAACTCCTCAGGTATCGAAACCTGGCTTACCTGCACATCCTCTACCTCAAAATAAATTTCACAAATTTAAAAATTGACAAATTTATACACCACTTGCAGGTAGTAATCAATCAATAAATGATTTTACAAAATTAATCTCTGATGAACCACTTGTAATCATAACATTTTTTCTTTTCAAACAATTTTCATCTCAAACAAATTCTCCCAAACCTTTTGTTCATCATGTTTAGCACTTAGAATTTTGAAAATCAGCTTTTCAATATCAGTTGTCAAAAATAAGATGAAAATAAAATCTTTTTGAATTTTCAAAACTTTATGCTAAAACACACCAAAATCTTTTTGAGATTTTTGAATTTAATGAAAGGTAGAAAGGAAATATTTACAAACAATATTTTTGTGAGTTTGTGTAAGAGGATCATATCAGTTTATGAGACAAATCACCAACACCGTTAAGCTTTAAACATTTTAAGTTCTAAACAATTCACTTAGATTGTCAGTATACTGATCCACTTAAATTTTCGCACAAAGTTCAATTGTTTCGAGATACGAGATTAATGTTTTAATAACTTAAACTTATTCGCGTGTTCCACCTCAGAATATACTCCCGTATCCAGACTTCTATATTCAGTCTTACAGGTGAATGTACACTTATGATATCTGTAAACGGGTAAATGCGAGACCGTGAGAGCTCAGGCTAGAACTTCCGTTCGTACAAAGAGATGACGAATCGTCTTTAAGTGTGTCCCGTTTGGGGATCTTTTCTACAACAGCACATAATTAGCATTTTTCAGTGTTTCATCATTTTTTGTACTGAGGGCTGGCTTTAAGATTAAAGCTTATGCAAAGTATTATACGAGGACTAGGCTATTGCTCCCGCAAAATCAGAAGTCCTGGTATAATACCCCAGATATCACCACGCACAAAGACCTAGTATGTCAGAAATAGAAAATCTTTCAAACAAGATTTCGGGGGTTACCCGTATATCCGAGAGATGTTCCCCACGATATATGTAAGCTTTTTGTATTTATGTTTATATCTCGAAAACAATCTATTGAATGTATAAAAACCTACTGGCATATCCACAGTGAGATCGTTTATTACATTTTGTCTTTCCAATTCTTTAGTGTGTTGTGATAGTCCACTGATGTACTATCATTTCCTCTTTTTCACAACAAAATATTTTCTAATATTTTTGGCTTTGAAAATAAACTGTACAAGTAAAATGACAACTTTTGTGAATTGCTTCAATTCGCCATCCACTTGGCTTAAACAATCAGAACTCCCCCTTACAACAAACTATCTTCCCATGATGATTTCAAAACACTTAAGTTTTTTTAATCAAAATGGTTTTTCCGGAAAATAAGTTTTGTTGATTCCATAAACCACTTGTAGGTTAGGGGTTAAACTCATCATCTTGTTTTATCAACCACATGTATGAAGATTACATCAAGTTCAATTTAATGACCTTGATTAACCACTTGTAGGTGAAAACCCACTTTTCTACCACTTATAGATTAACAACCCAAACATACCACTTGTAAGATAAGATATGACAATTTCAAGAAACACTACCACTAGTAAATCGAAATTTCACAGTTGTGAATTTCTCAAGAAAGATGCCGATTCCTACTCCCCAATTACCAACCTGGGAGTTCCGGCAAGTCAGTTTTTTCAGTTAAAGAGATTCTCCCAAGCCTGACAGACCTTGGGAGTTTCCGAGTTACCAACACTCGGTTTCTTTCCTTTCATTTTCTTCTCATAATATTCTTTTACCCCTTTGACTTTTCTATCAATCATTTTTCCAAAAATATGTTTCACTTTGGGGTTAAAGGCTTTTTCAACATCAAATTCTTTCTTTTCAGAAAAGAATTGATTTGAAATCTCAACTTTGCCAACTTTTTGTTTAAAATTTTCAGCCCTCAATGGTGAAAAATTTTCATCATCCATTAGAGGTACTGATTTTTCACTTTTTGATTCAAATTGTGGCTCCTCTGACTTTGTGGAATCAGATTCATCGCCCGAAAATAGCTCCTCTGATTTTGTCGAATCAGAATCATCGCTAGAACTATCATCAGATCTCTTAACAACCCATTTTTTGTTGTCAAGGTTTGCTTTTATTTTATAAAACCTTTTTGAACATTCACCAACTTCAAACGTTGGTGGTTCATTTTCGATCATCTTTTCTTTCATTTTAAGAGACACTCCCTGTTTTGATTGAATTGCCTTTGGACAATTCCTGGCAATATAACCAATTGTTTTGCATTGAAAACACGTTCTTGTCTCTTTCTTCTGAACTTCTTCCTTCTTCATTTCTTCTTGCTTCTTCGCAAGGAATTCTCTATTTGTCTGCTTCCAGAATGAATTTTTCTTCTCTTCTTCTGAGCTTGCACCTGAAACAAATACAGTTTTTGGTTTATAAGTTTTCTCATTTTTATGATTTTCTGGTGGAATAAATCCAAGACCTTTCTTTTTGAAATTACCGTTATGGTTTGGTTTCTTTCTATAACCTGAACCAGAACTGTAACCCTTTTTCTTGTTTTCTCTTTGTTGAACTCTTGAGGTGTATTTTTTAGGTTTATCAGAAAAATTTACATCTTTTATTTCAGAAATATTAATTTCTGTTAGTTTGAAAACTTTTTTTATCATTTCAGGTTTGACACCTCTTATTGGAAATTCTTCATCAAAATATAATTTGTCAGAATCATTCAAAGTATATGCCACTTTGAATGTTTCATCATTCAAATTAGATTTTGATAATAGAAATTCTTTATTGTAAATCCGTTTGTTCATTTTGATTGTTGAACTAGGAGTGCTGGACTCAGACTTTGACTCTGACTTGGACTCCTCCATATCATCTTTATCTAACACATGATCCACCACTTTCTTCATCAATTGAGATTGTTGATCAGTGTCAGACAATGTATAAGTGATACCAATGTTTTCTGGCAAGTTATCAATGTCAGCTGAAATATATTTATCCCAACTGGATCCTTTTGTTGATTTTTTATCATCTTGATTTACCATGCAAGCTCTCTTTGATGGCTCCTCGATCGCCTTCTTAGCATGAGCAGTTTGTGGTTCTTGTTGTTGTTGAGCAACTTGATGATAAATTGCTTTCCGATAGTAGTCATTGTTGTTGAACGGATTTTGAGCTCCACTTGCTTCACGATTCGTGCACTCTCTCTTGAAGTGTCCTTTTTCCCTGCAACGAAAACAAGTAACTTTAGATTTATCAAAACCTAAAGTAGAAATATTTGCATCACGGAAATCATCTCTTCCTGTAATTTGTTTAAACTTTTCGGCTCTCCTCAACACACTCGCCAAACACCACTTTATATCCATCAACTCCATCTCCTCAGCATCAATCTGATCGTAATCCTCTTTTGTTGACATTGGATTCCCGATCCTTCCTGCAACTAAGCTCCCATATGATTCTAATATAGTCACCAACAAAGACATGTGACTTTTTGCAACTTCTTCTGAGTAATCTTGATCATTTTCAAGATTTAATGCAATGTTGCATTGAATAACTTTGCCATTCTTTGTTGTTGTCAAGTTTGGATCAAATGATGGATATGAGAAAAAACTTGTTTTGCTGTTTGATCCTTTAGATGACCTTGCAAACGAACTCTTAGCATTGAATGTAGTCTCAACCTTTGGTGACATGTTGGTCTTATCACTGATACCTTCTTTGTAATAAAGACCGATATCTTGTTCACCATCAAAATCTTTCATTCTTGAGATCTTCCTCTGTTCCATCTCTTGAGCTTCAAGCTTTTCAATGAACTTACTCAGTGTTAGATTGCTAAAATCTTTCTTATTTCTCAACATCATCAGATACGTGCCCCAAGTTTCATGTGGCAACACATCAGCCAACTTCTCAATCAATTCTTCATTATCCTTTGTGATGCTCACCCTTTTCATGTTGACTAACAAATTGCAGTATCTTTCAATGATCTGCTTGGTGCTTTCAGTTCTCAAACCACGAAATAGATCAAATTCCTTTTTCAAAAGTGATTTTTTGTTCTTGATCATTTCTTTGCTTCCAACAAACTTTGATTTTAATGCTTTCCAGATAGAGTATGCAGTTCCATTGTGTTGCAATAAAACCAAGATATCTTCCTTAACTGCTTGATGTAACAAACTAGTCATCATCTTTTCATCTTTGTATTTCTTTTTCTCCTCTGCACTTAGATCTTTAATCGCAATAATCTCCTCGTCATCATTCATCGGTCTAACATATTTCGTTTCAACACATTCCCAAGCATCCAAGTAATTTGCTTGAACCCAATTCTCAAATCGTTCTTCCCATCCTTTATACTCCTCAATGTTCATGAGTTTAGGCGGTTTTTGCATGGTGCCCGTTTCATTTTCTAACATTATGTTCTGTGCAATACTAATAGGAGTAGCAAAGGCGTTGTAAAATTCCTCTTCCATGATTTGGTTTTCAAAATCTCACAAACTATCTTTCAAACGAAATACACTCTCAAGCGAAATGAACTTTTTGGTGCGAAATAACCTTTTCACGCGAAATGAACTCTTTCACACGAAATAGACCCTTTGATGCGAAATGACTGTTTTCATGCGAAATACCACAATTTCAAACAAAATGGCTTTTTCAAACGGAATGAACAATTGATTTCGTGCGAAATGATGAGCTGATTTCCTACGAAATGAAACTTGATTTTGTGCGAAATCAAACTTAATTTCGAGCGAAATGAACCTTGGTTTCGTGCGAAATGAACTTGAGAATGCTATTTCATACGAAATGAAACACTCATTTCGTGCGAAATGCTGCTGATGTCATCATCTCAAGCTGATTTTGTCAAAATTGATCAGGTTTTTGTCCGATTTTAAGTCTGAAACTTTCAAGGATTTGTTAAAACACTATTGTGCATATAATGTGTGAAATTCAAGTCATTTTGTCTGTGAAAACTAGTTTTATTTTGAAAAGAAGTTGTAGAAATCAGAATTTGCAGCTGAATTGGTAAGAACTCTTCCTCCTGAGCTCTGATACCACTTGTAGGATCGTTTTATGACCCAAATGAATCGAACAGAAGAGTTTTTGCTCAATACGAGAGGCAGAAACAAACGTATTAAGGTAATTCAGCTTGCAAATCACTTTAAACTGTCTTTTGATTGATTTGACAAAGTTTTACAGCGAGTAGACACTTCGGCAGCAGTTCGGTACCGAAACCGGAAAGTTACAAATGACAAGGCACATCAGGTATTTATAGGCTGATTGGTTTCGCACGAAATGGCTCAAGTGAAATCAACTTCATGCGAAATCACTATTTCGTACGAAATAGCAAGTTGATTTCGTGCGAAATGACACACATGTCATTTCGTGCGAAATAGCCATAAACACACATTTTGACATTTTTCTCGTACTACGTGCCCTGATCTATCTATTCTAAAACAATACAAGACTCGATACAAGACGAAGTCGACAGACGTATGCACCAACAGCAAGCGAGTCAAAGTTGGGTATTGGGATAAAGCTTCGAAGAGTCTGCATCAAGCCACCACCACCACAACCGCTGAAACCGCCGCCGCTCCGCTGTCATCAAGGTCCTCTCGTCGCAAGAGGAAGAACAAGAACAACAACAACAGTAGCAAAAATTGGGTTGTCACCACAGCTGCCCCGCTCCAAGCTGTACCAGCTCAGCAACAGCCTCAACACCGCCAAGTCGCGGCACCGGTTACTCAAGCACCGCTGACCAAGCGTGCTTACACTGGTCCTCACCCGGCTTGCCCGACTTATACTTATCATCACCCAGTGCGAATCGCCTGCAGATACTGCGTGCATTGCAACATGTACGACCATTTCACCGCCAACTGCCGTACAGGTCCTCGCCAAGCTCCAGCTCCAGCTCCTGCTCAACAAGCTCTACTTCCCGCTCCTCAAGGCCAACAAACAACTCCTGCACCTGCGATCCACGCTAGAGCTTGCGTTGCGTGTGGTGATCCCAACCACTTCGCAAACATGTGCCCGAATTGAGTGGTGAAGCAAGAGCCACAACAGCAGCAGCCCCAGCAGCAGCAACAACAAGCAGCACGCGGACGTGCTTTCAACATCAACGTTCGCCAAGCTCAGATCGACAACAATGTGGTTAATGGTACGTTCCTTGTGAATGGTATATATGCTTCATGTTTATTTGATACTGGAGCCGATAACTGTTTTGTGTCGTTAGAATTCGAAAAGCTCCTTAATCATAAGCGCGCCCATCTACCCTTGTCATTCGATGTTGAAGTCGCCACTGGAAGAACCGTCGCTGTCAATTATGTTCTTCGTGATTGTACTCTCGAACTCAACAATCACATCTTTCCTATCGACCCTATTCCGATGCAGCTCGGTAGTTTTGACATCACAGTAGGCATGGATTTTCTTCGTATAAAATCATGCTGAAGTTGTTTGTTTCGATAAGATGATTCGCTTCTCGCTCGCTAATGGTGATTTATTGTGTGTCTACGGTGAAGTCGCGTCGAAGAAACTCCAACTCATGTCGTGTGTCCAGGCTAGCAAGTATATCCGCAAGGAATACCAAGCTTTCTTGGCTCACGTCGGAGAAAAAGGAAGTTAAGGCAATCGATAAGGTGCCTGTTGTTCATGAATTTCCTAATGTCTTTCCTAATGATCTACCTGGTTTACCCCTGAGTCGTGATATTGATTTTCGTATTGACCTCATTCCTGGAGCCAACCCTGTTGCTAAATTTCCTTATCCCCTCGCTCCGTCCGAAATGCGCGAGCTCTCGAGTCAACTCCAGGAATTACTTGACAAAGGCTTTATTCGCCCTAGCACCTCTCCTTGGGGCGCACCAGTCCTTTTCGTCAAAAAGAAGGATGGGTCGTTCCGGATGTGCATCGACTATAGGGAGTTGAATAAGTTGACGATTAAGAATCGTTATCCCCTGCCCCGAATCGATGATTTATTTGATCAACTACAAGGTGCTACATGTTTCTCGAAGATCGATTTACGCTCAGGTTATCACCAGTTACGCATTCAGGAGGAAGATATTCCGAAAACCGCCTTTCGAACCCGCTATGGTCATTATGAATTCGTCGTAATGCCCTTTGGTTTAACCAATGCACCTGCAGTTTTGATGGATTTGATGAACCGTGTGTGCAAATCATTTCTTGACCGCTTCGTCATCGTGTTCATCGATGATATCCTTATCTATTCGAAGTCGAAAACCGAACACATGCAGCATCTACATTTAGTTCTCGACTTACTCCAGGGGAATCGACTCCACGCTAAGTTCTCCAAGTGTGAATTTTGGCTAGAGGAGGTTCAATTCCTCGGTCACATCGTCAATAGCCAAGGTATTCATGTCGACCCCGCGAAGATCGAAGCTGTTAAGAGTTGGGTTACTCCAAAATCACCATCCGAAGTTCGTTCGTTCCTCGGATTGGCGGGCTATTACCGTCGATTCATTGTTGACTTCTCGAAAATCGTTGTCCCGCTTACTTCCCTGATGCACAAAGACAAGGCTTTTGTTTGGGGAACCGAACAAGAGACTGCCTTTCAGACTCTCAAGCATATGCTCTGCAATGCTCCCGTTCTTGCTTTACCCGATGGAAACGAGACTTCATTGTCTATTGTGATGCCTCGAACCTTGGTCTTGGTTGTGTTCTCATGCAACGAGACAAGATTATCGCTTACGCATCTCGTCAGCTCAAGATCCACGAGAAGAACTATACAACCCATGACCTCGAGCTAGGCGCGGTTGTTTTTGCGTTGAGATTTGGCGACACTACCTTTATGGTACTAAGTGTACGGTCTTCACTGACCATAGGAGCCTTAAACATATCTTCAGCCAAAAAGAACTAAATACGCGTCAACGCCGATGGGTAGAACTTCTCAACGATTATGACTATGAGATCCGTTATCATCCTGGCAAAGCAAATGTCGTTGCCAACGCCCTCAGCAGACAAAGCTATTTGCTTAGTGTTCGTAGCGTTCATGCCCAACGTCATCTCGAACCCCTCATCCGTGACGCTCAGCATGCCTGTTTTACCGAACGCACTTTGAAGAAGGAAAGAATTTATCATAATGGTGAGCAGTTAGTGAATAAATCAAATGGGATATTCCATAATTTAGACCGAATTTGGATTCCCAAACGTACTGACTTGCGACAAATCCTGATGGATGAAGCCCACAAGTCTCGATATTCCATTCATCCTGGTGCGGACAAGGTGTATCATGACCTTCGTCAGCTTTACTGGTGGCCTGGAATGAAAAAAGATATTGCAATCTATGTTTTGAAGTGCCTGACTTGCTCAAAAGTCAAGGCCGAACAACAAAGACCATCTGGCTTGCTTGAACAACCCTTAATCCCGATGTGGAAATGGGAAAGCTTAGCCATGGACTTTATCACGAAACTCCCGCATACGACTTCAGGTCACGATAGCATCTGGGTTATCATTGACCGTTTGACTAAATCCGCTCATTTCCTGGCGATACGAGAAGACTTTAGGGTGGAAAAATTAGCCCGAATCTACACCAACGAAGTAATCTGTCGACACGGTACACCTCGTGACATCATCTCTGACTGCGATGGTCAGTTTACCTCGCGTCTTTGGGAAACGTTTCAATCTGCTCTCGGTACTACGCTTAATCTAAGTATCGCTTTCCTTCCCCAAACCGACGGTCAGACTGAAAGAACGATTTGTACTCTTAAAGATATGCTTTGCTCGTGTGTTATAGATTTCGGTGGTAATTGGGACGCTCACTTACCGTTAGTCGAATTCTCGTATAATAACAGTTATCAATATAGCATACAAATGGCACCATTCGAGGCTTTATACGGAAGAAAATGTCGATCGCCGATTGTGTGGCATGAGAGGAGATGCACAGCTAACCGGTCCTGAGCTACTGCAAGAAATGACTGACAAAATCCTCCAAATTCGAGACAATCTGCTGAAAGCTCGGAGTCGTCAGAAAAGTTATGCCGATAGACGACGCAAGCCCCTTGAATTTGACGTTGGTGACCATGTACTCCTAAAGGTATCACCTTGGAAGGGTGTGGTCAAATTCGACAAGAAAGGAAAGCTCGCGCCTCGATATGTTGGACCCTTTAAGATTCTAGAAAGGATCGGAAAAGTGTCCTACAGACTCGATCTACCGGAGGAACTTAGCAACGTCCACCCGACTTTCCATGTATCGAACCTCAGAAAGTGCCTAGCCGAGCAGGATTTACAAGTTCCGTTAGAGGATCTCCAAGTGAACGAAACATTACACTTCGTGGAGAAGACTGTCAAGATCATGGATCGAGAAACCAAGACGCTCAGGCGCTCACGCATTCCCATTGTGAAGGTTCGCTGGGAAGGCAAGCGAGGCGCGGAGTTCACCTAGGAACTCGAAAGTGACATGAAGGCGAAGTACCCGCAGTTGTTTGTTACGTCTAAAGCCTAATTTTGGGATGAAATTCCCTTAAGTAGGGGAGGCTGTAACACCCCGTGTTACGGAAGTCAAAGTCAAAGTCAAGATTGAAGTCAAAGGAAGAAAAGATTGCTAATTGCGATCTGTCACTCCTTGCTCAACTCCTGTTTTGACTTCTTTAACTTGTAGTTAATCTATTTATTTTATTGTATTAGTTGTATTATGTGGAGTACTTGCTAATAATCGAGGTTTAATCGCTATTTATTGCTTTATCGCTTATCGCTTATCGCAATCGCATTCGCACCTGGATTTATAGGTTCTGTATATTGTTTTACGTGTGTGTGTGTTACCAATGTGTTATTTGTGCATGTTTACTTTATGTTTTATGGTGATTAATCGAAACGCAATTGCAACTCTATCGCAACACAACTAAATCGCAACCACTAAACACAAGTTATTTATAGTGAGTGTATGTTAGATATAGTAGTTAGGTTATTTGTGTAACTAATGGGTAAATTCTATCGCATCGCTCGCTCAAAACGCATCGCAATGCTCAACACGCGAATCGAAACGACAAAACTCAACACGCTGGACACCTGGATCGAGTGGCCAACCGATCGAGTGGCCATCCGATCGGATTGCCATCCGATCGGATTGTCACCCGATCGAGTCGCCATCCGATCGGTGACCAATCCGACCCTTGCACCTTTCCTCTTTTGGAAACCCTATAACTACCCACCTGTCACATCATTTGTGATGTGACAGCTCTCTACTCGACCAGTCGCACTCAAGCTCTTCTTTCTCTCGATTTCTCGCGATTCTTGTATGTATTCAACCTAAATCTTGTACTTCTATGATCTACACACACTCCTTCATCATTTTCTCTTTTGAATCTCAACTTTTAACCGTGAAATCAGTGGATTTGAGGTGTTCTAGGGTGATGTCATCATGGAGTTCTTATGAACTTCAAGCTTTGGCCTCATTCCACCAAGAACAACTCAGATCTGAATGATTTCCACAAGATTAATCAATGTTTTCACACAGATCTACACATATTCATGGTTAAAAGGATTGAAAGATGGTTTTCTAACTTTCTTTCCACTCTTTTACACTCAATGCGCTCAAAACCGATAGAATCGGAACTTGTTTTGATCTTCTACTCCTTCTTAGTGATGTGTCGGTTCAAGATATGATTTCTATCGAAGAGACTACTGATTTCGGGTTAAACATGAACAACCATCTCGAACAGTTGACTTATCGGACTAGGGTGATTCCTGTTCGATCGGGTCACTTGGGTCTTGATGGGGTTTCTGTCGTTTGGCACGTTATCACACCGTCTCGATCAAAACTATACAACTTTCAAGATAAACAAGTGTCAAGACGATCAGGCCGTTGGGACGGATTGTCGTCCGATCGAATTGCCATCCGATCGAACAGCTATCCGATCGAGGTGCACTTCGTCTCAACACTTAACAATTTTCAACACGTTCAATGCATAGACAGTTCTAACGAATTGCCAACCGATCGGATTGCTATCCGATCGAGTGACAACCCTGCTGTGAACTTGTTCTCAGAAAGTGTCCTACCAATCGGATCGCTACCCTATCGAACGACCGTTCGATCAATCGACCTGAAGGGTAGAGATACTTCTCTGTTTTCAAAATGCTACAACAAAAACTTCAAAGCCATCATACCCTTACCAAACAGGGTGTCAATCCAATCGAATGGCCATCCGATCGGATGACCATCCGAACGGATTGACATCCGATCGACTGGCCATCCGATCAGATTGCCATCCGATTGGATTACCATCCGACACTTGTTACTTTGCACCATTTTACGTGTCGCTTATCGTTTATGCTATTGTTAACTGTTCAGGATAATCTCTCTCACCGCTCCCTTCACTCCAAGAGAGTGTTAACTTGTTAAACACAATCTGTAAGTATACTCGAAGCCTTTTTGCTTTACACACTTTTGGGTGTTACATACGTTACTTATTCTAAATTATAATCGACACACAACGCAAACACTATTTATACACTGACCGTTATTGCATGCTACGTGTTATTTGATGAATGCTTGTATGTTATGTTAACACAGTGATTGTTGCCTGACACCTTAGCAACGATAGTACTATAGTTTGGACTCAGCACCTGTCGTGGACAGGTGTTGTTAAAGGCTTTACTTCACATTCCCAGTGGGGATATGTGTTGCGCATTCTACAACTCGCAGTCACGTCTGTGCATATTTCTCTGTCGATAACCTACTTGCCTTCACTTTGTACATGTTACATGTTGGTTATGCGTAAACTATTTCGAACTCTACTATACTATTAAACTTGTATGCTCACCTTTACACTATGTGTATTGACCGTATCTTAACGTATGTGACAGGTTTTTGAATGCTAGGATGTTGCTTGTTATTTACTGGAATCAAGCTAGGATGGAGTCTAGAATCGAATCTAATAAAAATCTGAGTTGTCGGAACAGTTTGCTTGTTTTTGAGACAATTATCTGTAATAACTATTTTTACTTTATCTGTTAGTAGTATGGGATATTAACATTAAGGATTTGGTAATTTAATAGTTGTTGTGGAATCTCTTGAACAATCTGTTTCGCTTAGTGTCACGCCCCGGTGTTTCCGCCATCGGTTGGGGTGTGACATTTCATATAAGGGTAGATTACATTTTTGTTTCATTTCGTTTGGGGTAAATTACGAATCTGATCCTTGGGTCACAATTTGTCCTTGTGGACTCGGTTTGCTTTTAAAAAATGACACCATCTGTTTCAAACACCTCGTGTGTCCTTTCGACACCAAAGAATTTTTTTTCCACGCCTTTTTCCATCACGAGATTTGAACCCTCGTTTAGTTAAATTGCAATACTGAAAATATCTAAAGTTTGTTGTCTACAAACTTCTTATATATTTTCCAAGTTTTTCTTAGAGTAAAATGCCCGGATAGTCCTTGTGGTTTGCTCAAATTTCACCTTTAATCCTCAACTTTCTAAAATTACACTCTTGCTTCCTGTGGTTTGTTCGGTTGTTACTCAGATAGTCCCCTAAATAAATGGCAGTCAGTTTTCTAAGTTAAATGAGTGTTTAATGACAAAATTGCCCTTAATTTAAAAACAATAATTAACAAAAAAAAAAATTAATATATTATATATGTTTAAAGGGGACACACCCACACACCCCGTCTTCTTCTTGACCCACCCCCACCCCACCCTGCTTCTTCCTGATCAGATCACCGTCACCGGCCACCCCACTCTGCTTCTTCCTTATTAGATCATCGTCACCGGCCACCTTTCTTTTCCGGCCTGATGGTACACAGCAAGCGTAGATCGGAGAAAATAAAAGACGAGTTCACCGGTTTTTTAGCATCATCACTCTTCTGCAACCTAAGTGTATGCGTGCTAAATAACCTGAAAAGGGAACAAGAATGTAATTAGATAACAAAGTTCCAAGAGTATGTGGATCCAGATTCTGAACCAGCTGGCAATGATCGGGATCTGACGCAACCCGATTTGTTCGTCAAGTTGAGAACTGTTAGGTGATTCCATCATGTGAACATTTTTTTTATTAGTTAATGAATCTTTTGAGTTGTGTTTTTAAGGGCATGTTTGGCTAAGCTTATTTAAGTTAAAAAGGACTTTTGGGAAAATAACTTATTGATTTATGACTTTTTGAAAATAAGTTTTTAAAAAAAGTGTTTGGATTAGCTTATGGGGTGGGAAAAGTCAATAAGTCAATAAGTTGTTTTTTAAAAACTGTTTGGCTTAGCTTATTGATGTAAAATGACTAAAAGCTAATAAGTCAATAAGTTAGTTCAAAAAGTCACAACATTCTAACTTTTCAAAAATGACTTTTTGATTAATTTTTCTCCTTCTCAAAAAGTCATTTTGAAAAGGACTTTTGCATTTACCAAACACTAAAACTCCTTATTGGCTTTTTGATTAAGTCAATAAGTCAATAAGTTGGTTGGAAAAGCTTAGCCAAACATGCTCTAAAAAAGCTGAAGGATAGAACGATGGGTGCATTGGCGGGTTAAATATCGGCTTCCGGCGAGTGATGTGAGTTTCCGTCTCCTTTTTCCGGCAACCAACAACAACTCCGGTGAAGAAAACAGCTTCTTATGACCTAATCCAACACACACACACACATCCTTTTGGTTTTGATCCGCATAATCCCATCTCTCTTACACACACAAACACCAATTACACGCAACAGAAACTACAATTGATATAATGATCGGATCTTGTGTGTTTAGGGTGTCCGGAGTGGTGCGGCAAAGGGTGGGTTGGAGAGAGAGAGAAGAGAGGGTTGATTGACGTGGCGCACTCTGATTGGTTGATTTTCTAGTTTGCCACTCTCAACTCTCAAGTGTTTAACCACTCCTTATACCCTTCCTTAGAGCATTCACATCCTATCCATCATTTTTACCCTATAATTACACTAAAAACAACTACAGTTTCTCTCTCCTGCTAATTAAATAATATATTTTTATACCTTCATCGTTACCTTTTCTCTCACCTCTACTCACAATCACTTTCAAAATATATTAAAAAATTATAGAGGGTGAACAGTGTTCCCTCAAATATACAGATGAACAGTAACATTTTCTCTCTCCTCCACTCATAACCACTAACAACCACTATTATACCCTTATAAGGAAAGTGGTGGGGTGGAGAGAGAAGAGAGGGAAGGAAGAGAGCAGGTGGGTCCCACTTTCATATCAGTAGTAAATAATTTAATGGACTACATTTTTATTATTTCACTATTTTTATAATAGTAAGGGTACTTTAGTAATTTTAAATGGACTTAACTCAGAAATTTGAGACTAATCCATTTAGGAGACTATACGAGTAACAACCAAGTAAACCATATGGAGCAATAGTGTAATTTTAGAAAGTTTGAGACTAAATGTGAAATTTGAGCAGATCACAAGGACTATCCGGGCATTTTACTCTTTTTCTTATATTAAATATAACTCGGTTTTAATAATGATTGAAAAGGATTAATCTTTGAGATAAATAAACAAACGAGAAAAATGTCCGGATAGTCCCTGTGGTTTCATCTTTTTTCACCAATAGTCCCCAACTTTCTAAAATTACCTGAATAGTCCTTAAGTTTTCAATTTTTGTTCCCGTATAGTCCCTGAAATGGATGGGGGTTAGTTTTTGGTGTTAAGTAGGTGTGAAATTACTAAAATACCCTTGTTATTAAAAAAAACCTTAAATGTAAAAAGAAATGTATTTAAATTAAGTAAGGCCTACCATTCTCTTCATCATCATCCCAACCCACCCTCATCATCAACCACCACACTCCACCATCATCAACAACCAAACCCACATCAAGCTTCAAACCCAAAACAAAACCAGAATCATCATCATCCTGTTGATCCAAAACCAACCAAATTAAAAGTTTAAAACCATAGATTCCTTAATTCAGAACACCACCCCATAATAATCAAATCGAAACACCAGTGACATCATAACAAGCAACGAATCCGACGAGAGTGAGGAGAGAGAAACACGAAAAGAATCCTTCATACCTTTTCTGCTTTCTTTCTGTTCTTGCCTGTTTCCTTTTTCTTCAATTCCATTTGGCTTCAATTTTGTGGTTATGGGGTATGTTCTTACATTCATCCTTCATTAACTTCATGTTTTAATCGAATTATTTCGTTTCCCCATTGTTATTTGGTTTGGGTCCAAGAAAAATTTGCTCCTTTTGTTTGATCTAGATTTTAAAGGGTTGATTTGTATATTTGAATGCAAAGATCTGATTGGGTAACATATTGATAAAAGAGAGAATATTGTGGGGTTTCTGTGGCTGCAATTCGAATGATGACTTGCTATTGTAAGAGGCGAAATCAGGGGAAGGTTGCCATGGCGGTGGTGGAAGATGAGGTGGGGAGGGTGGGTGGTGGGACCCACACCTGAGAGAGAGCAGGAAGAGAAAGGGATAATATGTGGGTGTATATATTTTGTTTTATGATAAGGGTATTTTAGTAATTTCACACTTACTTAACACCAAAAACTAACCCTCATCTATTTCAAGGACTATCCGGGAACAAAAATTGAAAACTTGGGGACTATTCAGGTAATTTTAGAAAGTTGGGGACTATAGGTGAAAAAAGGCGAAACCACAGGGACCATCCGGGCATTTTTCTCTAAACAAACAAATGTATTTTCTCAAAAACTTCATGTTATAAACACAAGAAATAGTTTGGTGAAAACATAATTAGCTACGTGAGTTCAGTATCTATCTACTATAATAAAAGAAACCAAATTTTGGACACGTGCCATTCATTGAAGAGGTATCCTCAAATTTATACTTATCTTATATTATCTAAATAAATAAATAATAAACTAATATTAAATCTTATCATATATTAATAAACACTATCCTCAAATCTAAATTGTTAATTTAATATATTTTTAAAACAAATACCCCTCTTTCCTATTTATCTTATATTAAATATATAAATAATAAATTAATATTAAATGTTATCCTAATTTATTAAAAATATAACTTTTTTTACTATTTGGTATACAAAATTATATTTATTCAACTCGTGTAAAACGCATGGTTTTTAAAAATTTAACTTTTTTATTATTTACTATACAAAGTTACATTTATATAACCCGTGTAATACACAAAGTTTTTAAAAATATAACTTTTTATCATTTGCTATGTAAAATTAGATTTATTAAACACGTGTAATACACAGGGTGTTTAAGGATATAATAATACACAGGGTGTTTAAGGATATAATTTTTTTATTATTTGGTAGATTTTTCAACCGGACTATACACGATTTTTTTAAAGATACGACGCTTTTAGTATTTAACATACAAAATTATATTTATTTAATATGTGTAATACACATGGTTTTTAAAGATATAACTCTTTTTTTTATATATTCAACACGTGTAATATACGAGGTTTTTAAGGATGTGATTTTTTATCATTTGGTAGATTTATTCAACCCGATTATACACAGGTTTTTTAAAGATACGACGATTTTAGTATTTAGTATACAAAATTACATTTATTTAATCTGTGTAATACACATGGTTTTTAAAGATATAACTTTTTTTTATTATTTGATATATATAAAATTACATTTATTTAATCTGTACAATATACGAGTTTCATAAAGATATAACTTTTTATTATTTAATATATAAACTTACATTTGTTCAACCCGTATAATACACGGGGTTCTAACCTAGTTTCAGTATAATCAAGAACGAAATGTAACTCGTATATGTAAAGTTTATTTAATATATTTATTGTAACGAAATATTCCAACAATCATCCTCATGATTTATTTTTTTTTAAGTAAACTTCATCCCTGACCCAAATAGGCAAGAAGCCAATTTACAACATATAGAAAGACAATTTACACCAATCCTTCCTTCTAATGTTTTTAAAAGAAGACTTATTCTTAAGCCAAACATAACCTCTAAACTTGACTTCACCAATCATATCTTGCGGGCTACATTTCTTTATTTTGAAACATAGTCTCATTTTTCTCTTTCCAAATACACCAAACCGTGATCATAGCTAAACCATGAATAATCTTCTTTGCTTTCCTTCCAATCTGAATATAACCGTGCATTTCCATTATATCTTTAACCGAGAACACAAAAATATGAGGGATATTACACCAAGAGCTAAAACTCAACCAAACACAATTTGAGAATATGCATGCAGTGAATAGATGTTCCGCCGTTTCCTCGCCCTCTTCGCACATCAACCACATAACAGAAGGAATGCTCATGTTTCTCCTCCTCGAATTCACACGAGTGGCTAATCTGTCTAAATTAGCTCTCCACGCCATAATGTTACATTTTAGCGTCACCCACTTGTACCACTTAAATTTTATACCAGTTCCGCCTCCTCTATCGATATCCAACATTATCGATTTAACCGAGAAGGTCCCGACGTCTTCTCCTAACCATTTCCATTCGTCCACTCTGTTCGATAGCTGCACCTCTGCTATAGAGTCCTGACACTCCTGCCATATAAAGTTCTAGTTGGTATTATTGATGTGTTAGAGGTAAAATGAGAAAACTTTTATGGGCTGGAAATAACAATTTGAACAAAATACATTGGGTCGCTTGGGATTTGGTAACGTTACCTACAACAAAAGGGGGCCTGGGTATAAATTGTCTTAAAAATGTGAATGAAGCTTTGTTGGCCAAGTGGGTGTGGAGAACCAAAGCCTCTAGAGGAAAGTGGTGGAGGCTTGTCATCATAAAAATATAGGTTGGTGTTTTTTGCCCTATAATAAATCTATTGGAGGTTGTTGGAATAATATTGCTAAAATGGAATTAAAACAGAAGTTAAATGGGAAGAATTTACTAAGTTGTATCAGGGGGAAATGGGGAACAGGAGGGACATTAGATTTTGGATTGATATCTAGTTGGGAGATCATCCGCTCTATCGAATCCCCAAATCCCTGGATGACGTTCAAAGGGTCTTCGCTGACGTTGCAATGCCCAGCTTCAGTTTTCTACAAAAAAGGAAACCGTTAGCCTCGTCACGGAGGGCCCCAGGGGGGATCCGTGACCAAGCTCCGGCATGAGAGTAAGTAAGCCTGCTGGGATCAAATGAGAAGCTTATTCCAACGATGGTGACCGCCGGAATATCCTCTATGGTGTGGATAGAATGTGCTTGTGTTAATATTAAATGTGGGAGTATCCTTGATTGGGCCCAGACGGTTAAAGCCCAAGACGGGTTATGTTGGGCTTCCAACTGACCCGTCGTCAAGTCATCTCTAGTCCCTTGTCCTGAGACTCAAGTCTCATGGGCCGGGGCTGTACCATGTCTGCTTGAGGAGTTGAATTCCTTGGGCTTTAAATGCGGGCCCACCCTTACTTACTGATTACACGCCCCTTTCGTTTCCCAAGGCTACTCAAGTGTTCTAGATCTACGGCTAGGGGCTACCGTCATAACGCACGTGATCAGGGCGGTTTTAAATTTTTGAAAAGAGTTGATGTGACGATTTCCTCCCTCGTGTCAGTTATCCTCTTTAAAAACCCTCATTACCTCTTTTCTTTCTGCAACTTCCATCATTTTCCCTCTACATTCTCTCTTTTCCCCTTTTCTACTATTTGTCTTCGATCACAATTCACACCGGTGATGAGTCGTACCGGCCGCTATTCGATTCGTTCTGTCTTAATGGCGAAGGATCTTGAGGCCTTCGTTGAAGCCTACAACATACCGAAGCATTTTCCCCAACTTTACCGGGACCTGATGAGTCGGCAGAGTGTACTCCTGACAGAATCGTCATGTATACTTTGGAATTCTCTTCCTGCGGTGTTCGTTACCCTCTGTCGTCTTTCAAGGTGGACCTATTGCGGCATTTTGGAGTTCATTTTTCACAATTACACCCTTTAGGGTTCATGAGGGTTGTACATTTCGAACTATCATGCGTGGCGGTTTCTGGTGAACCGTCTATCCCTTTGTTTTGTATGTTTTACAAGTTGATTTCGGATGGGGATTAGTTCACTTTTGCTAAGCATAAAGATAGTGTATCCCCTCCTTGTTATTCCTTCATGCCCACTTCTACTTATCCCAATGAGTGAAAAAGCATATTTATCTTTGTTTCTGCCGCTATGATGCCGAAATCGCCGCCCCTGAGAGATGCAAAAGCAGTTATTGAAGACAGTGTTCCGGTCTTATCAGCCGATGAGATCGTTCAATGGAAACGGATGTATGAGAATCCTACAAGGGCCTTCACATTTCCGGAGGGGGTGTTGGTGATGCGTGTGTAGTGTGTATATATTTTTGATATATATTTAAGCCCTTTTTACACTTTTAGCCAAGTTTTAAATTTATAAAACACGATATTCACTAACACTAAACACACATATGGGCAAGTGCACCCATCGTGGACGTAGTATAGTGTTGGTAAGATACCGAGGTCGTCCAAGGACACAAGAGCTTTTAATACCGGTTTATCCTCAACGTCTAATCAAATCAAAAAGTTAGAAAAATGTTTTAAACTAAGAAAAATAAAAACTAACTAAATGCTGAAAATAAAAATAAAATAAAAACAGATAGACAAGATGAATCACTTGGATCCGACACGTGTATTAGTATAACCTTTGATTATTTTCGCACTTTTGCACTTGTTTAAGAGATTATCTTAGTTATTGTAGTAGGCCCCTCTTTTGAAGGCGACGTTACCCTCAACCCAGTAGTTTGAGTCAGCAAGGATACAATCCTAAAGGGTCGGATTATTGAAAGATAATGAATTAAGTTATTAATGCAAATTGTGGTAGGCCCCGCTTTTGGCGGTGACGTTACCCTCGGCTAAGTAGTCTGAGTCAGCAGGGATACAGTCCTAAATAGCCGGGTTATAGTATTAATAGTAGTTAACTTATGAGGGGGTCAAAGAGTTTGGATCCCCACCATCCAATACCTATGGGCATTGAAGGAGATCCTACTAAATTTGACCCAGGTCCCAAGCAGGACCTCTAAACGCTGAACAAGGGCAAGACACTTACCAAACCGTTCCCTTAACCCCCGACCAGGTAGCCAACATACCTCCATATAGACCGTGGAGATATGAATGGTGAAAATCTTTTATTTTATATAGACAGTAAAATAACGCCAAGACACCACGGACAAACGATAAGGAAAGATCACCTTCAACATAAGTAACTAGTTATTAAAGTCATTAATACAAAACCAAATAAAAAGTGTAAAAGATTAAAAATAAAAAGTATTATACTAAACACTTGTCTTCACCAAGTGATGTAAGAGACTTAGGCAAACATGGCCTTGATTGTCAAGAACTCTTACGATCAATCTTGGATCCCGAGACGACTCACACACTCTACAATGGACAATGGATGATGGTGGTGGATGATGGTGTTATGGTGGTGGTGGGTGGTGGATGAGGTGTGAGAGAGGTGGTGTGCCAAGGGATGAGAGAGAATGAAGCCAAGCTCCTCTATTTATAGGCTGAACAGAAGGCTGGACACGGCCCCGTGTCCGCTGGACACGGCCCCGTGCCCGCCTGACACTCTCTCTCCTCATTAATTGTAATTGCGAATTACAATTAATGCGCCTGCTGTACTTTCACCACGCCCCCGTGCTCGCTGGACACGGCCCCGTGGTGGGCAATGGAAGCTTCTACTAGTTTGTCTTTTCTGCTGCTTCCTGGGCACGCCCCCGTGTTCGCTGGACACGGGGCGTGTTCAGACTCTGTTTCTTCCTTTTTGCTTTGGGAGGTGCCGTTGAGGGTCCGGGCAGTCTACTTTTGTTCTTTTTCTTGTA
This sequence comes from Helianthus annuus, assembly GCF_002127325.2. Taxonomy (NCBI): domain Eukaryota; kingdom Viridiplantae; phylum Streptophyta; class Magnoliopsida; order Asterales; family Asteraceae; genus Helianthus; species Helianthus annuus. The sequence continues at coordinate 148,562,479 of NC_035443.2, forward strand.
TTTATGGTAGAATTAGTGGTCTTTTTGCTTCTTTTGTGATTTTGAGCTCATTTCATCCTGAAAATACAAAAGGAAGACAAAAACACTCTTTTTCCAACATTAGTACTTAAAAAGGGTTAGTTTTATGCCTTAATTGATGTGTTTTTTATGTTGCATTTTACACACATCAAATACCCCCACACTTGAACTTTTGCTTGTCCTCAAGCAAAACTCTTTAAATGTGGCTTACACTCCCAAATGGAATAGGTAGAAGAGAAGTTTTTTAGCTTGTCCTAGAGTGTCGGGAATCCAAGGTTTTTATAGGCTTTATTTTTATTTATTTACAATCCTATTCGTTATGATTTATTTTGAACTTTTCATAAGATAAATTACTTATTTGGGCATAGCATGCCTTATTAAAATTACATTTATATACAAGTTCACATACCTCACGGGAGATCACTCAACACTCGGCCGAAGGTGTATATTTTAGTGAATCACTCGAGAGCGGCACGGAACTTACGTCTTTCCATAGGCTTGCCAAGCAATCAATCCTCCTCCTTTTTAACTTTTTACCTTTGTAAATATCAAGAGGACTTTTTGGGTGAAGGCTTGGGTTTAAAGGTGGGTGGTTGGTTAGTGGTTAGTAAAAAGGGTGAAAAATCGTAACAAGCGTCGGTTTTCGTGAAGTACCTTATTTTTAGTGACTTTTTATTTTGAAGTATTTCTCCAAACAAGCTTTTATAGCTTTTGTTTGTTTTTGACTTCATCATCATCATTTTTTTTTTTTTTTGTTGTCACATGAAAGGGCAAGTTGACGAAAAACCGAGCTTGTTACTAAAATAAATGGTGAAAAAAAATGAAAAAGGTTTTTGGTGGGTAAAAATGGTTTTTGGGGTAATGAAATGAAAGGTTTAGGCTCAATGGGGTTTTCTAGGGGGATTTTGGGTAGGTAAAAAAAATGAAAAATAATGGTTTTGAAAGAAAAATAGTTAGTCCTAATGCCTCCATCATTTACTTACTTGGGTTTAAGTTGGTAAGGACCGGGAATGTATCGTCGTGGCAAGTTCTAGATTTGTAAGGACCGAGCGGCTATTCACACAAGAAACGAAAAATGAGCATTTAATCTAAATATGTGTATTTTTATGCTCAATAAAGGCTCAAAACTCACTTTTGTGGGAATGGGTTTTTAATGTGACCAAGCATATATAATCGAATTTTAAACTAGGCTTGTTATGCCGTTTCATAATTTTCTTATGTTGGTTCTTTTTTTTTATCACGACGCTATCGGTTGTAAACTTGTAAAAATATAACCTTTTTTAGAACTTGTTCTTCCCAACTTAAACTAAGACAAGTAAATAAAAAAAAATGAAAAAGTTTTTGAAAAAAATTTGGGGTGTTTAGCGGTTCCAATAGAGTTTTGTGTAAGGCTTGTGTTTAGGATTTTGCAAAATTTCAAGGTTTTAGCATCCCCCCACACTTAAATTACACATTGTCCTCAATGTGTCAAAAAATAATATTTTTTGTTGATTAGAATGTATAAAAGTATGTTAAAAAGCAAAGATTTATGTTACTGGCATCCTGGACACGGCCCCGTGTTCACCGGGCACGGCCCCGTGGTCAAGTGCCAGTAACAAAAATTTCAGAATTGAAACAGAAGCCTGGACACGGGGGCGTGTCCGCTGAACACGGCCCGTGTCCAGTTACCTGAACTGGGTGATTTTTCTGCAGGAGCTCAGCACGGGGCCGTGTTGGTTGGGCACGGCCCGTGTTGAGCCTTCTGTGATGGAGATTTTTGTCGGGTTGCTCTGTTCTTCGTGCATGGTTCCATTTTTTCTCGTTCCCTTTTTCATCCATTACCACCATGAGTGTGTTTTATTCTCAAAACAACCATCAATCATAAAAACCATCATAACATTGCAAATCATAGGGAGACATTACACTAAGTTAGCTAAATAACTAGGGGATACATAAGGTTATCATAAGAGTTCCACTTATTTAAGAAAATTTCGGGAATAGCTTCCCGATGTAGTAACTCTCTTTAGCCGATGGCTCCTTGGTTGTCATTCAAAGCCATTCTTCTATCTCCCTAGGGAGGTAAAAGGTAGCCTCATTCTCTTCGGTGTCTCGAAGAGGAACGCTCACCGGGATTCCTTGCACCACCCTCGGTTGAGGTACTTGGTGCATGGCGTGCCATTCTGCTGGAATGATAACCTCGGGTACTACATTCCACGCCCTTTGGGTTATCACCGGGACCAAAGGCGGGGAAGCGAGAAGGTTTAATCTCTGGTGCAGGAGATTTACTTCCCGTAGGCAACCCTCCAAACCTACCGTCAGATGATTAATACGATCCACCAAAGCTTCTTCTACTCCCGTCATCTCGTCTATGGCTTCCCTCAAAGCGTAAATGTAGTTTACTAGGGAATCCTCTGCCGTAGACGACCTCCTTCCATTTCGGTTATTTCTTGAGGATGTTCCGCTGTTTCTGCTGGCCATTTTCTGCGAAATAATCCGAAGATAACTAAACTTTTGCAAAACAGTACCTCGAACACGGCCCCGTGCTCAGTGAGCACGGCCCCGTGTTCAGCTATCTGCAGGATTTTTGCCTTAACGACTCCCGGTTTTTAAATTATTTTAATACGCTTTTATTGTGTTTTAAGCTTAGATAATTTAAAACAAAGTTATAGAACTAACTTTAGACAAGAATCCATGGCAAAAATTCCTACAAACCTTTCATAGAAGGTTGGAATCATGGGTTTCCAAGCTTCCATGGAGGTAAGGTTTGAAAAATTTTTGGAAGAAGGAGAAATGAACAAAAGTGGAAAAGACAAGATGGTCCTTAGGAACCTTCTTTTAGCACTTACCTAGGATGGTATATGTGAAGATCCCAGGAACCTCTGCTTGGTGAAGTGGTAAAAAATGAGCAGAATTCAGGCTGCATTTAAAGAAAACGACAGCACACTGGACACGGCCCCGTGTCCGCTGGACACGGCCCCGTGTGCAGAGAAAATCCTGACACATTTTGTCCGTATTCTGACAGAATCAGCAGAGAATCTTCTGAGTGAACACGGGGGCGTGTTGACCGGGCACGGCCCCGTGTTGGTAGGCTGTTTTATGGAGTTTTGTTTCTTACTAAGGAGCTAATCTATATCGGGTGGCTCTTGACTTGTTGGAACAACCCCAAAGTGCCTAAGATACCTTAATTGTCCTATACTAAGGCGAGAACGCAAGAGGTTGTCGGTGAGGGTAATTCCTATTTTCATTCTAGGTGGACAAGTCCAACCCTTTCCCGGGCTCTCGTTAAAGAAGGTGTATGCCGAATCGCTCAGGTCTATGTATGCATCGAACGAAGTCGATGGGGAGTCCTTCACGGCACAATCGACACAGGGACGACTATCGTCCGCGTCTTTTCTAGGTAAGAAGGTATTTTCGGGAGCAACGAGGTTGTCGGAATGCGGTTCCAACATTTCCTCATGGTCATCATCTTGGGATGGATCTAAAAAATCCTTCCTAAGTTCTTTTGACCAATTGAGAAGTAGTTCTTCTAGTTGAAATAGCTCGTCAAGGAGCATTTCTCCTAGAATATCTGGCTGGGCGCATTCGAGGGAGAAATAGTGCTTATTTTTACTTTCGCCCCTCTTAAGGTTGCAAGGAATTGGTGGGTCTATATAGTGGGGCCTATAAGTGAGGAAAAAACATTTTAATTCCTCATGTTCGCCTCCACATATTCGACACCACAAACCATAAGAGTGCCGAAAGTAAAAAGAATTACTATCACTCATGTTTGTGTCAGAAATTACCAACCGCCGGGATCTAACGGTTCTGTTTTCAGTAACTGAATCTTGGGCACGGGGGCGTGTTGAGTGGACACGGCCCCGTGTTCAGCCTACTGTCTGACTTAAAACAGGATTGCCAGTTCCAATGATTGAGCACGGGGCGTGTTCAGCAGGCACGGCCCCGTGTTGAGCTCTGCAGAAGCTAAAAATCTAAGAAAAAATCCTAAAAAATTAAAGAAAAATAAAAATATGATTAGGCCGTTGATTCCTAACTTTCTTAAAATCCTTGTGTCCCCGGCAGCGGCGCCAAAAACTTGATGCGTGTGTAGTGTGTATATATTTTTGATATATATTTAAGCCCTTTTTACACTTTTAGCCAAGTTTTAAATTTATAAAACACGATATTCACTAACACTAAACACACATATGGGCAAGTGCACCCATCGTGGACGTAGTATAGTGTTGGTAAGATACCGAGGTCGTCCAAGGACACAAGAGCTTTTAATACCGGTTTATCCTCAACGTCTAATCAAATCAAAAAGTTAGAAAAATGTTTTAAACTAAGAAAAATAAAAACTAACTAAATGCTGAAAATAAAAATAAAATAAAAACAGATAGACAAGATGAATCACTTGGATCCGACACGTGTATTAGTATAACCTTTGATTATTTTCGCACTTTTGCACTTGTTTAAGAGATTATCTTAGTTATTGTAGTAGGCCCCTCTTTTGAAGGCGACGTTACCCTCAACCCAGTAGTTTGAGTCAGCAAGGATACAATCCTAAAGGGTCGGATTATTGAAAGATAATGAATTAAGTTATTAATGCAAATTGTGGTAGGCCCCGCTTTTGGCGGTGACGTTACCCTCGGCTAAGTAGTCTGAGTCAGCAGGGATACAGTCCTAAATAGCCGGGTTATAGTATTAATAGTAGTTAACTTATGAGGGGGTCAAAGAGTTTGGATCCCCGCCATCCAATACCTATGGGCATTGAAGGAGATCCTACTAAATTTGACCCAGGTCCCAAGCAGGACCTCTAAACGCTGAACAAGGGCAAGACCCTTACCAAACCGTTCCCTTAACCCCCGACCAGGTAGCCAACATACCTCCATATAGACCGTGGAGATATGAATGGTGAAAATCTTTTATTTTATATAGACAGTAAAATAACGCCAAGACACCACGGACAAACGATAAGGAAAGATCACCTTCAACATAAGTAACTAGTTATTAAAGTCATTAATACAAAACCAAATAAAAAGTGCAAAAGATTAAAAATAAAAAGTATTATACTAAACACTTGTCTTCACCAAGTGATGTAAGAGACTTAGGAAAACATGGCCTTGATTGTCAAGAACTCTTACGATCAATCTTGGATCCCGAGACGACTCACACACTCTACGATGGACAATGGATGATGGTGGTGGATGATGGTGTTATGGTGGTGGTGGGTGGTGGATGAGGTGTGAGAGAGGTGGTGTGCCAAGGGATGAGAGAGAATGAAGCTAAGCTCCTCTATTTATAGGCTGAACAGAAGGCTGGACACGGCCCCGTGTCCGCTGGACACGGCCCCATGCCCGCCTGACACTCTCTCTCCTCATTAATTGTAATTGCGAATTACAATTAATGCGCCTGCTGTACTTTCACCACGCCCCCGTGCTCGCTGGACACGGCCCCGTGGTGGGCAATGGAAGCTTCTACTAGTTTGTCTTTTCTGCTGCTTCCTGGGCACGCCCCCGTGTTCGCTGGACACGGGGCGTGTTCAGACTCTGTTTCTTCCTTTTTGCTTTGGGAGGTGCCGTTGAGGGTCCGGGCAGTCTACTTTTGTTCCTTTTCTTGTATTTATGGTAGAATTAGTGGTCTTTTTGCTTCTTTTGTGATTTTGAGCTCATTTCATCCTGAAAATACAAAAGGAAGACAAAAACACTCTTTTTCCAACATTAGTACTTAAAAAGGGTTAGTTTTATGCCTTAATTGATGTGTTTTATATGTTGCATTTTACACACATCAGTTGGCTATGGGTGGATTAACCCCTTTTGACTCGGTCCGTCCGAAGGCTTTCTTTGGCAAGAAAGGTACTCCCCTGATTTATTGTGCTTGTTCTTTTTTGTTTTCTTTCTTTTCTTGGAAGTTTCTTGAGGATTTGGGTAGTCATCTCTAGTGTTATTTTTGTGCAGAGATGACCCTATAGGGTTTACTCCAAGGGGATTGCAAAGATGTCAAATTCATGGTTGGTGATAAAATTGAGCCGGGTATGAGCCGAGGTGTTGAGAGGAAAGTCCCTGAAAGTTTTGTTCAGGCCGGGGACTCTGCTGCCGAAGGGAAGGATGAAGAGGGTTTTTCCAGTGAGAAAGAAGATTCCCCGAGTTCCCTTCAGGTGAAAGGTTCTAGTGATGAAGATGTCGATGAAGATTTGGAGAGTCGCTTAGTTCGTAAGCGTAAGGCAGCCCAGGCTAGCAACCCCAAGCAAGCTCCCGCCCCTCGCAATATTCAGCTAAGGCTCCGGAGTGCTAGTGGTCAAAAGGCATTCCCAGCTACTAAAGCCACCTCTGAACTTCCTCCTACTGGGGTTAAGGGTTCCTTGTCCAAACATCTACGATCATCCAGTCTTGTAAGCGAGCCTCTGTTGGTAAGTTTTCCCCTTATATTCTGCTTTGATCAATGTGATTGCCCTTTGGATCCTTGCTGGTTTTGATTGATCTTGATCTGGTTGATCTTTGATTTTTCTCTTTTTATGTGTTTGAAGCAGGGGAGTTCTGTCACACCCCGATATTTTCCACATATTACCGGTGGGCCCGGTAGGGAGTATCGTGACGTAGTTAATATCATCATAGTCAAATAATCACAGTTTAATGCGCAGCGGAAGTCTAAAGTAATAATACAAACGAATTGAAAGTATAATAAAATATTACACAACGGTTGTAAGTGGATCCACAGGCGGATCTAAAACAGAAAGAAATATTGTTCAACAGACTTTAAGTATTAAAAGCTTGCAAGACTCTTTATTTAATACTCAGGAGTTTCCAGCCCATTTCGTGTAGTACCTGCACTTAATCTTTTTGAAAAATACGTCAGTTTACACTGGTAAATACAATTAACTGACTCTTTTGAAAAATATTTATAAAATTGGTTTGGGTGCATAAGGCATAAAATCTTTTATAACTTGGGACAATTATTTAAAATAATCTTGTATACAGGTTTATATGTTTGTCGTCCGTTCAGGGCCCGGTTAGAAGAGCCGGGACAAGATTAATAGACACACCACTAGTATAGGCCCACAAGAAGTTTCCTCACGAGTGAGATACGTTTTACATACGCAACTGTTAGGTGTATGCCTACACCCCGTGCTTAAGTCGTGGCCATTTCTAATGAATAAGCCGAGGATATCCATGACATGGTCATTAACCCCCCAAAGGCATTGTGTCAAACAAAACAGATTAAAACAGGTTATCTCAATGATTTAACCACTAATCGATTAAATATTCAATAGCCGACCAAGTGGTAATAATTTACCGTACCCCAAGCCCGTATAAGGGAAAATAAGTTAAAAGTATTTACCTGAGCTAAAAGTAATTTATTCTCAGTCGTATTTTCAATTCAGCAAGTACAGGGAGCTTTTACTGGGCTCCTAATCTGGAACGAAGGTTTTAATAACCTATTAGATTCCTAACGGGTCTTATTTAAGTTGTAACTTTGACCGGTTAGTTTTAAAGGAAAGTTTACGGTACAAAACGCAAGATTAAGCGGTGACCGGATTGGAATGTGATTTAGACCCGACAAGTAAGAAGACTTGTATATAATGGGTAAACTAATGATAAGGTTTGACCAGTTTCGGTTAATTTATGCAAACTAGTTACATAAACCGTACCGAACGCGTATAAGCATAATGGGTAACCGAATAAGTCATGTACAAGTTCCACAAGTTAATATGCAGTAAATATGATATGATATCAGTAGGATATCTTCCATTATGCCCAAAACGAATTTAAACCAATTTAAGCCTCGTAAGGTTATTTTGGTCATTTTAAAGTTTCTAAAAGAGGTTAAATAGCAAACTGAGGTTCTGGTCTAAAATATACAGTAAAAATATTAACTTTACCAAGTTACATCAGTAAGATATTATACATATGTGACGTTTATCATTTATGGTCAAACTATGCACCGTAGTGGCATTTTGGTCATTTCACATATGCTTTTAAGGTCAAATTTGGAAATCTGAGTTCAAGACTTATACTTACTGTTAAAGTATAAAAATTTATTTTTAAAATCAGTAGGTAACAAGTCTTAGGTGCTAAATATGGTTTTAAACCATACTATGTGCCTAATTCGCATAAAAGTCGGTATTTGACGATACTTGGGCTGTTTAAGGAAATCTGAGATTTTGATCAGTCTCAACTGTTTAAAATATTTTATTTAACATATGATATCAGTAGAAAAAAGTTTGGTATGCAAATCATATGTTAAACTCATTTTATTAACACAAAGGGCTTTATCGTCAATTACCGAATTTTTGCTAGAACTCTATGCTATGGTCATTATAAAATTTGACAAAAATTTCCAAAAATCCTTAAATATTATATCATATCAGTGGGTAGGAAGTTTGGTCCCAAAAATTTCCGGAAAATAAGTTTTGTTGATTTTACCACTTGTAAAGTTTGGGGATCAAATCATCACTTTGTTTTACCAATCTTTTGAATGATAGTTAATTCAAGTTCAATCTAATGACCTTGATTAACCACTTGTAGGGTCAACCTTAACCAATTTCTGAACCACTTGTAAAAACAACAATCATACATATCAAACCTGTTTTTCAACCAATTACCATCTGTTGGTTGAATTCTCAAGGTGCCGATTCCTACTCCTCGCTTACAAACCTGGGAGTTCCGGCAAGTCCTGCAACTACTCAAACATAGTTTAAGAAAGATGCCGATTCATGATGCACGATTACCAACTTGGGGTCTTCGGCAAGTCAGGTTTTTACTCTTTGAAAAATATATCCACCCAAGCCTGACCTTCTTTGGATGTATCATCCTCATTTTCTTCATCTTTGCTTTCAACAGACTTGTGAACACGTCTTTTAGAAGCATAAAAATCTTTGACATTCTTGGCCTTACCATTGACCATTTGTCCAAAGATACGTTTCACATTTCCGTTGAAAGTCTTTTCAACATCAAATTTCTTCTTGTCAGAATAAAATTGATTTGAAATTTCAACTTTTCCAACTTTCTTCATAAAATTTTCAGCAAGCAACGATGGAAAATTTTCATCATTCATAGTTGGAACAGATCTTACACTCTTTTTCTCAACACATGGCTCCTCTGATTTTGTGGAATCAGATTCATCACCAGAATTGTTACCTGAACCTTTCACAACCCATTTTTTATTTTTTATATTTTCTTTTCTTTTCAAAACACTCTTTGAACATTCTCCCTTCTCAAAGGTCGAATTTTCAAAGCCAGTAAACTTTCGGGTTGAAAGTTCAGTTTGCTCAACAACTTTCTCTTTTAGTTTACCAGAGACTTCCTGTTTTGGTTTGAATGTCTTCGGATAATATCTAGCAACATGACCAACAGTTTTACACTGAAAACAAGTTCTCTTTTCAACCTTTCTCTGAACATCATTTTTCTTCAACTCTTCTTGCTTCTTGGCAAGGAATTCTCGATTTGTCTGCTTTTTGAACATTTGTTCTTTCTCAGCCTCTGATGTTTTTCCTGAAACAAACACAGTTTTTGGTTTATAAACTTTTTCATTTTTATAATTTTTCGGTTGAATAAAACCCTAATCCTTTCTTTTTGAAATTACGATTATGGTTTGATTTCTTTTGGAAACTATAACCACAATTGTAACTCATTTTCTTGTTAATTCTTTGTTGTTCTCTTGAAGTGTATTGTTTAGGTTTTCCAATAAGATTTAAATCTTTTATTTCAGAAATATGAATTTCTGTTATTTTGAAAACCTTTTGAATCATTTCAAATCTGACACTTCTTATTGGAAAAACTTCATCAGAAAATAATTTGTCAGAATCTTTCAAAGTATATGCTACTTTGAATGATTCATCATTCAAATTAGATTTTGATAGCAAAAACTGTTTATCATAAACCCGTTTGTCCTTTATGACTGTTGAATTTGACATATCGGACTCAGACTTTGACTTGGATTTGAACTCCGGTTTTGACTCCTCTATGTCATCTTATCTAACACCTGATCGACCACACTTTTTATCAACTTTGACTCATGATCAGTGTCGGATGACGTGTATGTGACATCAATATTTTCTGGCAAGTTATCCGACGGCCCAGACTCCCATTGTAAGTTTATTGCCTTTTCGACTCTTTCAGAATTTGGATTTCGAGGTGAATATCCATTTTCGACCGGGGGCGGACATCTATTGTAGACCACACTTGGTTTCTTACCAGAAATCTTCACTTTATCTTCGTCTTCTATCACAGATTTCTGTTCTTCTGAAGTCTTTACTTCTTCAAAAGTCTTCAAATTCTCCACAACCGGATAAATCCTGTCAACAACAAAAGTAGAACATGAGTATGCCTCTAATAACTTGTTGACTCTTTTAGTTTCGATTCTTTGTGTCTCCAGCTTTAATTCCAGCTCAGCACACTTCTTTATGTGAAAATTAACATCATCAAGCTGTCTCAGGTACGCTCTCTTCAGCGTATTCATTGCCACAACTTGTTCACCGTTTGAATCAGTATACTTGTTGATTTCTTTGTTCATTGTATCATAGGATTCTTTCAATCTGTTTATGTTATGCAGCAACTCATTGTTCTGCTTGATTAAAGAATCACAGTTCATGCACTTTTCAGGAACTTTGACAGGTTCTGCATCAACTTTGACTTCAAATTCAGGAACATCCTTGACTGTTCTGTTTGATCGTAAAAATTCAGCTCTTCTCTTTTTCTCGGCTTCAGCTTCAGCTTTTAATCTCTCTTCCTCTTCTTCCTCTTCTTCAAGCTTTCTTCGTCTTTCCTCTGCAGCTTCCATGACTTTTCTGCACTTTTCTGCCCATTTCAGATCGTAGGCATTTGCAATGAAAGCTTTAACATTTGAAGTGCTTTGGACATCTCTTTGGCCATGAGTTCTTGATCTGGGCAAAAATTGTCCCAACAGAAACCTTCAGCCAGTTTTTCATTATCTTGTTCTGCCAAACTGTTGGTGCATTAAATGTCTGCTGACTACGTCTTATCAAGTCTTATGTCTAGATAGGCTAAACAAGTGTTCAAACATGATTAAATTAGAGTTTGTATAGGTTTTAGGATGCCTGTCCGTTTGAAAGGGTCCTGGCCGTTTGAACTGGTTCTGGTCATTTGAACCCTGGCCGTTTGAAGTCACCTGATCGTTTGAACATGATTCAAACGGAAGGTCATGGGTCTCTAAATAGTAAGTCATTTGAAACGGTCAGTAGAGAACGAATGTGTGTGTTTGTGAGTCGAGGTGCTGTCGGATTTCAGTCAAAATCATTGTAAAGACTCGCAATCAGTAATAGAAAGAGAAATTGGAAGGAACAAGCTGTTTTTGACTTGGTTTACATTGATTCCGCCTTTGTAAACTGAGATGAACTACTTCTACTGACGTTTAAGGTCATCGGAACGGTCCTACATGTGGTATCAGAGCTCAGGACGAGGAGTTCATACCAAATACAGCTTGAAATCGCCGGATTATCTCACTTCTACCTTTCTTTTCTGATTTGAACTAGTTGTCACGGTTTAAATGGCTTGAAACGTTCACATATCAAACGAAATTCACTTTTAACCAATCCTTGATAATTTGGATCTAAAATTCAACTTAAAACTAATCAAAATCATTGTGTCCGTTTGAAATTGTTCGAGAAAAAGTGACGTCATATCGTTTGAAAATGACACAGTCCGCTTGAAAGTGATCCTATCGTTTGAACGAACCGTTTGAAAACACACAAATCGTTTGAAAATGGAGACCGTTTGAAATTGTCGTTTGAAATAGAACCATATCGTTTGAAGCGTGACCGTTTGAGTCCATTCCGTTTGAAGGTGGTCGTTTGAATATCTGTCGTTTAAAACTATTGTTATTTCAAACGGAACAGTCCATTCCGTTTGAAAGAAACTAGTCCGTTTGAAACCACAATCGTTTGAACCATTCCATTTGAATAGGTTCCGTTTGAATCTGATATTTTTCTAAATCGAAAATTTTTCTAAGTGTTTGCTGATTTTTCAGGAAATTCACAAATATAAGTTCATGGCGAAAGATGAACCCATTCCATGGAAAGATAATCGAACAGAGGAACAGAAATATAAATACCGGAAGATGATTGCTGAAAACAAGATTATCAGACTTTCTGGTATCTTTCTGGAAGCTAGAAGAGCAAATAGATGGGATCCGAAAAGGGAGTGTTACCTTGATAGGTATGGCAATATCGCGATTGATGATAAAACGCTAGATATTGAAGCCATCATCCAGGAGTACAAAGAAGAGGATGATTATTGGCAGAAGAAATGGTGGGCAGATGAAGAAGAGAAAAAGAAAAAGAAAGATTTAATAGATGAAATAGAAAGAAACTCAGAAAATATAAGTTTGGGTGAGTTTAGTGAATTAATCAAAAGGGTTAGAGAAGGAATAACAAAGATTGAAGAATCTAAGAAGGATGAAACTTCAAAATGTGAAGTTGTATGCTCGAAATGCGAAAAATCAGAAGCAAACAGTGTGAAACTCTTGAAGGATGTGGAGAGTTTGACATTGGAAAACAATACTCTGAAGAACGAGAAGAAAGCTGATGATGAACAGATTCTGGGTTTGCGTTTAAATTGCGAAAAATTGAGATCTGATAATGACAAACTTTTAAAGATTGTTGAGAGTTTGTCATTAGAAAACAAAATTTTGAAAGAAAATGAAAAAGATTTTGAAAATAAAAGAAAATCTTCAGAAGATGGAGATTTTTGGATAAAATTGGAAAACAAAAATCTAAAAGAAAATGAAACAAGATTTCAAGAACAGTTAAAAGTCTTGGAAAATGAAAAATCTGTTCTTGAAAATCTTAAAATTGAAAATGAAAAGTCAATCAAGTCTCATCTTGAAAGAATATCTCAGCTTGAAAATGAAGCTGAGAATTCTAGAATCAAGATAGATGAACTTGAAAAGAAGTTGAAAGGTTTTGTGACTTCATCAGATAGTTTGAATTTTCCCTGTCCAAAACCAATCAATTCTGTTCCAATAAGTGACAATGTCACAAATTTTGACAAGGTCAAAATTGAAGATTGTGATGACAAATCTGATGATGAAAACGTAAAAGAAGAAAAAAGAAAAACATTTTTGAAATTAAATGAAATATTTAAAAATATTGTTTTACATTCTACTGAGAAAGGTGAATGCTCAACGCAAAAACCTGTAAAGAAGAGTGTGGAACAGAAACAAAAAGATAAAAAATTGAAAAATCTTAAAAAAGAAAATAAAAGCTCATCAGATAAGTCATCCAATCATTTTAAAAAACCAGAAAAATTTAAAAATGAAAACTCACAAAATGTTGGTAATAAGTGGTGCAGGTTTGACCACAGTACTCAAATGCCAAATCAAGGATACAAGAAGAGAAATGACTACCACAAGGCAACTCAATGCTATGATCTAAGTGTGTGGTATGAAAATGGTGTACGATATGAAAGAAAGAAGAGGTATGATAACAGAGTGTGTTACTCTTGTGGCTATCAAGGGCACATAGCTGTTAACTGCCAAAGTCAGAGATTTGAAACGAGAAGGTGTTATAAATGCCAAATTCGAGGTCACATTGCCAGAGATTGCCCGAGGAGATCGATGGGAAGATCGAGGGTTGAATCTCAAAGAATAGCAAAGAAACCAGTCAGTGTCAAGCCCAAAGAACAGAAGGTTCAAGAACCTAAAGTTCAAGAAAAGAAAGTAAAGCTTTCACAAGGGCAGAAAGACAAACTGAGGAAGAAGAGGAAGAAAGCACGAGAGTATCTCGAAATGATTTTGTCCTCGGGTTCACCGAACAGATCGAATAAGAGTTCTGATGAATCAACTCCCTCGACTGCAAAGTCAAGCAAGCCGAGTTCGTCAGATGCAAATCTGAGGACAAAAGAGAAGATAAAGAAGAAGGTAACATTTAGTGGCAATGAATCTGTTTCTTCGGAAACAAAAGAGTCACATGTCGGTGATAAATCTGACAAATCAAAGTCAGACAAGCCACATTCAGGCAATGATTCTGGTATGTCGAAACCAGAAGAGCCAGTTGTTGAGGCAAAAATTGTCAAACCCAAGGCTGGTCAGGCTTGGGTGGATCTTTTCAAATGAAAAATCCTGGCTTGCCGGAGTTCCCAGGTTGGTAAGCGTGGAACATGAATCGGCACATTTCTTGAGAAATTTCACTATGGTGATTTTTCGGTCCAACAAGTGGTAAATCAGGGACATTAAGTTGTACTTGATTTTCTACAAGTGATTAAAGAAAAACAATATGATGAAAGAACCCCGAATTTGTGAAATAACACACAAAACTAATTTTCCGGAAAAACCATTTTGATTAAGATAAACTTAAGTGTTTTGAAATCTAAATGGGAAAATAGATTGTTGTCAGGGGGAGTTCTGATTGTTTATGCCAAAAGGATGGCGAATTGAAGTGATTTGATATCAGTTTGTCACTTTATTTGTACAGTTTTCAAATTTTCCTTGAAAATCAAAATTGAAACATATTTTGATTTTAGGGGGAGAAAAATTTAAAATTAGAAAATTTGAAAATTCTAAAAACATTGAAAAATCAAAAATGAGTTTTGTTGAGAAAAGAGGAAATGATAGAAAATCAGTGGACTATCACAGCATGCTAAGGAAATGAATTGTCAAAAGTGATAAACGGTCTCACTAATGATGTGACGATAGGTTTTCGTACATTTAGTAGATTTATTCGGGATATAAACATAAAATTTCAAACTTGCGAAATTTGTGGGGAACACTTCTTGGATATATAGGTAACCCCTGAAATCTCGTTTGAAAGGTCTCGTATTCTGATATACTAGGTGTTTATACTCTATGATGTCTGGGGTATTATTCCGGGACTTCTGCTGAACGGTAGTTCTGACCTAGTCCTTGGCTAATACTTTATCCAAAATGCTTGAAATATAGCATAAAGCCCTCAGCTGATTAGACAATAAAATTGATAATCATCTGTTGTAGCTGAAAAGATCCTCTAAAGGGGACATACTGCAAAGTCGAAACTGATATCTCTCTGCTGAACGGAAGTTCTGACCTGAGATCCCTCAGTTCTCGCATTTAACCCCTAATTTATGAACAGATATCATTGTAGTATTCTTGCCTGTAAGACTGAATATTGAGATTCTGGATACGGGAGTATATTCAAGAGGTGGGACACATGAATTGAACTAAGTTCATAAAACATCTAAATCGTATTCTGAATAGATTGAAAAGTGTGTGAAAATTTAAGAGGACAACTATATCGTCAATCGAGGTGAATCGTTTAGAACTTAAAATGATTAAAGCTTAACGGTGCTAGTGATTTGTCTCAAGAACTGATATGATCCTCTTACACAAACTCACACAAAAATATTATCTGTATATATTTGTTTACTGCATTTCATTAAAAAACAAAAATCCAAAAAGATTTTCGGAGTGTTTTAGTATAAAATTTTTGAAAAGTCAAAAAGATCTTCGACAACTAATGTTGAAGAGCTGATATTCAAAATTCTAAGTGCTAAACATGATGAATTGGATTGGGAAATTGTGTTGAAAATTCTTTGAATGACATATATAAATGGTTTGAAAGATTGTATATTTGGTTAATCAAGGTCATTCATTTGAACTTGATGTAACTAATATATGTGTTAATGATATTTACCAGGAAGCTTAGTGTTATAAATTTGTGAAACTTATGTTGAGGTAGAGAATGTGTAGGTTAAACAGGTTTTGGACCTCATCATTCCCACGGAAGATAATTGTCAAAGCTTGATCCAGAAACCTCAGATTCCAGCATACTGAGAGGGGAAGTCTGTGAAAGGGGGAGTCTGGAACAACATCCAAAGGGAAGACTGAAGATGGAGCGAGAAAAAGTTTTTGAATCTGTGAAGATTGAGTTGTTATAATGAGGAGACAAAGTTGTGAAGAGACAAAGACTAAAGACTTGACGCCGAAGACTTCGTCAACATCCAAGGGGGAGTCTGTTGGTGCATTAAATGTCTGCTGACTACGTCTTATCAAGTCTTATGTCTAGATAGGCTAAACAAGTGTTCAAACATGATTAAATTAGAGTTTGTATAGGTTTTAGGATGCCTGTCCATTTGAAAGGGTCCTGGCCGTTTGAACTGGTTCTTGTCGTTTGAACCCTGGCCGTTTGAAGTCACCTGATCGTTTGAACATGATTCAAACGGAAGGTCATGGGTCTATAAATAGCAAGTCATTTGAAACGGTCAGTAGAGAACGAATGTGTGTGTTTGTGAGTCGAGGTGCTGTCGGATTTCAGTCAAAATCATTGTAAAGACTCGCAATCAGTAATAGAAAGAGAAATTGGAAGGAACAAGCTGTTTTTGACTTGGTTTACATTGATTCCGCCTTTGTAAACTGAGATAAACTACTTCTACTGACGTTTAAGGTCATCGGAACGGTCCTACATTCTAAAAACATTGAAAAATCAAAAATGAGTTTTGTTGAGAAAAGAGGAAATGATAGAAAATCAGTGGACTATCACAGCATGCTAAGGAAATGAATTGTCAAAAGTGATAAACAGTCTCACTAATGATGTGACGATAGGTTTTCGTACATTTGTAGATTTATTCGGGATATAAACATAAAATTTCAAACTTGCGAAATTTGTGGGGAACACTTCTTGGATATATAGGTAACCCCTGAAATCTCGTTTGAAAGGTCTCGTATTCTGATATACTAGGTGTTTATACTCTATGATGTCTGGGGTATTATTCCGGGACTTCTGCTGAACGGTAGTTCTGACCTAGTCCTTGGCTAATACTTTATCCAAAATGCTTGAAATATAGCATAAAGCCCTCAGCTGATTAGACAATAAAATTGATAATCATCTGTTGTAGCTGAAAAGATCCTCTAAAGGGGACATACTGCAAAGACGAAACTGATATCTCTCTGCTGAACGGAAGTTCTGACCTGAGATCCCTCAGTTCTCGCATTTAACCCCTAATTTATGAACAGATATCATTGTAGTATTCTTGCCTGTAAGACTGAATATTGAGATTCTGGATACGGGAGTATATTCAAGAGGTGGGACACATGAATTGAACTAAGTTCATAAAACATCTAAATCGTATTCTGAATAGATTGAAAAGTGTGTGAAAATTTAAGAGGACAACTATATCGTCAATCGAGGTGAATCGTTTAGAACTTAAAATGATTAAAGCTTAACGGTGCTAGTGATTTGTCTCAAGAACTGATATGATCCTCTTACACAAACTCACACAAAAATATTATCTGTATATATTTGTTTACTGCATTTCATTAAAAAACAAAAATCCAAAAAGATTTTCGGAGTGTTTTAGTTTAAAATTTTTGAAAAGTCAAAAAGATTTTCGACAACTGATGTTGAAGAGCTGATATTCAAAATTCTAAGTGCTAAACATGATGAATTGGATTGGGAAATTGTGTTGAAAATTCTTTGAATGACATATATAAATGGTTTGAAAGATTGTATATTTGGTTAATCAAGGTCATTCATTTGAACTTGATGTAACTAATATATGTGTTAATGATATTTACCAGGAAGCTTAGTGTTATAAATTTGTGAAACTTATGTTGAGGTAGAGAATGTGTAGGTTAAATAGGTTTTGGACTTCATCATTCCCACGGAAGCTAATTGTCAAAGCTTGATCCAGAAACCTCAGATTCCAGCATACTGAGAGGGGAAGTCTGTGAAAGGGGGAGTCTGGAACAACATCCAAAGGGAAGACTGAAGATGGAGCGAGAAAAAGTTTTTGAATCTGTGAAGATTGAGTTGTTACAATGAGGAGACAAAGTTGTGAAGAGACAAAGACTAAAGACTTGACGCCGAAGACTTCGTCAACATCTAAGGGGGAGTCTGTTGGTGCATTAAATGTCTGTTGACTACGTCTTATCAAGTCTTATGTCTAGATAGGCTAAACAAGTGTTCAAACATGATTAAATTAGAGTTTGTATAGGTTTTAGGATGCCTGTCCGTTTGAAAGGGTCCTGGCCGTTTGAACTGGTTCTGGTCGTTTGAACCCTGGCCGTTTGAAGTCACCTGATCGTTTGAACATGATTCAAACGGAAGGTCATGGGTCTATAAATAGCAAGTCATTTGAAACGGTCAGTAGAGAACGAATGTGTGTGTTTGTGAGTCGAGGTGCTGTCGGATTTCAGTCAAAATCATTGTAAAGACTCGCAATCAGTAATAGAAAGAGAAATTGGAAGGAACAAGCTGTTTTTGACTTGGTTTACATTGATTCCGCCTTTGTAAACTGGGATGAACTACTTCTACTGACGTTTAAGGTCATCGGAACGGTCCTACATTCTAAAAACATTGAAAAATCAAAAATGAGTTTTGTTGAGAAAAGAGGAAATGATAGAAAATCAGTGGACTATCACAGCATGCTAAGGAAATGAATTGTCAAAAGTGATAAACGGTCTCACTAATTATGTGACGATAGGTTTTCGTACATTTAGTAGATTTATTCGGATATAAACATAAAATTTCAAACTTGCGAAATTTGTGGGGAACACTTCTTGGATATATAGGTAACCCCTGAAATCTCGTTTGAAAGGTCTCGTATTCTGATATACTAGGTGTTTATACTCTATGATGTCTGGGGTATTATTCCGGGACTTCTGCTGAACGGTAGTTCTGACCTAGTCCTTGGCTAATACTTTATCCAAAATGCTTGAAATATAGCATAAAGCCCTCAGCTGATTAGACAATAAAATTGATAATCATCTGTTGTAGCTGAAAAGATCCTCTAAAGGGGACATACTGCAAAGTCGAAACTGATATCTCTCTGCTGAACGGAAGTTCTGACCTGAGATCCCTCAGTTCTCGCATTTAACCCCTAATTTATGAACAGATATCATTGTAGTATTCTTGCCTGTAAGACTGAATATTGAGATTCTGGATACGGGAGTATATTCAAGAGGTGGGACACATGAATTGAACTAAGTTCATAAAACATCTAAATCGTATTCTGAATAGATTGAAAAGTGTGTGAAAATTTAAGAGGACAGCTATATCGTCAATCGAGGTGAATCGTTTAGAACTTAAAATGATTAAAGCTTAACGGTGCTAGTGATTTGTCTCAAGAACTGATATGATCCTCTTACACAAACTCACACAAAAATATTATCTGTATATATTAGTTTAC
Organism: Helianthus annuus; assembly: GCF_002127325.2. Lineage (NCBI taxonomy): Eukaryota > Viridiplantae > Streptophyta > Magnoliopsida > Asterales > Asteraceae > Helianthus > Helianthus annuus. The sequence goes on from NC_035443.2 coordinate 148,581,567, forward strand.
TGCATTTCATTAAAAAACAAAAATCCAAAAAGATTTTCGGAGTGTTTTAGTATAAAATTTTTGAAAAGTCAAAAAGATTTTCGACAACTGATGTTGAAGAGCTGATATTCAAAATTCTAAGTGCTAAACATGATGAACTGGATTGGGAAATTGTGTTGAAAATTCTTTGAATGACATATATAAATGGTTTGAAAGATTGTATATTTGGTTAATCAAGGTCATTCATTTGAACTTGATGTAACTAATATATGTGTTAATGATATCTACCAGGAAGCTTAGTGTTATAAATTTGTGAAACTTATGTTGAGGTAGAGAATGTGTAGGTTAAACAGGTTTTGGACTTCATCATTCCCACGGAAGCTAATTGTCAAAGCTTGATCCAGAAACCTCAGATTCCAGCATACTGAGAGGGGAAGTCTGTGAAAGGGGGAGTCTGGAACAACATCCAAAGGGAAGACTGAAGATGGAGCGAGAAAAAGTTTTTGAATCTGTGAAGATTGAGTTGTTACAATGAGGAGACAAAGTTGTGAAGAGACAAAGACTAAAGACTTGACGCCGAAGAATTCGTCAACATCCAAGGGGGAGTCTGTTGGTGCATTAAATGTCTGCTGACTACGTCTTATCAAGTCTTATGTCTAGATAGGCTAAACAAGTGTTCAAACATGATTAAATTAGAGTTTGTATAGGTTTTAGGATGCCTGTCCGTTTGAAAGGGTCCTGGCCGTTTGAACTGGTTCTGGTCGTTTGAACCCTGGCCGTTTGAAGTCACCTGATCGTTTGAACATGATTCAAACGGAAGGTCATGGGTCTATAAATAGTAAGTCATTTGAAACGGTCAGTAGAGAACGAATGTGTGTGTTTGTGAGTCGAGGTGCTGTTGGATTTCAGTCAAAATCATTGTATAGACTCGCAATCAGTAATAGAAAGAGAAATTGGAAGGAACAAGTTGTTTTTGACTTGGTTTACATTGATTCCGCCTTTGTAAACTGAGATGAACTACTTCTACTGACGTTTAAGGTCATCGGAACGGTCCAACACAAACACACTTTGCTGTTCATTGGAAGATATTTATCCCAGCTAAAATTATCATATTTTCGCTGATTAACTAGACACACTCTTTTTGATCCTTCAATTACATCTCTCATGTGTGCAGTTTGTGCCTGATGCGATGCTTGTGGTGTGATTTGATGATAAATCGCCTTTTTGTGATAATCGTTGTTTCCGAAATGGTTCTGAGCTCCACTAGCTTCTCGATTTGTGCATTCTCTCTTGAAATGCCCCTTCTCCCTGCAACGAAAACACGTAACTTTAGATTTATCAAAACCTAAAGTGTGAAACATGAGCTTCACGAAAATCATCTCGGCCTGTAATTTGTTTAAACTTTTCTGCCCGTCTCAAAACACTGGCCATGCACCATTTAATATCCATCAATTCCATTTCCTTAGCATCGATTTGATCATAATCCTCTTTCGTGAGCCTTGGATTACCGATCTTTCCGGCCACAAAACTACTATAGGATTCCAATACCATTCCCAACAAAGACATTTGATTTCTAGCAATCTCTTCAGTATAATCTTGATCATTCTCAAGACTAAGAACAATATTGCATTGAAGTTTTCTTCCATTATTTGTTGTAGAAATGTTTGGATCAAATGATGAAAATCTTGTGCTGCTTGATCCCTGGGATGATTTCTTTTCAGAAGAATCTTTTGCACTGTACGCAGTTTCAACTTTTGGAGAAAGATTTGTCGTTCCAGTAACACCACTCTTGTAATACAAGCTGATGTCCTGTTCTCCATTGTAGTTCTTCATCCTGGCGATCTTCCTCTGCTCCATCTCTTGAGCTTCCAGATGCTTGATGAAATCTCCCAGTGTCAAATTTTTATAATCCTTTCTGTTGGATCTCAGCATCATCAGAAATGTTCCCCATGTTTCATGTGGTAGCGCATCTGCAAGTTTTTCAATCAATTCATCAGTATCCTTTTTAATACCAAGTTTCGACATATTTCTCACCAAGTTACAATATCTCTCGATAATTTGCTTCGTGTTCTCAGATTTCAAACCACGAAATAAATCAAATTCTTTCTTCATGAGAGACATTTTATTTTTGAGCATATCATCACTTCCAACAAATTTTGCTTCCAATTCTGTCCAAATTGAATAAGCAGTTCCATCATGTTGAAGCAGTATCAAAATATCTTCTATTATTGCTTGCTGAAGCAGACTCACCATCAGTGTCTCATCCCTATATTTCTTTTTATCTTCCGTACTCATTTCTCTAATTGTTAACTGCACACCATTTGTTGTAGGTCTAACATATGGTTCTTTAGTGTGTTCCCAAGCATCCAAATGATAAGCTTCAACCCAATTTCCAAACCTTTCAGACCATGCATTGTAATCATCAATATCCATGAGCTTAGGCGGTTTCTGAGATGTCCCGGTTTCATTTTCAAGTAAAGCATTCTGCGTGATTGTAATTGGACTAGCAAAGGCATTATAGAATTCGTTGTCCATTGTTCAATTGTCAAAAGTTCACAAAATCCAAATTTAGGCAAAATTAGGTTCTTGGAGCGAATCCCAAGTGTTACAAAAAGCGAAATCCCAAGTGTCACAATAAGCAAAATCCCAAGTGTCACAATAAGCGAAATCCCAAGTGACACAGGAGCGAAATCAACTTGTACCCTTGGAGCGAAATCAGGTGGCACTTATGAGCGAAATTAGATCTTTATGTCCACAAGAGCGAAATTAGCTTGATCCCTGGAGCAAAATACCAACTAACCTGTTCCTATGAGCGAAACCAGAGATCAACTATGAGCGAAATCAACTGATGACATCATCATTCTCACGAGTCACAATGAGCGAAACCTTCAAAATACTAAGATTTAGGTCGATTTAAGCTTTGAAACTTTCAAGGGTTTATTAATGCATGATTACGAGTGCTGTGTGTGAAATTGAGCCGGTTTTACTGAGAAAAATTTTAAAATTTTGAAGAAAGTGTAGAAAATCAGAAGAAATGCAGCTGAAATGGCAAGAACTCTTCCTCCTGAGCTCTGATACCACTTGTAGGATCGTTTTCGGCCCTGTTTGAGTCGATCAGAAGAATTCCTATACAAAACAAGAGGTGGAAACTAATGTCTTGGTGCGATTTCAGCTGGATTCACTTTAAACTGTTGTTGTATTGATCTTGATAACGTTTACAAGCTCTGACAACACTTCGGCAGCACTTCGTGGCTTACCAGAAGACAACACCTATAACTATGTGTATGATTTCTCTCCTACAACCTTAATATAGGTTCACTGATTTCGCTCATTCATACATTGTTCACATAAGCGAAATCACAAGATTGACACATGAGCGAAATCACTATCTAAAACGCATCTCTTGGATTTCGTGCCCTGTTCTAACCTATACACTACAAGACTCGATACAAGACGTAGTTGACAGACGGATGCACCAACACTTATCCGTCATCTCGAGGAGTATATCAGGTCCTGACAGTTGGGTTTCTCCAACTTCTGCCCAACAAACTGGCGTTCTGCACTTCTTTCCGTACAAGGCCTCAAAAGGCGTGGCTTGGATACTCGAATGATAACTATTATTATATGAAAATTCAATCAAAGGAAGATCGTCTTCCCAACTTCCTCCCAAGTCAATAACACAAGCCCTGAGCATATCCTCAAGTGTTTGAATTGTACGCTCGCTTTGGCCATCCGTCTGAGGATGATAAGCAGTGCTGAAGTTTAAACGAGCGCCTAAAGATTGCTGAAAGCTTTTCAAAAAATGAGATGTGTATCTAGTATCCCTATCGGAGATAATAGATACCGGCACTCCATGGAGAGATACAATCTCATCCACGTACAGCTGAGCTAGCTTATCGGAGCTATGTGTTTCTTTTATAGGCAAGAAGTGAGCTGACTTGGTCAGTCTGTCAACTATAACCCATATCGTATCATTCCCACGTTTCGTCCTTGGTAACTTAGTCATAAAATCCATAGTTACCATTTCCCACTTCCAAGTGGGAAGTTCAGGCTTTTGCAGCAAACCTGATGGCTTTTGATGCTCGGCTTTAACCTGTGCGCACGTCAGACATTTAGCCACATAAGTGGCTATAGATTTGTTCAAACCTATCCACCAGTAATTTGCCTTCAAATCCTAATACATCTTATCACTGCCTGGATGAACTGAATATTTTGAACTATGAGCTTCTTGGAGAATCACATCTCTAAGTCCTCCATGGATTGGAACCTAGATTCTGCTATTTAATCTAAGGATTCCATCATTGCCAAATGACAATTGATCGGCAGTTATACCTAACTTCTCATTCGGAAAGTTAGTTTCCAAAACAGCTTCCTTCTGAGCAGCTAACAACTTTTCATTCAAGCTGTTCTTTAGTTCAATGCTTTTGGCATTGATTCTAATAGGCTTAACCATTTCCTTCCTGCTTAGTGCGTCAGCTACAACATTTGCTTTGCCCGGATGATATCGAATTTCGCAATCATAGTCATTCAAAGTCTCCATCCAGCGACGCTGCCTCATGTTAAGAACCTTCTGGTTGAATAGATGTTGAAGGCTTTTATGATCTGAATAGATTATACACTTGGTTCCATATAGATAATGCCTCCAAAGTTTCAGTGCAAATACAACGGCACCCAATTCCAGATCATGGGTGGTGTGGTTCTTTCCGTACACCTTTAGTTGACGTGAAGCATAGGCAATGACCTTGCCTTTCTGCATGAGCACACAACCCATACCGGTGTGCGATGCGTCTCAGTACACAACAAACTCTTCAATCCCTTCTGGCAATGTCAACACCGGAGCATTGCTTAATTTCTGCTTGAGGATCTCAAAAGACTCTTGTTGCTTGGGACCCCAGTCAAACTTTACATTCTAGCGTGTTAACGAAGTCAAAGGTGCAGCAATCCTTGAAAAGTTTTCAATGAAACGTCTGTCGTATCCTGCTAGACCCAAGAAGCTACGAATCTCTGTAGGTGTTTTCGGTGCTTGCCAATTCATAATTGCCTCAATCTTAGCGGGATCCACCTGGATACCACGCTCACTCACTACGTGTCCAAGAAATTGAACTTCTCGGAGCCAGAACTCACATTTAGAGAACTTAGCATAAAGCTTCTCTTGTTGCAGAAGTTCAAGAATACATCGCAGATGTTTTTCATGGTCAGTTTGATTCTTAGAATAAATAAGTATGTCATCAATAAAAAAATGACAAACTTGTCTAGATATGGCTTGCAAACGCGATTTATGAGATCCATGAATGCTGCAGGTGCATTAGTGAGCCCGAAAGGCATCACTAAGAACTCGTAGTGGCCATATCGAGTTCTGAATGCAGTCTTATGCACATCCTCGGTTCTGACCTTTAGCTGATGGTAACCCGACCTCAAATCGATCTTTGAAAAGTAACTTGCTCCTTGAAGTTGATCGAATAGATCGTCGATCCTGGGTAATGGATATCGGTTCTTGATTGTAACTTTGTTCAGCTCTCGATAATCAATGCATAGACGCATTGATCCATCCTTCTTCTTCACAAATAGAATCGGCGCTCCCCAAGGGGACGAGCTAGGTCGTATAAAACCATTTTCTAATAAATCATCCAATTGCGTTCTCAATTCTTTCATCTCAGTCGGTGCCAACCGATACGGTGCTCTTGCAACTGGTGCTGCTCCAGGAATAATATCTATCCTGAATTCCACTTGCCTGTCTGGAGGTAACCCAGGTAATTCTTCAGGGAATATGTCTGGAAATTCAGAATAACATGGATGTCTTCGATCTTAGGCTTTGGCTCGTCTATGGACACCTGTGCCATGTAAATGACACAACCTTTCTTCAGGCTTTGGGCTTGGTTACGAGACAACCAATCCATGCCACACAGGGACTAAAATAAGAAATACAAGTCCTCGCAGGGACCAAATACATAAATAAAAATGTCCACGTAGGGACTTGATTGAAAATGAAATACAAAACAAATAAATGAGGATTTTTAATAATCCTTCTTCTTCTTCTTCCCCTTTATAAGGTTTGCCCAACCCTTCAGTAGACCACGTAGGCTCCTACGCTCCTCATCTACCCTTTGCTCCACCTCGTGCAACCGCTGGACGATCTCTTGCTGCTGCGGTGGTTGAATCTGTGGCAGCTACGGCTGCTGCTGCTGCTGAGGTTGAGGAGGTGGTGGGTATTGGTACCCATATGCTGGGTACCCAGTTGGGTACGTAGCTGGAAAGGGTCCATGACAGAGACCATTGTAGTTGGCTGCCTCGACATACGGGTCAATGGTAGGGGCATTGTTGTAATTGTAACCCGAGTAAGCTTGCTGCTCAAACGGGTTATACGTCGCTGCACCAGGGTAAGAAGGAATTGGGTTATCATAACCCATTTGTGGTGCCGGTTCGACTGGTGCAGAGTCGACTTCAGAAACTGGGTTTGAAGGCCCACCCATTTGCGGGTCTTCATACAACGGCGGGTGTTGCTGTTGCTGGAGTGTTGGGGGGTGCTGAAATGGAATCCCCCACGAACGGACATCCGTGCACCTCTTCTGCGCCTCAGTGGCTCTGGAGGCAGTTGTTGTTCTAGCGATGGTGGTGGTGGTGGCGTGACCGCCTGAAAATGCGGGTCCTCGGAAGGGACCTGTTGGTGTGGTGGTGAGTTGCGGTGAGGGGGAGTATACTCCCACTTGTACGTAGCCCATCTTTCAGCAAAAATGTCAGGGCCCCTGTAAGGCGAACCATGAAAGGATGATCCGCTGGAAATCTCAATGGGATGCGTCGGTGTCCCAGATGGTGGCATTTATGGATCTGGATCATCGTCCACATCCATGTCCTGCATCTCAGGATAATGATCAGCCGGACCCAAAGGGTTTGCACCCTCTGGTGCTTGTATCTGGTTCATTGGATTGAACCGGCTTTGGAAATAGGGAGTTGGGTTCTGGAAAGAACTGTGAGAACCCGAACGCTGTGCGAATCATGAGGCTCCTCATCTTGATGTGGCCCGAACGAATGGTGGTAGGACGGTGAGGAACTGAGTGAGACTGAGCATCTCGCGGGCTCCAAATATGTTCTACAGTCTTCGTGAGGACTAGAGCTTAGTGTTGTTGATGGTGTGTGCCGGTGTGATGGTCCGGCTTCATGGTCGTTTCTTGTCAAGATTGGGGCTTTTCCTCTTCCACCTCTGCCTCTAACTCTTGGCGGCATTTTGTCTTTGATGCTGTCAAAACAAAAGAAACAAAAAAAGATAAAAAACAAATTAAGATTAGGATTAATCCTAAGTCCTTTGCCTAGACTCAAAAGTCAAGGAATGTGCAAGTGTGTCATTGAGATTAAACACAAAAGGCTAGTGTTTAATTCACTCAATGTTGGCTCTGATACCAACCTGTCACACCCCGATATTTTCCACGTATTACCGGTGGGCCCGGTAGGGAGTATCGTGACGTAGTTGATATCATCATAGTCAAATAATCACAGTTTAATGCACAGCGGAAGTCTAAAGTAATAATACAAACCGAATTGAAAGTATAATAAAATATTACACAACTGTTGTAAGTGGATCCATAGGCAGATCTAAAACAGAAAGAAATATTGTTCAACAGACTTTAAGTATTAAAAGCTTGCAAGACTCTTTATTTAATACTCAGGAGTTTCCAGCCCATTTCGTGTAGTACCTGCACTTAATCTTTTTGAAAAATACGCCAGTTTACACTGGTAAATACAATAAACTGACTCTTTTGAAAAATATTTATAAAATTGGTTTGGGTGCACAAGGTATAAAATCTTTTATAACTTGGGACAATTATTTAAAATAATCTTGTATGCAGGTTTATATGTTTGTGTTCCGTTCAGGGCCCGGTTAGAAGAGCCGGGACAAGATTAATAGACACACCACTAGTATAGGCCCACAAGAAGTTTCCTCACGAGTGACATATCGTTTTACATACGCAACTGTCAGGTGTATGCCTACACCTCGTGCTTAAGTCGTGGCCATTTCTGATGAATGAGCCGAGGATATCCAGGACACGGTCGTTAACCCCCAAAGGCTTTGTATCAAACAAAACATATTAAAACGGGTTATCTTAATGATTTAACCACTAATCGATTAAATATTCAATACCCGACCAAGCGGTAATAATTTACCGTACCCCAGGCCCGTATAAGGGAAAATAAGCTAAAAGTATTTACCTGAGCTAAAAGTAATTTATTCTCAGTCGTATTTTCAATTCAGCAAGTACAGGGAGCTTTTACTGGGCTCCTAATCTGGAACGAAGGTTTTAATAACCTATTAGATTCCTAACGTGTCTTATTTAAGTTGTAACTTTGACCGGTTAGTTTTAAAGGAAAGTTTACGGTACAAAACGCAAGATTAAGCGGTGACCGGATTGGAATGTGATTTAGACCCGACAAGTAAGAAGACTTGTATATAATGGGTAAACTAATCACATTCTGGATTTTGAAGTAAAAATGATAAGGTTTGACCCATTTCGGCTAATTTATGCAAACTAGTTACATAAACCGTACCGAACGCGTATAAGCATAATGGGTAACCGAATGAGTCATGTACAAGTTCCACAAGTTAATATGCTTTAAATATGATATGATATCAGTAGGATATCTTCCATTATGCCCAAAATGAATTTAAAACCAATTTAAGCCCCGTAAGGGTATTTTGGTCATTTTAAAGTTTATAAAAGAGGTTAAATAGCAAACTGAGGTTCTGGTCTAAAATATATAGTAAAAATATTAATTTTACCAAGTTACATCAGTAAGATATTATACATACGTGAGGTTTATCATTTATGGCCAAACTATGCACCGTAGTGGCATTTTGGTCATTTCACATATGCTTTTAAGGTCAAATTTAGAAATCTGAATTCAAGACTTATACTTACTGTTAAAGTATAAAAACTTATTTTTAAAATCAGTAGGTAACAAGTCTTAGGTGCTAAATATGGTTTTAAACCATACTATGCGCCTAATTCGCATAAAAGTCGGTATTTGACGATACTTGGGTTGTTTAAGGAAATCTGAGATTTTGATCAGTCTCAAATGTTTGAAATATTTTATTTAACATATGATATTAGTAGGAAAAATTTTGGTATGCAAATCATATGTTAAACTCATTTTATTAACATAAAGGGCTTTATCGTCAATTACCGAATTTATGCTAGAACTTTATGCTATGGTCATCATAAAATTTGACAAAAATTTTCAGAAATCCTTAAATATTATATCATATCAGTCGGTAGAAAGTTTGGTGCCAAAAATTGGGTTTAAATATGATTTATGCGAAAAATGCAATTTAATTAACAAAATCTTTTGTTTTACGATATCTTGCATGTCTTTTATTTTAGACCATAAACTGATGCCAAACTTTTAGGACATACTTATATATCAGTAATAAAACTTTTTGTCCTCTCACATTTTCAAAAATCTCGTTTTAATAACAAAAGGGCATAATGGTCCGTTTTTAAGCATTTAACGGGAACATGCAAATAATTCAGATTTCTATGGAACTGTATAGTATAACCTCAGAAGGTTATACTAACATATAATGTGGTCCCAAAGGAACCCTAAGGCATAACTAAACTAAGCTAAATCGGGTCAGAACTGAAAGTCGAAGCAAAAGTCTACTTTTGTGACTTTCGGTTGCGAACCGAGCCTAAACTCAGAATTGTCGGGTTGAACATGCCTAAACATGTTCTTATATTATTTACCAAGTTGTTTAAGTGACAAAATGTATTTCGTAGCTTCTACATTAGTAGTTATAATTTATTTTGCAAAAACTCACCCGTTTGACTTTTCTGTTAAGTAGTTTGACCCGACAATTGACCAAGTAAATGTGACAATTAGGAGGTGCCCTTTTAAGGGTTTAACACCTACATAATTACCAACATAAAGCCACTTTCAATTCGAATAATGGCTGGACCGTTAGTGATTAATCACAAAGTCAAAGCGTAATTACGATATCTTTGACTTTCGGTCATTAAACTAAGAAAAGCTTAACTATAGAAGCTAAGAACGCTTACAATGGTCCTTACCACGAAAATTGGACTTGAGAAAGCTTCCTAGATTACCAGGATGCATCAGAGATCACTTGAGAGTGAAATGCTTGAGTATTTTGAAAGTGCAAGATCAAATGCTCAACAATGTGCTCTATTTATAGGAGAGGAGAATGAATTAAGATCAATCCATGTGTCCTTAGGTGAATTATGATGCTTCCAAGTGTCTAGTGGTTTTCCAAAATAGTTAATCTTGCCGCTGAATTCGAAACAGGCTGCAGAAGATCTTCATAAGATTGCAGGTTGCATGTTGGGCACCTGCCAGTTCTGCTGGAAAATGGTTGCTGTCGCGCCACACGCCAAACCAGGATAATCCTGTCGCGCCACGCGAGGGTGCATGTTTTAAAGTTGTTTTGTTTGTTTGCATGTTCAGTTCCTGCACTTTCTGAACGCGAATGACTGACCTTTTCAGTATGCATGGTCAACATAATCAGGTCTGGGACGCTCTAGGGAGTAGGAACATGCATTCATAAGTTTTGGATGCTTTGAAAAAGTCTCTCGATTGAAGAATTGCCAAATTTACACTTTTGACCCTTTTCTTGGAAATTTCAATTTACATCACAATATTGAACCAGATCTTTATGAAATCTTTATCAGATTTTCATGAGAGTATATTAATACATTACAAAGCTTCGGGAACGTTAAAAGGTCATTCAGAGGTAAGAATTAACATGTTGACAATTTTAACCCCTGTGTTTTGTAACTTTTGATTTTTAAGCGCAAACGGCTTCTGTATCCGTCAATTTATTCAATCACAATTACAAACATCATATGAGGTCATTCAGAGGCACAAGTTTGGCATGTTGACGCTTTTGGTCATTCTATTCCCATCTTTTCACTGTTTGACAACTTTAGTCCCTCCAGTTATCCTTTTAACATGATAAGGGTTTATGACACGTGTCACCACTGTATTGGACATGATTTTGCGAGGTGTTACAAGTTCTAAGGCCCCGATTGAGATTCCTACTGCCCCCTCCTCCTCTTGAGTCCGGGACAAGACTCCCGAGATCAGTGCTGCCCGTATTACCCCAGCCTTTGAGGTTTCTCCCCTTCATGCTACTGGAACCAGCAAGCCTTCCCATTCGGAAGTTTTTGTCTCCCAATCCCCTTTGGCTCCCATGTTTTCTAATGCTCTTCCAGTCCCATATATTCCCAGATGGAAGATAACCCAGTCTACGGTAGTGGGGACTCCCGAAACTGCCCGGGACTTTTTGGCTCATGTTGTTCCTCCTTCTCACAGGTTTATAAACTCTGCTCTGAGGCCTGATCTTTTCGATGACCAATACAGTATGTCCCTTTGTGAGGGGTTCTTCCGAGGAGTTGGTATGCTACAGCGAATGGTTGAATTGAGGAGAGAGAATGAAGGGTTGCGGGGTGATCTCAAGACTTCCCAAACCGTTGCTGCTGAGCTTCGGTGCCGGGTGAGTGATGCTGAGCGTAGGTTGCAAGAGGAGAAGGTGCTTAATCCTTCTTCTCCCCCCCCTCTTTTTTTGTTTACCTTTTCGTACTTTCTACAATTTTTCCTCAGGGAGCTGGTGCCATGTTGGAGTAGAGGGAACGTGCTTGGGCGAGGGAAAGGGCGGCTTTGGTTGAAGAAAAGGAAGATTTGGCTGTTGAGCTAAAGCGTCAGAAGGAGCTTGATTCTGTGTCTCAAAAGGATCTGGACGCTATGTATGCCGAGTGGGGGATGGCTTCAGATGACAACCAGAAATGAGCCAAGGAGAGCTACTGGCTTATTACTGAGGGGTTTGGATCCTTCCTCACTGTTGTTGCCCAATCTGAGGAATTCAAGGGCAGCGTAGAGAAGATTTACAGGGCTTATCGAGACGTAGGTTATCAATCGGGTCTGAAAGATGGGTATGCTTACTCTGCCCAAGGTTTGGGGAGGAAGGAGACCCCTCTTTACAACTCTAAGGCCAAGAAACAGTTGTCTAAACTGGACAAAGAATTTGGAGAAAAGACCCATGCCCTTCTCGAAAAGATCCTTGAACGCCCCCTGATGTCTATCGAGGAACTCAAAGTCCTGCTTACTCCTGTTGGGCCTTCCTCGCCCAAGTCTGTGTCTGGGGATGCTTCCCAGTAATTCCAAAACAATAACTAATTCGATATGGTTGCAGACACTATGCATCGTAGACACTGTTGACTTTTGATGCCTAGTGGAGGGCCTTTGTGTTGGGGTCCTCCCCCTGTCTGACTTATGCTCTACTAGTTATCTTATATTTTGTATGTTGCCGATGCGTTTTTGTTGCCTTTGTTGTGTTGTTTTTTGCAGGTGCTGCCACCAGGAGCTGGTTCGATGTTTGCCTGAGGGCCTTTAGTTATTTGTAGCTTGGTTACAAAACTTTGTAGTTTGGTTACAAGACCTCCTAGTGTGTTGTTTGTACACTTGTTTTTCTTTTGTAGTTTATTTACAAAAATTCCTTTGTGGTCTGTTTTGTAAACCAGGATCGTCCGTGTGAGAATGATCCTTGGACAAGTTTATAACCGTAGGTTATGCTCCCTAACTTGTTTGTCCGCTTTCTTCGGGCTTGCCAGGCCCTGCCTTGCCCCACAGTCAGGCGTTTAGTGTGTTAGGTACACTCTTTTTACACGTGTGTTAATTGTTATTGGGTCTGTAGTTTCTAGGCACGTCTGCCTTAATACATTACCCGTGATTTGCCAAAAGGAACAAGTAGATCATTCATTATCATATGTGTTTGGGGACTCGGTTCTCCAGTACAAGATTACAAAATGTTTTTCTTGGGGCAGAACTTAGCTAGTGGTTAGCTTTTACAAAAGTAGCTTTAAAGCCGTTTTTTACTAGTCCCTTCTTGAAGATGGTCTTGCCTTTCACATGTAGTATTTCTGGAGCTGCATGAGATTCCAGGTTCTTGGAACTTCCTTCCCCTGAAGTGTCTCTAATTTACAACTTCCCTTGCCATTTGCCCAGGTGACTTGGTAGGGTCCCTCCAAATTAGGTCCTAGCTTTCCTATACTTTCTTGCAAACTGGCTTCGTTTGCCCTCAGGACCAAGTCTCCTGGTGTCAGGTTGAGTTTCTTCATCCTAGAGTTGTAATAACTCTCAAGTTGTTTCTTGTATTTAGCCTCCTTTACCGCTGCTATCTCTCTTCTTTCTTCGAGCAAGTTGAGGTTCATCCGGAGGTCTTGTTCATGCTCAACTTCTCTTAGCTTCATTCTTGCAGTGGGGGACCCAATCTTAGCTGGGATGACGGCCTCGGTTCCGTAGGTCAGGCTGAAGGGGGTCTCCCCGTTGCAGTCTTTGGGGGTGGTCCTATATGCCCACAAAACGAAAGGTAGTTCCTCCAGCCACCCCTTTTGCTTCCTTCCTAGCCTCCCCCTTCATCCCCTTAATTACACTTTGGTTTGCCCTTTCTACCAAGCCGTTGCTCTGGGCATGGGTGACTGAGGTAAATACTTGGTGTATATGCATTTGCTCACACCGTGGCCTAAAGGGTTTCCTCGCGAACTGGACCCCATTGTCGCTTACTAACTCCCTGTGTAACAACTCTCACTAAAATTATTACTTAGTATGTTAATTGTCCAATAAGGAAACTCTAATTGAGAAACCCAAGTGATCCTGCATAAACCCTAAAATTTTCAGAACATTCAGAATCAGGATCAGGGCCCCTAAAACTCAAGGGGGTAAACCCTAGCCAACGATTATCCTTATAATTTGCTGTAGGAATTGAATTTCGTCGAATTATGACTCACTAAGGCTATGTTGGACACGAACCTACCCTACCCTACTTTGACACCCCAGGCGACACGCGGCACGTACCGCGGATTCTTCCGCGACTAGCGGGAGGCGCCAATTTTGGGTATAAATAGAGGGGCCTGGCACTTGCATTCTGTTGTTCGTTCGACGATCAAATTACAAATATACGCTGAGATATAGTCTAATTACTACAAACACACACGAATCACTAAACGCTGCCGCAATAAACAGGGTAATAAGTCGATCGCTATTACGATTCAACGTCGATCGATTGAAACTATCCAACGGATGTTTAAGTGCTGCCCGCATTAGGGTTATACTTTGTTATTCGTCGTGATTCCGACAGGATGTTTGGGTGTCGCCCAAATCCGGGCTATACTCTGTCATTCGTTGTGAATCCGTTGGATGTTTAAGTATCGCACTTTGTCGTTTGTTGTGAGGGTTTTAATCTCGTGAATTGTCGTAAAGGCTGTATTAGTTACTAACCCAGTTTGTGTGCATTGTTATGTAAATTAGGTTAAACAAGGCTAATCAGTAGGCTTATACACTGCTCGTTAAATCTGCAAAGTGAGTCATTCTCTTTTTTATCAACTCTTTTACAATACTCCAAATTATTTTCCAAAGTTATAATTACAGGGCTTAAGTCGTGGTTATCTTGAATCACTGGCTAGTGGGGTATTGTGCACATTACTTAGTTTCTCACGGTTAGGTTAATAAGCCCTAACACAGGTTAGGCAAATAAGTCCTAACAGTGATAATCGTCACTACTTGGGTGAAAGGACCCAATAGTGGCATGACCGTTGTCACCAGGAAGTGACACCGGAGCCAGATAAAAATAAGATACTGCCATTGTAATCGCTCTTATGCTGTAATTTATAACTATCTGTCATTTTATTTAAACTGAATGATTCACTCAGTATTTCCCCGCTGACAAAATATTTTTATAACATGTTTCAGGTGACCTACTTTGAATCAAGTACAAGTGCTCAGGAGCACTCCCAAGCTTAAAGTAGTGGCTCGAATAAATAAACATGTTTTGTAAAATAAAGGAATTATGAAATTCCTCCACTGTATATTACGGGGTTTATCCCGAATTATAAATAAATAAAACTCGTGCATTTTCAAGTTTAAAACGATCCTGTTAAGACTTCCGCTGTAAATCTAAATACCACAGGTTTCTGTCCCGCGGCTCCTGGACCGGGTCAAACCGGGCACGGGGGCCATGACACCCTGGGTACCCCATACCTGCATATGATATTGTCCAGCACAAATCGTTTCATTTGTTCTCTGATGTGTGTAAAATACAACATATAAATTACATCAAATGAGGCATAAAACTAACACTTTTTAAGTACTAATGTTGGAAAAAGTGTGCTTTTGTTTTCCTTTTGTACTTTTAGGGTTAAAAGAGCTTAAATGAACAAAAGAAGCAAACAGCAGCCAAATCCAACATAAATACAAAGAAAAGGAAGAAACGTGGCATGCCTGACCCCTCGACAGCATCTTCCCAAAGCAAAAACAAGAAGAAAGCTGAGCATGGGGCTGTGCCCAGCTGAGCACGGGGCTGTGCCCAGCTCAACACGGGGCGTGTCCAGCTCAACACGGGGCCGTGCTCAGCGAGCACGGGGCAGTGTCCAGGATGGTCAGCCCTGGCAGAAAAGACAAAGTGATAGAAGCTTCTGTTGCCCACCACGGTGCCGTGCCCAGCTGACATGGGGGCGTGGTCAGAGTACTGCAGGCGCATTTATTGTAATTGCGAATTACAATTAATGAAGAGAGAGAGTGTCAGACGGACACGGGGCCGTGCCCAGCGGGCACGGGGCCGTGCCCAGGCTTCTGTTCAGCCTATAAATAGGAGTGCTTGGAGCCATTTCAACTCATCCCTTGGCACACCACCTCTCTCACACTTCATCCACCACCCACCACCATCACAACACCATCATCCACCACCATCATCTATTGTCCATCATAGAGTGTGTGAGTCGTCTCGGGATCCAAGATTGATCGTAAGAGTTCTTGACAATCAAGGCCATGTTTGCCTAAGTCTCTTACATCACTTGGTGAAGACAAGTGTTTAGTATAATACTTTTTATTTTTAATCTTTTGCACTTTTTATTTGGTTTTGTATTAATGACTTTAATAACTAGTTGCTTATGTTGAAGGTGATCTTTCCTTATCGTTTGTCCGTGGTGTCTTGGCATTATTTTACTGTCTATATAAAATAAAAGATTTTCACCATTCATATCTCCACGGTCTATATGGAGGTATGTTGGCTACCTGGTCGGGGGTTAAGGGAACGGTTTGGTAAGGGTCTTGCCCTTGTTCAGCGTTTAGAGGTCCTGCAAGGGACCTGGGTCAATTTTAGTAGGATCTCCTTCAATGCCCATAGGTATTGGATGGCGGGGATCCAAACTCTTTGACCCCCTCATAAGTTAACTACTATTAATACTATAACCCGGCTATTTAGGACTGTATCCCTGCTGACTCAGACTACTTAGTCGAGGGTAACGTCACCGCCAAAAGCGGGGCCTACCATAATTTGCATTAATAACTTAATTCATTATCTTCCAATAATCTAACCCTTTAGGATTGTATCCTTGCTGACTCAAACTACTGGGTTGAGGGTAACGTCGCCTTCAAAAGAGGGGCCTACTACAATAACTAAGATAATCTCTTAAACAAGTGCAAAAGTGCGAAAATAATCAAAGGTTATACTAATACACGAGTCGGATCCAAGTGATTCATCTTGTCTATCTGTTTTTATTTTTATTTTATTTTCAGCATTTAGTTAGTTTTTATTTTCTTAGTTTAAAAATCTTTTCTAACTTTTTGATTTGATTAGACGTTGAGGATAAACCGGTACTAAAAGCTCTTGTGTCCTTGGACGACCTCGGTATCTTACCAACACTATACTACGTCCACGATGGGTGCACTTGCCCATATGTGTGTTTAGTGTTAGTAAATATCGTGTTTTATAAATTTAAAACTTGGCTAAAAGTGTAAAAAGGGCTTAAATATACATCTAAATTATATACACACTTGCACACATCAAGTTTTTGGCGTCGTTGCTGGGGACACAAGGATTTTAAGAAAGCTTAAAATCGACGGCCTAATCAGTTTTTCAAAACCTTTTTAAAACGTGCGCACATTTTTCTGCATTTTAGTTTAGTTTGCATTTACAGTAGCCTGTGCACGGGGCCGTGCTCACTGAACACGCCCCCGTGCTGCATATTTTTTAGTTAGATACCTAGATACAAGTCTGAACACGGGGCCGTGCTTACTGAACACGCCCCCGTGTCTAACGAGACCAGTAACTTTAATTAAAACGCCCAGATACAGACCCTGAACACGGGTCCGTGTTCACCCAACACGGGGCCGTGGCCAGCTTCTGTTTCCATCTTTGTTTTTGTTTTCTGGTCCCGAGACTCGGTTGTGTCTGTTGAGTGATTCTTATGGATCAATACTCAGGAGGCTACAACTACACCTATGAGGAGGATGATTATATGAGAGACTATTGCACTAATTGTGGAAACCCGCACTCGGTACAACATGGTAACTTGTTTCAACCATCCGCTTCATACAACTATTATGAGGAGCCCAGGTACGAGCCATCGACTTCATACACATCCTATGAAGACCAAAGGTATGAACCTCACCCCTCATACTCATATTTTGATGAACCAAGGTATGAACCTTCATACTCATACTTTGAGGAGTCAAGATATGAGCCACCACCTTCATATACTTATTATGAGGAACCATGGCGTGAACAACCCACCTCATATGAGTACTATGAAGAACAAAATTTCGACCCTTATCCATCATATACTTACAATGAAGAACAATGGTGTGAACCATCTACTTCATATGGGTACTATGAGGAACCAAGGATCGAACAACCGGATTCAAGCTTTGAGGATCCTGATCCTTTTTCTATCACCGAAGCGACCAATAGGATATTAGAACACATTAAAACTATCGAACGTTGCATAAAAGAATCTCGCGCAAGGGAAGAGGAGTCTCGCGCAAGAGAAGAATTAAATTGTAATAATAACATAAAGATAGTTGAAAATGTAAAAATGGAAGAACGAGAAAGTGAAAAACCGACACATGAGTTAAACAACGAAAAAGGTGAGGACGATAACGCTAAATTACAAGAAGAGTCTAATTTTGAAGAAATTAGTCTCTTGTCACCTTCTTTTGAAAATCATTGTTTAGTAACCCCTCATGCTAAGTTTTTAAAAGAGCTAAACACTAATACTAAGATTGAAGAAATGGTAAGTGTTAAGTTAACTAATGATCAAACCTCGCTAATAAAAGAAGATCCTTTTGAAATTAACATTACACCGGTTCCATGTTTCTTTCAAAATTCCTTTATTAGTAATATCACCATTGATAAAGATCTTTGTGTTAACATAATGCCTAACTATATTTTTGAAAAATTATGTACTAGTGATTTTTCTCCACTTCAAATACCCATTTTTCTATCCGGTCGAAAGGTAATAAAATCAATCGGTGTAGTTGAGGATGTCTTGGTTCAAACAAATCAAATGGTTATTCCAACCGACTTTGTCATCCTCGATGACGCTCCTCTAGTCTTAGGAAAACCTTTTGTGAAAACTCATGAAGCTTTGAAAAACCGGAAATTTAACAATCTACCTCTTCAATTAGGGGCATTCAAAAGGAGCATAGATCTTGAGCGTTCAATGAAATATCCTTTTGGCAATAATGACCCCCTAATTGAAGATGAAGATGAGCCACCCGATACAACTAAAGAAGATGACCACTTTGTTGAAGAAGAGGTCGCCATAGAACAAACTTTTAAGGTTCTTGATCTAGATGAGCCAGAAAATAAGGTGTCTTCTAAAGACCCACCCATTGAGCTCAAAGAACTTCCTAAAGGTTTGGAATATGCTTTTCTAGACAAAGATGGTAGTTTACCTGTAATTATTTCATCTAAATCAAGTAGCGTAGAAAAAGAAAAATTAGTTAATCTTCTTAAAAAACACAAAAATGCGATTGCTTGGAAGCTTGTAGATATTAAAGGAATAAGTCCTTCCATGTGCACGCACAAAATTCTAATAAATGATGACTACAATACAGTAATTCAACCACAACGAAGAATAAATCCCAATGTACAAGAAGTGGTTAAAAATAAAGTCATCAAGCTACTTGACGCCGGACTAATCTATCTTATCTCCGATAGTCCATGGGTAAGTCCCGTCCAAGTAGTCCCAAAGAAAGGAGGTATGACGATAATAACTAATGAAAAAAATGAATTAATACCAACAAGAACCGTCACAGGATGGAGAGTTTGTATAGACTATAGACGATTAAATGAAGCAACAAGGAAAGACCACTTTCCTTTGCCCTTCATTGATCAAATGTTAGAACGACTATTCGGTCATAAATTTTACTGTTTCTTGGATGGTTTTTCAGGTTACTTTCAAATCCCAATAGCACCTGAAGACCAAGAAAAGACAACTTTCACATGCCCCTACGGAACTTTTGCCTATCGACGCATGCCATTCGGTCTATGTAATGCACCTGCAACATTCCAACGTTGTATGGTAGCCATTTTCCATGACATGATAGAAAAGACAATGGAAGTCTTCATGGACGACTTTTCTATCTTTGGAGACTCATATGACCAATGCCTCGATAACCTTGAACGAATGCTATCCCGATGTGAGGAAACTAACCTCGCCCTTAACTGGGAAAAATGCCATTTCATGGTAACAGAGGGAATAGTACCCGGTCATAAAATCTCAAGCGAAGGTATGGAAGTTGATCGAGCAAAAATAGAAACTATTTCTCGATTACCTCCACCATCCTCCGTTAGAGCAATCCGAAGTTTCTTAGGGCATGCCGGATTTTATAGAAGGTTTATCAAGGACTTTTCAAAAATTTCAAGACCTCTAACAAAATTACTTGAAAAAGATGCACCTTTCATCTTTGACAAGGAATGCAATCAAGCATTTCAAACCCCTCAAGGAAATGCTAGTCAATGCACCTATCATGATAGCGCCTGATTGGAAATTTCCTTTCGAAATCATGTGTGATGCAAGTGACTTTGTTGTTGGAGCAGTCTTGGGACAACGAAAAGAGAAGCATTTCCACCCAATTTATTATGCTAGTAAAACGCTTAACGATGCACAAGAAAATTACACAACTACAGAAAAAGAGTTACTAGCTGTGGTATTTGCTTTTGATAAATTCCGTTCTTACCTTGTTCTTTCTAGAACTGTAGTCTATACAGATCATGCAGCTATCCGATACCTCTTCAAGAAACAAGACGCGAAACCCCGTTTGATCAGATGGATTCTACTCCTCCAAGAGTTCGACATTGAAATCAAAGACAAACGAGGAGCAGAAAACACTGCTGCGGATCATCTTTCACTCCTAGAAGACCCAGCTTTGGAGGCAACCAGGGACGAGCAGATCAACGAAAAAATTCCCATAGAATCCTTGGAAATGATGGAAAGCAGACAAGAACCATGGTATGCCGACTATGCTATAGTCACCAAAGGATGGCCGCATCATCAAAGAAAGAAATTCTTTGCTGATGTAAAGCATTACTTTTGGGAAGACCCTTATCTTTTCAAAATGTGTGCCGACCAACTCATCCGAAGGTATGTCCATGGTAATGAAGCACGAAGAATTCTCCGTCATTGCCATGAAGGTCCATATGGAGGGCATCATGGTGCCGCTAGTACCGCACGAAAGGTATTTGATTCAGGATTTTATTGGCCAACCATTTACAAAGATGCACAAGATCTTGTAAAGACATGTGACGCTTGCCAAAGATCAGGTAATATTTCTTTCAAAAATGAAATGCCTTAAAACGGCATTCTCGTTTGTGAAATTTTTGATGTGTGGGGACTCGATTTCATGGGACCCTTCCCACCGTCAAAAGGAAACAAATATATACTTGTGGCAGTCGATTACTTGTCTAAATGGGCAGAGGCTGAAGCTCTTCCAACAAAAGATGGAAGAGTAGTGGTAAAATTTCTGAAAAAGTTATTCTCTCGTTTTGGAACACCAAAAGCTTTAATAAGTGATAGAGGTACCCATTTTTGCAATCATCAACTCGAAAAAATCTTAACAAGGTATGGAGTCTATCACCGGGTCTCAACAGCATATCACCCTCAAACAAATGGGCAAGCCGAAGTGACTAACCGAGGTTTAAAACGAATACTTGAAAAAACCGTAGGTTTAAATAAAAAGGAATGGGCTGATAAGTTAGATGATGCTTTATGGGCTTTTCGAACTGCTTATAAAACCACTATAGGCACAACCCCATATAAGCTCGTCTATGGAAAAAGTTGTCATTTGCCAGTAGAAATAGCTCACAAGGCCTACTGGGCAATAAAAAGCGTAAACTTAGACTTAGAAACTGCAGGTAAAAATCGATTCTGTCAAATGAATGAATTAGACGAATTAAGGAATTATGCATACTCTAACTCCGAAATTAATAAGAAAAGAATGAAAAATTTACACGATAAATATATTAAGCCTCATGAATTTCGGGTAGGAGACCAAGTTTTGTTGTTTAATTCACAACTTAGATTATTTCCTGGTAAACTAAAGTCTAGGTGGTCAGGACCTTTTTCCGTCGCCCATGTTTTTCCTCACGGTGCAGTAGAAATTAAAGCTCGAAATGGTATTCCATTTAAAGTCAATGGCCAACGGCTAAAACTCTACCGAGGATCCATTGAGGATGAAGAGGAGGAGATCTCATTTCAAACGGTTAACGAATAAAAAGCACCCACATCATACCCGATATGTTACAAGCAAGAGAGTATACATCGAAACCGGTAAGTCTTCTAACCATGTTTTCGGAAAAATGGGCACTCACACGAGCACATAAAAACAAATTCAAAACTTTTGCTCGGCACGAGGCCGTGTCCGCTGGACACAGGGCCGTGTCGACGCAACTGTCGGGATAAAACCCCTTTTTCATAACAGTTACCTCATTCCACACGCCCCGTTTTGCCGAAAACGCTCTGGTTCAAGGCGATTTTCCGCAGATTTCCGACGTTACTTCCACGTTTAACAACATCAAGGTATGATTCTATCATCATTAGTAGTTAGATTAGTTATTTGCATGTAGTAGAAACATCAAAATTTGGGGAAAAATCTAGGGTTCTTCAAGTTCATCCAGATCGAACTTCAAATTTTTGATGTAATCTGTTAGTATTAGTTTAGATTAGTATAATGGGAAGTAAATACACTTGTATTGTTGATAGATTTGCCCGATTTCTCACTAAAACCTCAAACCCTTGTTTTTAAACCGAAAAAGATGAAATTGGAGGGGTAAACGGGTTGTTTTGGGAAAAACGGCACTTGGGGTTTCATTTTCGGGGGAAACCGCACCTACTTGGCCAAAAATTTTCAGATTTTCGGGACCGGGACGAAAAATGAAGTTTTTGGGTTACAGACGTCTGGACACGGGGTCGTGCTCGCTGAACACGGGGCCGTGTCCAGCCCACTGTTTGCAATTTCTTTTAGAATCTCACTGTTTCGTGCTAACTTTTGGTGTATTCTTTCAGATGGCAAAGTTCACAAGGTTCAATGCAAGTGAGCTCGATGCTAGGGCAAGATACGAGTTACTTCAAACAAGGCCCGAAGAGTACCCCAGACGAGCATGCACGGACCTGTTAACCTTGGTAAACCAGCTGGACCGATTCAACAACATCGTTATGGGACCACTAGCAGTTGCATTGAACACTCGGCTTCGGTCGGTGCATCAATGCACCATGGAGTTCTATAGTACTTTTACCTTCACTTCAAGGTGTGACCCGTTCGACAATGAATGGGTTGCATGTCGTTGTGGCGGGACGAGGTACTCAATCTCTATGGCACAGTTTGGAGCTATAGTGGGACTGTACGGGGAAGAGGAATCGGGAAATGAGGAAAATACTGGGGGATTAAGAGATTTGGATGAAAATGAACGTCAAGCCGCATGGGCCCAAATCGGTGAAGGAATCTACAACCCTAGCAGCACCAAGAGTACCAAGCTGAGGGACCCACTGTATCGCTACATTCACAGGCTCCTCGCCTACTCTCTTAACCAACGCCACGACAGTAGTGGCGTTGTAGGGTTGGAAGATTTGGTTGTCCTTCACTGCATCCACAACCAGAAGCCTCTCGATGTTCCATATCTCCTGTTACGAAACATGCATCTCAACCGCCTTGCTCGTGCTCCAACACCTATCTTCTTTGGAGGATGGGTGTACCGCCTCTTCAAGCACTTCACGCGAATTCCAAGGTCCTTTGAAAGAAGCCCATGGTTGGGACGAGTTGACTATCACATTTGCCGAGCCATGAACTTACTTTATGAGGCGGAAGACGGGTCAGTGAACTTCCAAAGGACGCAAGGCTATGCATGGAACCCGCAGGAGGCCCTAGTTCTTCACGCACTACCTCCTCACTACCAATACCAACCCCATGGTGATCCAGGTCAATCCTCCTCACAAGGAGGCGGTTTTCCTAACTTTCAAAGCTTACATGATCTTTTGCAGGAAAACCTCATGTGCACCAGGAACACCTACAACCTTGCCAACAATACATACCACCGGGTCGGAGCTATTGAACGTAACATCAACGATATACAAGACGATATCGGCAGCATCCGGGAGTATATGGCGGGGCATGGGGATGGAGGTGATGACAGCGATGAAGACATGGACTTGGAGGAGTAGGAGCAGGTTGATGGCAAGCCCACAGGTTTAAGTCACTTTATCTATCGAACAGTTTGTGGCCTGCGTGCCAAGTGTTGAACAACTTACTTTCCTTGAATACTTTTATTT
The DNA here is from genome assembly GCF_002127325.2 of Helianthus annuus. NCBI lineage: Eukaryota > Viridiplantae > Streptophyta > Magnoliopsida > Asterales > Asteraceae > Helianthus > Helianthus annuus. Next base: position 148,605,152 of record NC_035443.2, read on the forward strand.
TCCGCTTTATTTTTCTTTTACTTTATGCTTGGAACAATTCACTATGGTAATGTAGGATGTTTGTGTTGCTTGGTGTGGTATTAAGTGATGAAACAGGTACAAACCGAGGCTTAGAGTGCTAAGCCTTAGCACTCATAAGGCCAGGATGGAAAAAACCGGAGGAAGGAACCTATTTTTCAGGCTTACAGACTGTCCACACGGGGACGTGTCCAGCCGACACGCCCCCGTGCTCACCTCCCAGACCTACTGTTTGGTTACTTTCCTGCAGATTTTTGCCAGACACGGGGCCGTGTCTAGCCAACACGCCCCCGTGGCCACCTTCTGTAAGTTTTCATTACTGGCAGTTCACCACGGGGTTGTGTCCAATGGACACGGGGCCGTGTCCAGACTGCCAGTAACATTAATTTTTTCTTTTAAACACCATGTTACACATTCAATCAACCTAAAAATTTATTTTTGGGACACATTGAGGACAATGTGTAATTTAAGTGTGGGGGGGATGCTAAAACCTTGAAATTTTGCAAATCCTAATAACAATCCTTACATAAAACTCTATTGGAACCGCTAATCACCCCAATTTTTTTCAAAAATTTATTTTTTTTTACTTGTCTAAAGTTTAAGTTGGGAATTCTAAGATTAATAAGGTTATATTTTTGCAAGTTTACAACCGATAGCGTCGTGATAAAAAGAACTAACATAAGAAAATTATGAAACGGCATGACAAGCTTAGTTAAAATTCGATTATATATACTTGATCACATAGAAAAACCCATTCCCACAAAAAGTGAGTTTTGAGCCTTTATTGAGCATACAAATACACATCTTTAGACTAAATGCTCATTTTTCGTTTCTTGTGTGAATAGCCGCTTGGTTCTTACGACTCTAGAACTTGCCACGACAATTCATTCCCGGTCCTTACCAACTTAAACCCAAGTAAGTAAATGATGGAGGCATTAGGACTAACCCCTTTTTCTTTCAAAACCATTATTTTCATTTTTCTTTTCACCTACCTAAAAACTCCCTCTAGTTAACCCCTTTGAGCCTAAACCTTTCATTTCTTTACCTTAAAACCCTTTTACCCACCAAAACCCTTTTTATTTTTTACCTTTTATTTTAGTGACAAGCTCGGTTTTCGTGTGATATAAAAAAAAATGATGAAGTTAGAAATAAACAAACAAAGCTCTTAAAACAAAAGCTTGTTTGAAGAAATACTTCAAAATAAAAGAGTCACTAAAACAAAGTGTTTTACGAAAACCGACGCTTTTTACGCTTTTCGCCCTTTTCTACTAACCACTAACCCAACTACCCACCTTTAAGCGTAACCCTTCACCCAAAAAGTCCTCTTGATATTTACAAAGGTATAAAGTTAAAAAGGAGGAGGATTGATTGCTTGGCAAGCTTATCGTAGGAATAAGTTCCATGCCGCTCTCGAGTGATTCACTAAAAATACACCTTTGGCCGAGTGTTGAGTGATCCCCCGTGAGGTATGTGAACTTGTATATAAATGAAATTTTAAAAAGGCATGCTATGCCCTAATAAGTAATTTATCTTATGAAACGTTCTAAAAAAATCATAACGAATAGGATTGTAAATAGTATAAAAATAAAACCCAATAAAGATCTTGGATTCCCGACACTCAAGAGAAGCCCAAAACCTTCTCTTCTACCCATTCCATTTGGGAGTGTAAGCCACATATTAAAGAGTTTTGCTTGAGGACAAGCAAAGATTCAAGTGTGGGGGTATTTGATGTGTGTAAAATACAACATATAAATTACATCAAATGAGGCATAAAACTAACACTTTTTAAGTACTAATGTTGGAAAAAGTGTGCTTTTGTTTTCCTTTTGTATTTACAGGGTTAAAAGAGCTTAAATGAACAAAAGAAGCAAAAAGCAGCCAAATCCAACATAAATACAAAGAAAAGGAAGAAACGTGGCATGCCTGACCCCTCAACAGCATCTTCCCAAAGCAAAAACAAGAAGAAAGCTGAGCATGGGGCTGTGCCCAGCTGAGCACGGGGCTGTGCCCAGCTCAACACGGGGCGTGTCCAGCTCAACACGGGGTCATGCTCAGCGAGCACGGGGCAGTGTCCAAGATGGTCAGCCCTGGCAGAAAAGACAAAGTGATAGAAGCTTCTGTTGCCCACCACGGGGCGTGCCCAGCGGACACGAGGGCGTGGTCAGAGTACTGCAGGCGCATTTATTGTAATTGCGAATTACAATTAATGAAGAGAGAGAGTGTCAGACGGACACGGGGCCATGCCCAGCGGGCACGGGGCCGTGCCCAGGCTTCTGTTCAGCCTATAAATAGGAGTGCTTGGAGCCATTTCAACTCATCCCTTGGCACACCACCTCTCTCACACTTCATCCACCACCCACCACCATCACAACACCATCATCCACCACCATCATCCATTGTCCATCATAGAGTGTGTGAGTCGTCTCGGGATCCAAGATTGATCGTAAGAGTTCTTGACAATCAAGGCCATGTTTGCCTAAGTCTCTTACATCACTTGGTGAAGACAAGTGTTTAGTATAATACTTTTTATTTTTAATCTTTTGCACTTTTTATTTGGTTTTGTATTAATGACTTTAATAACTAGTTGCTTATGTTGAAGGTGATCTTTCCTTATCGTTTGTCCGTGGTGTCTTGGCATTATTTTACTGTCTATTTAAAATAAAAGATTTTCACCATTCATATCTCCACGGTCTATATGGAGGTATGTTGGCTACCTGGTCGGGGGTTAAGGGAACGGTTTGGTAAGGGTCTTGCCCTTGTTCAGCGTTTAGAGGTCCTGCAAGGGACCTGGGTCAATTTTAGTAGGATCTCCTTCAATGCCCATAGGTATTGGATGGCGGGGATCCAAACTCTTTGACCCCCTCATAAGTTAACTACTATTAATACTATAACCCGGCTATTTAGGACTGTATCCCTGCTGACTCAGACTACTTAGTCGAGGGTAACGTCACCGCCAAAAGCGGGGCCTACCATAATTTGCATTAATAACTTAATTCATTATCTTCCAATAATCCAACCCTTTAGGATTGTATCCTTGCTGACTCAAACTACTGGGTTGAGGGTAACGTCGCCTTTAAAAGAGGGGCCTACTACAATAACTAAGATAATCTCTTAAACAAGTGCAAAAGTGCGAAAATAATCAAAGGTTATACTAATACACGAGTCGGATCCAAGTGATTCATCTTGTCTATCTGTTTTTATTTTTATTTTATTTTCAGCATTTAGTTAGTTTTTATTTTCTTAGTTTAAAAATCTTTTCTAACTTTTTGATTTGATTAGACGTTGAGGATAAACCGGTACTAAAAGCTCTTGTGTCCTTGGACGACCTCGGTATCTTACCAACACTATACTACGTCCACGATGGGTGCACTTGCCCATATGTGTGTTTAGTGTTAGTAAATATCGTGTTTTATAAATTTAAAACTTGGCTAAAAGTGTAAAAAGGGCTTAAATATACATCTAAATTATATACACACTTGCACACATCATTCTCCCGTAATCTTTGCCACGGGTCTTGCCTCAACCCATTTGGTGAAATAGTCAATGGTGACCACCACGTATTTAACCCTTCCGGGACCCTCCAGAAACGGCCCGATAATGTCAATGGCCCACTTCTGGAATGGCCACACGGGTATCATTGGGTGTTTGTGGCGGTGTGTCATGGGTGCATGGACTTGGCAGTTGTCGCATTTCTTGATTTCTTCTGACGCTGTCTCTTACATTCTGGGCCAATAAAATCCCACATTCATTGCCTTTGCCACCACTGTCCTTGGTCCAGAATGCATGCCACAAATACCTTCGTGTATTTCTCTCACCACATATCTGGCTTCCTCATTATCAACACACTTCAACGATGGTCCTAAGTATGACCTTCGATAGAGTTCCCCGTCAATCAATTCATATTGTAGAGCTTTGACTCTTATCTTACGGGCTGCCCAGTCGCCCTCAGGTAATACTCCGTCCTTGAGGAACTTCACAATCGGCGTCATCCAAGTGTCCTGAGTGTTTTCAGTTGTAGCCACTTCTTCCGTTTTGATGGAGGGAGAGGTTAGGACCTCCACCTTGACTTCCCTTGCCAGGTGATCGAAGGCTACGGAGGCTAACTTGCTAAGGGCATCGGATTTCCTGTTTCTCCCTCGGGGGATATACACCAGCTTGAAAGTCTTGAAGGCCTTGGCCAGCTCTTTCACTCTGTCTACGTACTGGGCCATCGTGCTGTCCTTCGCCTCATATTCCCCGTGGAACTATTTGACTACCAACTGTGAGTCAATATTGGCTTCCACGTATTTTGCTTTTACCTTCTTTGCCAACCTTAATCCTGCCAGGAGGGCTTCGTATTCCGCCGTGTTATTGGTGTTTTCAAAGTCTAGTCTGATGGCATACGTTAGTTCGATTCCCTCGGGGCTGATCAGAGTGATCCCTGCTCCACTTCCTTCCTCGCTTGAGGCCCCATCTGTGAGCAATTTCCATACCGCCTCATTCTCCTTTTCCCTTTCCTCCTGCTCCAGGGCTTCCCACTTCAGGAGTTCTTTTTCCTCTTCCTCCGGGACTTCAGCCAGAAAATCTGCCAGTATCTGCCCTTTCATTGATGTTTTGGCTTTGTATTCTAGAGAATGCTCCCCCAGCTCGACGGCCCATTTGGCCAATCGGCCCGATAACTTTGGTCTCCCGAGGACCTTTTGAAGTGGCTGGTCTGTCAGCAGCGTGACCTTGTGTGCTTGGAAGTATCTTTGAAGTCTTCGGGACACAAAGACAAGTGCCAGAGTTAGTTTTTCCAGGGGCATGTAACGCTCCTCAGGGCCCTTGAGGGTTCTGCTAATGAAGTATAGGGGGATCTGCTTTTCCTCCCTCTCTACCATCATTACTGCACTTATGGTTGTCTTTGAAGCGGATAAGTATAAGAGTAGTTCTTCCCCGGGGACCAGAGTGGCTAGGGTCGGGAGCTTGCAGATGTATTCCTTCATTTCTTGGAAAGTTGTTTCAGCTTCTGGGGTCCACCTGAACTTGTCTGTTTGGAGACAAGCCTTCAGTACTTTCATGAAAGGAAGAGTTCTGTCGGCTACCTTCGACAGGAAACGGTTGAGAGCAATCAGCCTCCCGTTCAGCTGTTGAATATCTTTTATGGACCGGGGGAATCGCATCTCAGCCACCGCTTGGGTCTTCTCTGGGTTGGCCTTGATCCCTCCCTTGGTGACTACCACTCTCAGAAATTTTCCTTCCTCCACCCCGAAGTAGCATTTCCCCGGGTTTAGTTTCATGTTCACATCTTGCATGGTTCGTATGGTTTCGGCTATGTCTTCTATCATGGCCATTTCCGTGAGGCTTTTTATGACAATGTCATTGACATACACTTCCAGGTTTCGTCCCCGCTGTTCCCTGAAGAGGGTGTTCATGAACCGCTGGTAAGTGGCTCCAGCGTTTTTTTAGTCCGAAGGGCATTTTGGTGTAGCAAAACGTCCCTTTGTCTGTGATGAACGCAGTTTTCTCTTCATCCTCCAGTGACATTTGAATCTGATGATACCTCTTGTATGTAGGCCTGTAAACGAACCGAACGAACACGAACATGCCTATGTTCATGTTCATTCATGTAACTTTAACCGAACACGAACATATAATCGAACACATTTTCTTGTTCGTGTTTGTTCATTAAGAAATCGGGCATGTTCGTGTTCGTTTATGTTCATTCGTTTAAATCCTAAACGAACAGTTCACAAACATAAACGAACAAAAACGAACGTAAACAAACATAAATTAACATGATTGAACAAACATAAACGAACACAAATGAACGTATCTGAACAAATATAAACAAACACAATTTAACATTAGTGAACACAAACAAACAACTCTAATATAGTACAGTTTATCCGAAAACACATCTAAATTTGGGTTCATAGATGCTAAAATTAAGTAGGTTTTTATATACATATAAGTAACGATTTAAGAAAAATTTTAAAATTTCATTTTTTTACTAGAAAACTTAATTACTAATTAGTTATATTTATATAAGTAGTTGGAAAAGCTAATATTCATATAAATATAACTATTTATGTATTTACTAAAATTTAAACGAACGTTCACGAACATAAACGAACGTTCACGAACATTAATGAACGAACACAAGGTGTGTTCATGTTCGTTCATTTAATTAAACGAACAAAATTTTTTGTTCGTGTTCGTTTGTTTATTAAATAAACGAACTTCCCGCCGAACAAGTTCACGAACGTTTGGTTCATTTACAGGCCTATTTGTATGCATCGAGGAAGCATTTCAGAGGGTACTGAGAGGGAATCCACCTGGACATCAATTTCTGGGAGAGGATAGCAATCCTTGGGGCAGGCTTTATTTAGGTCCTGGAAGTCTATACACGTCCTCCACCCTCCATCTTTCTTTTTGACCATGACTAGGTTGGCAACCCAGGAAGGGTATTTCACCTCCCTTACTATCCCAGCTCTGAGTAACTTCCTTGTCTCTTCACATGCAGCCCTTCTCTTGCTAGGGCCCATACTCCGTTTCTTTTGCTTTACTGGTTGCACCCAGGTGTACGTATTGAGCCTATGCTCAGTCAGGCTTCTTGGGATCCCGGTCATGTCCCCATGTTGGAATGCGAAGACATCTATGTTGAAGAGGAGCAATTCTTTGAGAGCACTTTTACATTTGTCGCTGAGGTGACTACCTACCTTGATCGTTTGCTCCGAGAATCTGTCGCAGAGGGCCCATTCTTCTATTCCTTCTTTTTGGAGTTTCTCGGGCATTTCTCCTTCCGAAACCGAGGCTACTACCTCGTATGAGGACTTTACCCATGCCAAACCCTTCGATGTCTGAAATACCAAGGCTTCGTGTGGGGTTGAAGCTTGTGCTTGTAGATCATCGATTCCCGGCCTACCTAGAATTGCATTGTACTTTGAGGGTGCTCGGACCACCATGAAGGTGGGAGTTATGGTCCAGACACGGTCTCCCACTCCAACAGTGAATGGGAGCCTAATCTTTCCCAGGGGGTGGGACACACTGTTATTGAAACCAACTAGGGAAATCGAATCTTCCTCTAGCCTGTCCCTCACGTCTCTATCGAACCTTAGGAAACAATGCTCGTATATTACTTCCACTCCACTTCCTCCATCCACATGTATCCTGGCCACCTTGTGTCCAGCTATGACAGCCGATATGTTGAGGGGAAGCCTTTGCACCTCATGTTCCTCCAGGTGTGGCATCAGTATGGGGGCTTTCATGCGGTCCGGGGGGCCCAGGATGCTGGCTTTGACACTTCTATTAGGGTTGTATTCATCCCTTCGTCTAATCATGTCTACGTATGCTCTATCTGGCTCTTTTACATCCTTCCCCTTACGATCTCCCCCTCCCTCCTTGATTTCCTTAACTAAACGTGCTAATTTACCCGTTTTCACCGTAGCTTTTATCTCTCTTTTTAAGTACATACAATCATCAGTTTTTGGTCATAGCCCATGTGGAAGTCACAATACTCGTTCGGTTGTGCATTTGGCCCCGGTTTTAGGGGGGGGCTTTGGAAAAAAGTTTCTTACTCTTTCGGTGGCCAGGATTTCACTCGGGGTTTTGGTAAGGGGGTAAAACTGTCAGAATAAGAGGCTGGTCCCCTGCCCCGAGGTCTATGCGGGGAGTAGGTGGGTCTCACCCTATCATGCAGCATTTTATCAAAAGTTGGTTTTCGGGGATACGATGTACCTTTTTCTGGAGGTTTTGGAGTGGGGTTGTTCCTTCTAGTTGGGGCATCCATTTCCTTAGCCTTGTTGACCGTGTCCTTCCCCCTGACGAAGGCCCTGACTCGGTCCACAAGATTGTCAAATGTGTGTGGGAATTCATCACCCAGCTTCTCACACAGTTGTGCATGCTTCAGCCCGTTGATGAAGCTGCTGATTTTCATGACCTTCGGGACATCTTTGATGTTCATGTTTTCCTTAACGAACCTCTCCATGTATTGGTCTATTCGTTCGTTATCTCGTTGCCTTATGTGCATGATCTCGTTGGGGTTCTTGATCACTTTCCTTTGCTGGCTGAAGTTTCTCAGGAACTTCTCACTTAGTTCCTCGTAACTATCTATTCCCCCTCGGGGGGGGGGGGGAGGCTATCGAACCAGAGCCTGGCTCCTTCCGCTAGGGTCTGCACGAACATATGGCATCAGACAGGCATGGGCCGCCGTCCCAGTTGGCCTGCACCTTTGAAAGCATGTAGATGATCCCCCGGGTCTCTCGTCCCGTCATATCTGTCGAAGTTCAAAGGTAGTTTGAGCTTCGGGGGCATGGGCGCCTCCGCAATCCTTTTGGTAAACTTCGAGACCTCGGATAGATCTCGAGGCAAATAGGTCTGGTCCAGGCCGCTGTTGTCCTGGTTCTCCTTTTCTTTTTCTTTTCCCTTCGGTCCTTTTTCCTGTGATGAGGTCCTCTCTCTCTTCTGACGCCATCTGCCTAAGGACTGTCATGAAGGTCTCTAGAGGGTCAGAGCAATCGTTCTTGTTCTGTGGACCGGTTTCTCCCTTGCTGGGTGGTGTATCGAAGGATAGTCTGGGTTTGAGGCTCTCAAGCCTCTCCTGTCTCTCCAAGTCCTCGAGATGCCTCTTGAGTTCTTCCTTGTGCATGGCAACGAAATCTGGGGTGATGGTTTTTTCTTTTTCCAGGGTTCCAGCCTGGTTCTCGTTCTCTTCCTCGTGAGTGATGTCCTCCACTATGACCGTATCATTGTTACCTTGCACTGTCTGGATGGTTCGTGAACTAGGTGGTGTTGCCATGTCGTCTCTCTCGTGAATTGGGTTATTACAACGCCGATGGTTTTTTGAGTGGAAAAATCAGTCGGACCGAAAGTCCCACGGATGGCGCCAATGTCGAATCCCCAAATCCCTGGATGACGTTCAAAGGGTCTTCGCTGATGTTGCAATGCCCAGCTTCAGTTTTCTACAAAATAGGAAACCGTTAGCCTCGTCACGGAGGGCCCGGGGGGGGGGGGGGATCCGTGACCAAGCTCCGGCGTGAGAGTAAGTAAGCTTGTCGGGATCAAATGAGAAGTTTATTCCGACGATGGTGACCGCCGGAATATCCTCTATGGTGTGGATAGAATGTGCTTGTGTTAATATTAATATTAAATGTGGGAGTATCCTTGTCGGAATAAATGAGAGTATTTTGCATTTAGTGAGGGTTACCTTGGTCGTTAAGGATCACGGTTTACCTTCCTTATATAAAAGGAGCTGCTTATCTTTCTTGAAAATGGTTCCGAGATCATCGAACGGCTTCTGGTTGCCTTTTAGGGGACTCAGACACGTGTCTGAGCCCTAGCGGTTAGATGACTGATTGCATTAAATGAGGCCAGCCTGTGAGTACTATGTTTCCAGCGACCCCTTGCTGCTTATCAATCAAACATTAAATGCTTCTGCAACAACTTAAGATCTTTTCTCATATTTTTCCTGCTCGTTTCGTGTATAAGACCCTTGCTGATAAAGGAACGTTAACTTTGGGCTTTGTTGATTGGGCCCAGACAATTAAAGCCCAAGACGGGTTACGTTGGACTTCCAACTGGCCCGTCGTCACGCTCAAAGACAGATGCCCTAATCTTTTTAATCTCAAGCATGATAAGACGTGTAAAGTGGCGGATAGGATTTATAGGGATGTGGAGATGTTCGGAGGCGCGTGGCAGTGGCTTAGAGACCCGGAAACGGAGATTTAAAATTAAATACCAACAAGTTGTCTTTAATATATTAAAACACAGTATTCGATTATTAAATCGAACCATCAATTTTAAATGATTTTCACTGCTTGAAAACCAGACGTGGAGTACAATTGTGTTAAAAAGTCGTATGATATAGAGTTGATAATCACCACTCAACATTTTGGATTGGAACTTCCTTAAAAAAACAATTTTTAACAGATAATTTTTCTCTATTGAAGGAAGTTATGTGACCTGAAGCTGCAACTTTGATCAGCTTAAGCATATTTAATTGTGTGGCCATATTCTCTAGTATCAACCAACCGTGGACCCAAGAAATATTTTTATGAAGGCGGAAATTTATTAGGGGTTGACTGGTCATTAGTCTATCGCTATATAATAGTTTTTTCAGGTCTGCTTTAGGTCGGATTTAACTAACTTTCTTATAATCAACAAAACTATGTCAAACGTCATTACATAAGCATAATCAAAGTACAATATATCTAAAGCTATTCATTACGGGTTTTTTTTTTTCGAAATCTAGCCATAGCATTATCTAGGGAGATATTATCAAACAAGTCTTTCTCAATGTAACAAATACAACTATTGTTTAATTTCTCATTACCAATCCGATTACGCAAATCGGACTTCATGTACTTCATTGTTGAAAAAAACATGTTTCAACAGTTCCAACGGGAAATACATCAGCAATCTCAGGGGCAGTCAGTGTTTCGTATTCTACTTCTGTGTTTGTCGCTTGTCATGATTGAACTTCAGGGATAATATGCGGAGATGAGCAATCGGAATACATAACACAACAAAAGAGATCAATCAGAGAGACACGAATAATCAAAACGGAACAAAATTGGAAAAGAATTAGATTTGAAACGAGTTGAGATCAAAGTAAAAAAGAAATAGAACATAATTGATCAAAAAAAAGGATCCAGATCACAGTAAAATTAGCTTCTCGTCGGAAATTATGGCTCTGATACCATGTGATCAATCATGACATCAAGTTTTTAAACTCTCAATCTCATCAATGGCATAGAATGTTTAATGCTTATTTCCTCCATCAATGCTATAGAATGTTAATGCTTATTTCCTTTTTCTTTAATAAGGTTTATAAACATGGGCTAAAGCCTAAGTGTTTAAAAATTGGGCCTAGAGTTAAGCCCAACATGGGTTTAATCTTAACTTAACACATGTTAAATATGAAATTTGGCTTAATTACATAAATTATATTAGTGTTTAATTGAAAATTGTTATTTATATTAATTTTTTATTTGAAAAATTATAAATTTCTAATTTGGTTTTTCTTAGGGTTGCAAAGCATGGGTACGCCCCTAGTATCAACAAGTGTGTGTTCAATTTTGAGACTTCAACTTCTTCTTTTAATGTTGAATCTCAACATTGAGGCCAATGGGTGTGGGGGCCGGCACCGGGGCGTCGAGGCCCGTCCACACCGCCCCCTAGGGCCCCGTTCCATCCGCCAAACCATGAGACCGACGAGCCTTGTGCATGTTTTCCAAAATAATGTCGTTGATGCAACGATTAGTTTTTTTATAAAAAAAATCAATTTTATTTATTATACAACCCACTCGACCCTTCATTTTTCAAAAAAAAAAAAAAAAAACCTCGCTGACACTCTTTAAAATATCTCAAATTATCTAAAAATCACACAATGTCTTCTTCATCTTCGTGGTGTTCGTCATCTTCGGGTGAAGCCGCTCAGTTTTTGTAAACATTGTAATGCAAACGACACAGATGATCGTTAAAACTATTTCACACCCGTCAGACGAAAAAATAAAGAAATTTGCCAAGTATCAAGAGGCGGTGAGAAAGGACATTCAACGGTGTTTTGTGGTTCTACAACAAAGATGGCACATCATTGAAAACCGAGCACGTGCTTTTACACCAAAAAAAGTTGTGATACTGTATGTATGTCTGTATCTTGATGCATAACATGATCATCAAAGACAAAGGTAAAGCGATTTGTGAGTATGACGAAAATGTGATTAACGAGAATTATGTTCCAGTAAGCGAAGAACAACAAGATTTAGATGTGTTCTTGTCACAAAGTGAGTACATACATGAAAACCTTAAAGCGAACTTGGTGGAATACATTTGGAACATCGCACACAACGAACCTAGTGACAACGCACCCAACGACCCCAATGACGACTAGTATGCTTTTTATTTAAGTTTTTTTTTAAGTTTAGGTTTTATTTTTTTAATGTAACATATGCTATATTATTAATTTTAGTATTTAATTTAATTTGATTTTACTTTTATATATATTGAATATTATTTAACAAAAACTAAAATTAAAAATAGGGAGACTCATCACGTACACCCTAGGCCCATTACTTGGGTGTGGTGACGGCCCCTTGATGATGTCCATCCCCAAGTGATGGGGCTCTTTCACACCCATTAGCCTGAGAAAGATTTGATGCTGACTTATACGTTGTGTTGATCAGTGTTTAGATTCTCGTAAGCTGGACGGTTCTTGCATTAGTATATTTCCATTTGTATTCTCCAAGTCTTTTAAGAATTGTAAATTACTTTGATGAGAAGAGACAAGCTCAACCATTGATCTCCCAAGATTAATGGCTGAAAATTAGGTTGTGGCAGTAAATATGAGACTCAAACAATTGAAAAAACAAATAGAGAAATGGTGTTTTGGTCCTTTCATACATTAATATTTAAAAAAACACCATATTAACGTGCATTTCATTTTCTTTAATTCAAGCAGCCTATTGCTATAGTTTTCTTAAAAAATTACCTGATTTTGAATACCCATTACGTGATTACGTGTTAAATACCCAACACATGACCACGTGATTTTGAATACCCATTACGTGATTTCATTATAGTAAACCACACTCAGTGATTAAGTAATTACGTAACAATAGTTGACTACGTATTATTATGTGACTACGTGATTTTCAATACCCATTTCATGATTACGTGATTTCATTATAGTATTTTATGTGAAACCACTAATTACGGAAAAACAAAAACATGTAATACATAATATTTTGTATGGAATACCAAATATTTCAGGTCTAATAACGTATTAGAGATAAATTATATACAAAACATTAGCCAAATCAACCTATAATAACCACATAATGTCGTATATTGGAGATTCAATCACGTAATAAAGCATAAACAATCAAGTTCTTATTATTGAATGTGTAATCATGTAATAAGCACAGTTGTAATAACATTAGTTATAACAAATCATATTGAATGTGTAATCAAGTAATGGATTTATAGTGAATGTGTAATCACATAATGGTTTATGTTGAATGTGTAATTACGTAATGACAATTCAAAATCAAGTAGTCATGTGCTAGGTATTCAAAATCACGTAATCACGTAATGAACTAATGGGTTTTCAAAATCCTGTAATTTTTTTAAGAAAACATTAGGAATAGGTTGCTCGAATTAAAGAGAATAAAATACTCGTTAATACGGTGTGATTTTTTTTAAATATTAACGTATGAAAAGGTTATAGTGGTTTGAAAATCAAGGGGGAAGTTGTTCACTTGGGAAAGGATCAAATTACCCTCCATGCCAATGACACTTGTCTTCATATCCTTCTCACAAGTTGTTCACTTCAAAATTAAGGGGGAAGTACATGATCCAAGCAGGCAAGCACTTACTTTTATATACAAAATACTTTTTATCGTATTTTTGTTTATAGTTATTATCAAATATAAATTTCTTCAAATCCATCACAAGTTAAGACCAGCATGGAGATGAATTTTTTGGAAGAAGCAAGAAAGAGGAAGAACATGTAGGTGCAGTTTGTTTTTTAAGAGATAAAATGTTTGCAATCTACGGACCACATCTGTAGACATCTGTAGAAGAAGAGGTGGACCAAATCTTTGCAGTCTGCAAGAAGAAGGCTATTTGCTTTTTAACGTATGTATACTTCTAAAATAAACTGGTGGTAGTGTACGGACGTGGTGGTGGACTTTGACGGTGAGTGGTGGTGGTGGACGGTGGTTGTGGTGGTGGTAGACGGTAGTGGTGGGTGGTGGTGTTTAACGTTATATATTAGTGTAATCGGGATTAACTTGGTGACCAAAGGGAATTATAATATACATCGAACAAGTTAGGAGGTGCGGGAGTGCACGCTTGGACGAGTGGTTATTCCGAGTGTCTGGGCGCGAAAACCGAACAACGCCCCCTTGGTGGGGTTCTGGGGCAGCTTGGACTTTAATTCTCGAAATAAAAACAAGGACTTTTTGGAGGCTTTTTTATTTAAAATAAAAAAAAACTGTCTATAGCAGTTACTCATCCCTAACCCTAAAATTCTTAGACAGTTTTGGTTACAATTTCCTCTGGTTCATTCATGAATTTTGCAACACACACATAATGTTTGTTTGATTTCTCAATCAGAGTTATATCCGATTAAATTATTCAAGAGAACCACCGAAATAATTTGATCTGAGAGTGACTACGCGCCTCTCTGATTATCCGGTTTTATAAAATTCCCCAACAATTAACCCTCTGCAGACCTTAAAAGTGGATGGGTCAGGTTTGCACCAAGAAGAGCTCATGCAGATGTTTTTTAATGAAACGTCTTCGGAAAAATCTGTGCAGCGCAAACAGAAGAGCCTGCGCAGATCTTTAAAAAAAAACAAACACCACTGTAATGTTGATGAAAACAACTTGGCATCTCAGCAGGTTTTTTGGTAAGTCTTGACCAAAAGATTATGCAGTTGAGATGATTGTTTCAATAGTGAAACTGATAACCACATCTTCTTGATGGTTTTCATGGATGGAATTGTGGTGGTCTACCGGTGCTAACTGCACTATTGGGATTTGGTAATTTAAGAATTATATTTGATAGAATAAACAAAAATTATATTAGACATAAAAATGTATATAATTGTTATCATTATAAATGTCGATTTATATGGGTGGAGGGTATGGTTAATCACTCTAGGGTGATTGAGTGAAATTCTACCCAATAATATGTTGGAAATTTGTGAAAATAACATTTTTCACAAATATAGGAAAATGATTTTTTCCTATTTTGGACTAGAAATAAATATCATAAAATGAGCAGGTTTTATATATTTATTTGTGGGTTTGTGTTCTATGTTGGAAGAGCTTCGTAACGAACTAAACCACGTCCAAAACGGAGTTAAGATGAATGAGATATCGATGCTCAAAGTTTGGTGTTTGAAACTTGAATGCTGAAATGTGGGAAAGTGGCACCTTGTCCCACATAGGAGGAGTGATGAAACTTAAAAGGGTATTTAAGTGGGAACTCTCCATCCTTATTGTTTCATGGAAGCACTCACTAGTGTACTCGCGAAGGGTGCTGCGCACCCTAACTCGCACGCGCGTAGCGTGGGCGATGAGGCGCAATGTGGCGCTTTAATGGCGCACTTTGCACATTGCTGCGAGCCGCTTGAGAGCCGCCTTTTTATTTTTGATCGTGTGCGCGTGGTGGAGCACAAGGGTTGCAAGGACCAGGTGGTTGGTGATGTGGCATGCAGGCGCATGACCCTGGTGGGTCCGCGCGCGAGTACACATGGTGCGCACTGGCGCATGGAGCATGGGCACTGAGGTGACGTGCTCGACGCACCAAAGTGAGAAAAAACGGCGCAACTGTGTGTCGTGCTCGTAGAGGCTTACAGGTGACGTGGCGCAGGTGCGCATGTGATGTGCACAAAATGCAACATATAAATTACATCAATTGTGGCGTAAAACTAACCCTTTTTTAGTACTAATGTTGGAAAAAGTGTGTTTTTGTCTTCCTTTTGTATTTTCAGGATTAAATAAGCTCAAATGAACAAAATAAGCAAAAAGGCAACTAAATCTAACATAATTACAAGAAAAGGAACAAACGTGGCATGCCCGACCCCCCGACAGCATCTTCCCAAGCAAAATCAAGAAGACAGAAGGCTGAACACGCCCCGTGCTCAGTGAGCACGGGGGCGTGCCCAAGTGTCAGAAGAAAAGACAAAGTTGTAGAAGCTTCCATCGCCCACCACGGGGCCGTGCTCAGAGGACACGGGGCCGTGGTCAACTATAAGATTCGCGGAATCCAGGCAAATCTTGATAGTACAGATACGCTTCTGCACATGGGGTCGTGCTCAGCGGACACGGGGGCGTGGTCAACTAATGCAGACAAACTGCAATTAATGAAGAAAGAGAGAAGGATGGACACGGGGCCGTGCCCAACGGACACGGGGCCGTGTCCGAGCTTCTATTCAGCCTATAAATAGGAGTGCTTGGATCACTTGCAACTCATCCCTTGGCACACCACCTCTCTCACACTTCACCCACCACCATCACAACACCATCATCCACCACCATCATCCATTGTCCATCATAGAGTGTGTGAGTCGTCTCGGGATCCAAGATTGATCATAAGAGTTCTTGACAATCAAAGACCATGTTTGCCTAAGTCTCTTACATCACTTGGTGAAGACAAGTATCTAGTGTAATACTTTTTTTTAATCTTGTCGCATTTTTTACTTGGTTATGTATTAATGACTTTAATAACTAGTTTCTTATGTTGAAGGTGATTCTTCCTTATCGTTTGTCCGTGGTGTCTTGGCATTATTTTACTGTCTATATAAAATAAAAGATTTTCACCATTTATATCTCCACGGTTTATATAGAGGTATGTTGGCTACCTGGTCGGGGGTTAAGGGAACGGTTTGGTAAGAGTCTTGCCATTGTTCAGTGTATAGTTCCTGCAAAGGACCTGGGTTAAATTTAGTAGGACCTCCTTCAATACCCACCTGTATTGGATGGCGGGGGTCCAAACTCTTTGATCCCCTCATAAGTTAAACCACTATTAATATTTTAACCTGGCTACTTAGGACTGTATCCCTGCTGACTCAGACTACTTAGCCGAGGGTAACGTCACCTTCAAAAGAAGGGCCTACCACAATATGCGTTAATAACTTAATTAATTATCTTTCAATAATCCGACCCTTTAGGATTGTATCCTTGCTGACTCAAACTACTGGGTTGAGGGTAACGTCACCTTCAAAAGATGGGCCTACTACAATAACGAAGATAATCTCTTAAAAAGTGCAAAAGTGCGGAAATAATCAAAGGTTACACTATACACGAGTCGCAGCCAAGTGATTCATCTTGTCTATCTGTTTTTATTTTTATTTTATTTTTCAGCATTTTAGTTAGTTTTTATTTTTCTAGTTTAAAACCTTTTTCTAAATTTTTGATTTGATTAGACGTTGAGGATAAACCGGTACTAAAAGCTCTTGTGTCCTTGGACGACCTCAGTATCTTGCCAACACTATACTACGCTCACGATGGGTGCACTTGCCCATATGTGTGTTAGGTGTTAGTAAAATATCGTGTTTTATAAATTTAAAACTTGGCTAACGTGTAAAAAGGGCTTAAAATATACTTAAATCCATATACACACCAACCCGCATCAAGTTTTTGGCGTCGTTGCTGGGGACACAAGGATTTTAAGAAAGTTAGGAATCAACGGCCTAATCGTTTTTTTTTAGTTTTTCTGTTTTTTTAGGATTTTTGTAATTTTTCAGCTTCTGCAGAACTCAGCACGGGTCGTGTTGGACTCTATATGCCCAAGACACATATTAAATTGATGTGGCTAATACGTTATGATCCAAGTCGAGTCATACCCAATAACAAGCTAGACAAACACTTACAATATTTATATATGATATGATCAAACAAATAAATATCAACACTTAGAATATTTAGAAATTGGTTTTCCAAATAATTGCACTTGACAAACTAATAAATTATATGGATAATTTATTTTGAGAGAGTATTTTATTTTGTTATTTAATGGGTTAAATAACATAATAAAAGATAGCATAAGTCTTATAACATATGATGTTATATTTTATAAAAGTTATAAAATACATATGTAAGACTTATATTATTTTATAAAAGAAAAATGATTTTTTTTATATAAATAAAGACTAGGCCGCCACCCCCCCCCCCATGGGGTCTTCCCAAAATTGTTGGTCCAATCACACCAAATGCATGTCTTACAAGTTAGATGGATTGTGATTGGGTGTTCTTCCCAAGCTATTTTTGGCCAATTACTTTACATGCAATTGCATGAACTTTGATTGGGGAAGAATGATGGTCCAATGACATTTCATGCAAATGTCATAACTAGAGGCCTTTTGATTGGGCAAGATGGGTGGCAGGATTCTCTCTCCATCTATAAATACCAAGATGTCAAATGAATGAAGATGGAAGACTTGTGTTTTTCTCTCAAAAAAAATCGGCCATCATAAGGTGTAGGTCCCTCGGAGGTTGAGGATAAACCTATTCCTTGTTATGTTTAACACTCTAGCAAGTGCGGAATCCAAGCTAGAGTGCAAACCGTAGTTTAGATGAAAGCAAAGATTACAAAGAGAAAGAGTAGACAAGCAATATATCAAAGTTTTCTCTTGTATTTCAGTGGACACGGTTACAGCCCTTGACCAAACTGAAATGCTCTCTTACAAGACCTTGGGTTCACTCACAAATGCTCTCAATATGAACTTGAACAACTGCTAAAGAACTAACTGTGAAGTGAAACCTACATGGGATATATATACCCACATCAGTTAACATGCACGAAGGATAAGGATTTCTGGTCGAAGGATCATCTATCGACCAGAAAGTCCATCAAAAGATTCCGAAGGATCCATATGTACCTCGAAGGATGATATATCCTTCGAGGTCCATAAGTTTCCAACGAAAGATGTCTTTCGAGGTCATCGAAGGATACATAACATCCTTCGATGACATCCTTCGAACCATATTATCTTTCAAACATAATGTTGACTGTTTGGCCAAGTCAAACCAGGAGGATGGTTGACTTGGTCAAACATTTAGTCAAACACTTAAACAAATACAACAAAAGACGTAAACACAACAGACAAAAGACATCGTTTTATACATTACAAAATACAGACAAAGTACAGACACAAGTGCACCAACAAACTCCCCCTTGGCTGTAGCTTTGTCTCGGTCTTCGTGTCTTAAGTCTCGGACGTCCTTTCCACTGTCAGATGATGTGATGACCATGCACTTCCTGCGTTGACCAGCAGATTGAAGCAGTATCGGGCCATCCTTTGAAACTTCATAGCTTGATCTCGATCCTGAACTAAGTAGTTTATCTCATGATCCTTCAGAACAATAATATCCGATCTGGACATGTTAGTAATCCACATCGGATCTATTATCCTGAAGTTCTCCTGACTATCTCTGAAGAGGATCACCGCTTCTCCAGTATCAGCATCGTAAACCCAGCAACGGAAGTTTCCAAGAAAGTCGGTCTTCATCTTCAGCAAGGGTATCTTCTTCATCACCTTGGGAGGATCATATACCAAACGATAACGAGCTGTGTTAGTCTCTGGATCAAGTGTAAACCTGATCTGCTCGTATCTCGGAAACTGTGGCTTGTACAGAGGATCCTTCCAACCCAATCTCCTTTCCAACCTGATTTTCTTAGCGAACAGATCCACCATCTTTTCTTCGCTCCGATTGATGACATCTAGTTGGGCTAACACTGCAACATCATAATATGGAAGTGTGAGAATACTGAGGAGAGTTCTGAAATACTGAAGACCCGTTTCTCTTTTCACGACCATGCAGTGAAGATCTTTGACAAACATCCAACTAATAATGCGACCCCGAGCCCGATTCTTCTCCAGCATCATATAGTTAACCTGTTCCAAAGGAGCGAGCGGAGGAGGATTCCTAGCAAGGAAATCCGCTCGCCATTCATTCACAGTTTTCTCACGGTTTTCTTGAGCTGATGGCGAATCAGAAGAAAGATTGGCGAACTCTGCAGTCTTTTCAGCCACAAAATCATCATCAAGGGCATTCACCTCCGCATTGTCCTTTCCAACATATACAGGACGATCAGGATCCGAACCGATGAAGATTTCATCTATTGAAGAGAAATCGGTTTGATCCTGAACTAACGGAGTGTTATCAATCATGCTTACTGCAACATCATCCAATTCCGTCAGAGCCAGTATCTGTTCATCCGACATTTCAGAAACATATTCTCCCTCTTCTAACATTTCACCCGTAACTGGATGAAACTTCTGAGCACCTGAGGATTCAGGGAGATCTGTAAACGTTTTTGCTTCAATACTAATATGTTCAGGCCCTGTAGATGTTTCCAGTGTCTCTGTCTGCTCAGATGGCCCAGTGGTAGCTGTAGGAGGAGCAGAAGGAGTGTCTTGAGGTGTACCAGATCCACCTGCAGCACCGGATGCAGTTGCACCGGAACCTGAGGCAGTTGTTTGATCTGGATTAGCCGCATCATCATCTTGATCATCCTCACGCCTTGGGGGAACTATCCCTAAGGTTTTGCACCTTTCATTCCACAATGTACCAACTTTGGAATGAACCTTGTTGAAGTTTGCATACATGGGTTTGAAGGCCTCCATCAGTCTATCATCACGACTACTTATCTTCTCCCTCAACGCTTTCGCCTGAGTTTCCAAATTAGTACTATGCTTCTTCATAATTTCGACCTCCCTATCTCGTGCCTTGTTTGCCTCTTTTAACCTTTCAATTTCCTCGGCCTGTTCCTTGATTTTGATATTCTGAGCTTCAACAATTGAACACAGATGATTGTGTGCCATTGCATCCTGTTTACGCTGGACATGATATTCTTCAATAGTTCTTGTGTGTCGACCAACTATAGATCCCAATTCACTGACTTGTTCAATCAGGAATTGTATCTTGTCAGCTTCAGAAAATCCAGACAAGGTTTCTGCCAGAGTTGGCCTTGAAGGCTCAGGTCTTGAAGAGCCAGACTGACCAGCCTGACCCGAAGCACCTGTAGGACCAGTAATAGTGAGAGGGGGTCGAGCATGTGTACCTGAGGCGGGAGTTTCAGGTGGCTGTTGATCAACAGTCACCTGGTGTGTCCCAGAAGACCTCTGAGGAGAAGATACAAGATCCATCGTCTCAGATGCAGTTAGTTGATCGCCAATAGGAGGAAACTGCTGCTCAGGAGCAGATGAAGGCTGGACAGAGACAGGAACAGAGGTGTCATCAGCAGTTTTCTTCGATGAACGAACACCCTGTCGTTTTGCCTTCCTCTTCTTAAGAAAACCCGGAGAAGTAAGCGTATAATCTTCATCCTTGTCAGAGTCTCCAGTATCACCCGTCTTCTTGATACGCACAAATCGGGGGTTCCCGCGTTTATCAAAGACTTTCATCATCCCTGGAGGAGGAGGATTATCATCCTCAGACGATGAACCATCGTCACCAGAACCTCCTTCCTCTTCAGAAGATGAACTGCTTTCGTCAACTAGCTTCCTCGCCTCATCTATCTTGCCTTTACCCTTGTCAGTCGCAACAGTACCAGACTGACCAGCAACACCACCAGTTTCAACAACCACAGCACCACCATCACCACCAGTACCAGTACGAACATCAGGATCCACAGACATTTCCTGAACCTCTTCAGCAGCAACATTGACATCAACCTCAACACGTGCTGCAGCACTAGAACTGCCAGCAGACCTTCTTGTTGCTTTGATTCCATGTTTAGCTCCGAGCTGCGTATCAGCCAAGGCGATTAACCTTGGCTCTTCATTATCAGAATCGCTCGCGTCTCGACGCCATTTGTTGTGCTGCGGTGCCTCATAGTTAGGAATATCAAGATGACCAATAAGTTTCCTAATTGGGTCTGATTCCTTATAAGCGGCCATAGATTTGAAGATCAGCAGAGTGCGTTCGTTCATCGGATTCACAGGAAGAACATCTGCCTCGACTTTAGCAAGATCAGGAATCTGATCATCTATCATCATCTGCAGAAACCTGGGATATAACCAGAACTTGGTGGATGTTCGCTGTGTTGCAGACGGAAGTGGCCTTCGAGCGTTTTCCTTCAGATTGTCGAAAATATACCGAGATATGTTGAACGGCTTGTTCAGAATCAGCGCCGTAAACAATCCAGTCAAATCGATCGGTGACAGATCATACCCAGAACGCTTGTTGCTTAGGCAATGAATAAGAATATGCAACAGGAACTTGTATCGAAGCGGCATATACTTCTTGTTGATCTGATTGGCAAGAACGTCGTCGCTGTACCGCAGCCTCATTAGTAACCCCCGCTGACACTGTAAGTCTATAGAAGTTGGATCTTCAGGTTGATCTCCAAGCTGTAGACGTTCTCTGATAGTGTTTTCTGTTATAACCACGGGTTTTTCAGCAACAGTTGCCCTGATCACTTCCTTATTCTCCACCGTTTCAATCACAGCTGTACTCCAAAATGCCTTGATGTGTGACTGATAGGCAATGTATTGCGTTGTGATAGCATAATTGATGCGCGCCCTATGAAGATACTCCATGATTCCAGTAAACTCAGGACTGATACTGCCTTCCGGTTGTAAATACGCAGCCATGTTATGTCTAGATTCAGACATGGCCTCAACCTTCGATTTCTCCTTCTTTGTCGGCTTTGCCCGCTCTTTTCTTACTTTCGGTGCCATTTCTGTATATAACACATTGACACGTAAAAAGTCAAATTGTCAAGTTAGGGTTTCATACTTAGAAAAATTTCAATTTCTTGAAAATATGGATCCGGGTTTTGGGATTTTGCATATAAATGGTTGTGTATGATAGTATGCATCTTCATATATGGATCCGGGTTTTGGGATTTTGCATATAAATGGTTTTATATCTTATAAAAGTAACATGTTCTAAACATTATTTCCGCTGCGTTTTTTTATTTCATATGGATGAAATTGCTTTGATAAACATGTTAAAATCCCTTCAATGGCATCTAGAGTCGCTTATGTGAGTGCATACTTCCATAGATTAAAAATTTCGGGTTTCGGGTTTAAATAAAACCCTATGGCCGAAAATTTTAACATGGTTAACCCTTTGTTTTTCAAGATTATTTTCTTACATGCATAAGACAATCTTGAAAAATTTGTTTCATATGGATGATTTGTTTGTTTGGACAAAACTTACCTTTTCGGTTTTTTGAACATAGCCGAAAATGTTTATAAAAGGGAACCATTTTTTTTATGCTTCTTGAAATTAATATACATATATATATATATATATATATATATATATTTGGATATATATTTTGGTGCATATGACCTAGCCATGACCTTGTGTTGAATGAATGTGTTGTTATTTATTATTTCAATGGTTTGTAATAATTATTATTTTGTTCTTCCATTAGAAGATATGTAATTTATTTATTTTCATTTGGTATGTAAAATAAATAGATTAGGTGCATTTTATTTTACTAGAAAATGTATTAGGATATATTTTGTAAAAGAAGATGCACACAAAAATGAGCTTTTGGTTTGGACCATAATATTCGGTCCAAAGAACTTCATCGTTCTCAACGGGATTTTAACCCGATAACCAAAACTCATTTTTGGAGTCCAAAGGAGTTTGGAGCTGAATATAAAAGACTTTTGGAAGCTCAAAGAAGGTGGAGAAATCACAACACAAGAAGGAGACTTGAAGCATTTGGATGCGGGATCAAGTGGGAGTTCAACGACACATTGCTTGTGTCATTTTTCACCCTTTTGGAACGACCTTTTCGCACACTTGTTTCGGCTAACAAGTGTTGTCAAAATAGTTGGCTATGGTTATGCACCTATTGTTATGCTTGTGTGGTTGCTTATTTTGTTGTTTAGATGATATGTCGATATGCATGGCTTAACAAACTAATAATCAACAACAAGCGTAAAATTGGTTCTTAACAAAATCATTAAAATGGTTAATAAAAGGTTTTATTAAAAATTAATGATTTTATAATAAAATGGGTTTTATTAAAAAGAACCTTGAAAATTAGTTTTCACTAAAGTACCATTAATTTGAATGCATGCAAATGTATGGTACATAATATTTTCTAACTAGAATTTTGAAATATTGAAAACCCTTTTATAAAACAAGTCAAACACCATCCTTTTATACAACACTCGAAACACTTAGGAACTCTTATTGTGGGATAAAGGTCACCTAACCACATTTGAGGGAACTTGTATGTTCGAGGTGGGTTTACCATGTTTGTGGGATAAAGGTCACCTAACCACTTATGTGTATAAACTCACACGTGTGTGTAAGTTGGACGACTTGATTTGGAAACCATGAACTTAGGGTCACCAAAGCATGGGGAACAAAGGTGTTGATGGGATTAAACATGCCAACTAAACATAAAGATGTTTAACCGATCCCATATGGCTAGAAATTGCAAAGAGTTGCAATTGTCAAACGTTGACTACCTTGTTAATTTAAATAGAGGGATAAAGGTCACCTAACCAATATTTAAAT
The DNA here is from genome assembly GCF_002127325.2 of Helianthus annuus. Classification (NCBI taxonomy): domain Eukaryota; kingdom Viridiplantae; phylum Streptophyta; class Magnoliopsida; order Asterales; family Asteraceae; genus Helianthus; species Helianthus annuus. The sequence continues at coordinate 148,629,134 of NC_035443.2, forward strand.
GTAACGTTGGATTCTAGATTTTAATTATTAATTAGACACAAAAGGGTATTAATGATTAAAATATAATAATATCGAAAATACTAAAATTGAACTTGTTAAATTTTGTAGATGGCCGCTAACAATGCAAACCCGATTACCCAAACCGTCCGAAACCTATCACTAAGAACCATCCTTGAAAAGGATCGTCTCAACCATAACAACCTCATGGATTGGTTTCGAAACTTGAGAATCGTTCTCAAGCAAGAGAAGATATCCTATGTGTTGGACGATCCTATTCCCGATGAACCTAACGTGGAAGATGTGGAAGCCTACAACGATTGGGTTAAGTATACCGAGGACTCCATGCAAGCCTCATGCCTCATGTTGGGAACTATGATTCCCGAAATTCAAAAGGATTTTGAACACCACGGGGCATATGACATGATTACCCAGTTAAAGGAAATGTTCCTACAACAAGCAAGGGTAGAATGCTTCGGGCGCTTCATGCATGTCGAATGGAGGAAACCCAATCGGTATCATCTTATGTTCTCAAGATGAAAAGCCACATTGATCGCCTCGAACAGCTAAATTGTCCCGTCTCCAAAGAGTTGGCTACGGATTTGATCCTCAACTCTTTAACAAAGAAATTTGAGAGCTTTGTTATGAATTACAACATGAATGGATGGGACAAGAGCATTGGTGAGCTTCATGCAATGCTCAAAACGGCTGAAGCAAGTATGGGCAAAAAGTCTTTACCCGTCCTAGCGATCAATGAAGGAGGCAACAAGAAGAGGCCCCACCCGACTCTAAAGCAACCTATGCTAAAAGAAAGGGACACGTCAAGGGAAAGGGAAAAGGAAAAGCTAAAGCAGAACCCGCCAAACCAAAAGAGAATAAGCAAAAGGTTGCTACGAATGACCCATGTTTTGAATGTGGTGAGATAGGACACTGGAAGAGAAATTGTCCGACCTATCTCAAAGAGCTGAAAAACAAGAGGGATGCAGGGCAAACCTCAGGTACTATCTTTAGGATACATGTTGAGCTTAATGTTATTTCTTCTAACACATGGATACTAGATACCGGATGTGGAACTCATATTTGCAATTCGTTGCAGGGGTTCAAAAGAAATAAACATTACAAGAAGGGACACGATAGTCTCTTTATGGGCAACGGAGCAAAAGTTGAAGTCGAAGCTCAAGGAGACTACTTTTTGAAGCTTCCAAGTGGTTTGGAAGTTATTTTGAAGAATGTTTTGTATGCTCCTAGTTTGACTGGGAACATAATTTCAGCTTCCCTTTTAAAACAATCTGGTTTCAATTTCGAATTTGTTAACTATGACATTTATGTTTCTAAGAATGATGTGTTTTATTTTAAAGCTATGTCTTTAAATGGTATTTATGAATTAGATCATGATAACGCATCATATGATAGCTCAATGTACCAAGTAACCAACAAGAAATTCAAAATGGATTTGAGTGATTCCTATCTTTGGCATTGTCGCCTTGGACATATAAGCAAGAATCGCATGCATACACTTCAGAAAAATGGTCTTTTAAATACAAATGAAGATAATTCATTTGATGTATGCGAATCTTGTTTACAAGGAAAAATGACCAAGACGCCCTTTAGTGGAACATTTGAAAGGGCTAAGGACTTATTAGGTATCATACATTCAGATGTATGTGGTCCTTTTAAGCCGATGACTAGGAATGGCGAAAGATACTTCATTACCTTTACCGACGACTATAGTCGTTATGGTTATGTGTATTTACTAAAACACAAGGATGAAGCATTTGAAATGTTCAAAGACTTCAAAAGTGAAGTAGAAAATCAACTCAAAAAAACAATCAAAGTCCTTCGCACCGATAGAGGAGGTGAATACCTAAGTGGTGCTTTTCAAGATCATCTTAGGAGTTGTGGGATTATCTCACAACTTACTCCACCTGGAACACCACAACACAATGGTGTGTCCGAAAGGAGAAATCGAACTCTATTAGATATGGTTCGATCTATGATGGCTAGAAGCACATTGCCTCTATCATTTTGGGGTTACGCTTTGCTCTCCGCAGTCCGTATACTAAATATGACCCCAACCAAGAAAGTGGAAAAGACACCTTTTGAAATATGGCATGGAAACCCTCCATCATTCTCATTCTTAAGGGTTTGGGGTTGTGAAGCTTATGTTAAGCAATACACTCCAAATAAATTGGAAGTCCGATCTACTAAGTGTATCTTTGTAAGTTATCCTAAAGATGATATAGGATACTATTTCTACGACCCAACTGAGCAAAAGGTATTTGTTGCTCGAAAGGGTAAGTTCTTAGAAGCTAAATTCCTTATGGAAGGAACCAGTGATAGAACAGTGGAACTTGAGGAGGATCAAGAACCACAATCTGATACACGTTTGGTTGATACTGGCACTCAATAAGAGGTTGTTGAAAATGATCAAGAGGTTGATCAGAACACACAAAATGTTCGCAGATCTGGTAGAATTAGTAATCCACCTGAAAGATATGGATTTTTCATGGATGGATGCTACGTGGTAGATTCAGATGAACCAACCACATACCATGATGTAATGTCAAAATCCGATTGCGACAAATGGCTTGAAGCCATGAACATAGAGATGCAATCCATGTATGACAACCAAGTTTGGAAATTGGTTGTGCCACCACTGAACTCTAAAGTAGTTGGAAGTAAGTGGGTTTTCAAGAAGAAAACAGATATGCATGGCAACTTGGATACTTATAAAGCAAGACTTGTAGCAAAAGGTTTCACTCAAACTCAAGGAATTGATTATGATGAGACTTTCTCGCCTGTGGCGATGCTAAAGTCAATTAGGATATTATTTGCCATAGCTGCATATTATGACTATGAGATCTGGCAATTGGATGTCAAAACGGCTTTTATTGATGGATATCTTGATGAAGATGTCTATATGGTTCAGCCTAAAGGTTTTGTCGATCCAAAACATCCTGACAAAGTATGCAAGTCAAAGAAATCAATCTATGGATTGAAACAAGCATCTAGAAGTTGGAATCACCGTTTTGATGAAGAAATTAAGAATTTTGGATTCATCAAAAACGGTGATGAAGCTTGTGTGTACAAGAAAGCTAGTGGGAGCATCATCACCTTCTTAGTACTGTATGTCGATGACGTTCTACTATTTGGGAATGACATTCCAACCATGGAAGGTGTAAAAGCTTGGCTTGGAAGTTGTTTTTCCATTCTGGGAATAAAGGTCTATAGGGATAGACCAAGGCGCTTGATAGGTTTAAACCAAAGTGCATACATCGACAAAGTCTTGAATAGGTTCCAAATGGAGAACTCTAAGAGAGGTTTTGTACCTATTCAAAAGGGGACAATTTTGAATACATCTCAATGTCCAAGCTCAAAGGATGAGCAAGAGAAAATGAAAAGAATCCCATATGCGTCAGCTATAGGATCCATCATGTATGCAATGATATGCACCAGACCGGACGTCTCATGCGCCTTGAGCATGACGAGTAGATACCAACAAAATCCAGGTAACAGTCATTGGATGGCTGTTAAAAGCATATTGAAATATCTTAGGAGGACTAAGGATATGTTCTTAATATATGGATCTGGTGAGGAGGAACTCGTTGTAAAGGGTTACACGGACGCGAGTTTCCAAACCGATCGAAGTGATTCTCGATCGCAATCGGGGTATGTCTTCATTTTAAATGGAGGTGCAGTCTCCTGGAAGAGCTCAAAACAAGACGTGGTAGCATTGTCCACTACAGAATCAGAATACATCGCCGCTTCATTGGCAGCCCAGGAAGCTGCATGGCTGAAGAAATTTATAGCCGACCTAGGGGTGGTCCCTACCATTCAAGATCCCCTGGAGATCTTTTGTGATAACGAGGGTGCGATTGCTCAAATCAAGGAACCTCGTTCGCACCAAAAGACTAGACATATCGAGCGGAGATTCAACTACATAAGGGATGAAGTTGAAAAAGGAAAGATATGTATCCGCCAAGTTCACACCGATCAAAACATTGTGGATCCACTCACGAAGCTCCTTGACAGAGGAAAACATGAGGGTCACAATGTTCCTTAGGACTTCGATATTCTAGTGATTGGATTTGATCTAATTTTGTATTTGGATATTGAAACAATTGTTATTTTAACTCATTTATAGTATTCTGAGTTACGTTTCATATTAGCATGTTTAAATCCGTGAATAAGTTAATTATTCTAAATGTCCGTAGCCGATCATAATTGTGGGAACAAAAATGAATGTAAGACTATTATGAACTTGGACTGGTGGATATTCATTTAGAATGAATATAGAGCAAAGTGTTGCTGCCAAAGTTCATAGATATTTGTGGGATACAAATATTGGACTGACTCGCTCTCAAATATTACTGCATGGAATCATTTGTGATTGATCATAAGTAAATTTTGAGTTAAGGCGAATATCATAGTATCCTCTGACCTGAGATACATATTGGGTCTTAATATTCACCAAATATTATGCCTTGACTTATTTCTTCGCTGTCAGTAATATGACAGTACATAAGGCTGAGCTCAGGTGTGGTACAAGGTGATTGTGAGAGACGTATGTAGTCAAGAAGGGATTTGTTCCTCTTATTCGTTGAGAGTAAGATGTCTAAGGCCTGATAAAGTTAAATCAACAGAGAGTGATCACTCTATGTCTCTGGATTTAACATGACATCTGTAACGAAAGGATAAAATGATAAATTCACCTAAATCATGTTCAAGTAAGGGACTTGAAAGGGATGATGTTATTGAATGGCAAATATAGTCATACGTATTGGGAGTAGTAAACCGTAGTTAGGCGTCATTTACTGCTTGCATCAATCTTCTATGTATCTTGTGCAAGTGGGAGATTGTTGGACTCTATATGCCCAAGACACATATTAAATTGATGTGGCTAATACGTTATGATCCAAGTCGAGTCATACCCAATAACAAGCTAGCAAACACTTACAATATTTATATATGATATGATCAAACAAATAAATATCAACACTTAGAATATTTAGAAATTGGTTTTCTAAATAATTGCACTTGACAAACTAATAAATTATATGGATAATTTATTTTGAGAGAGTATTTTATTTTGTTATTTAATGGGTTAAATAACCTAATAAAAGATAGCATAAGTCTTATAACATATGATGTTATATTTTATAAAAGTTATAAAATACATATGTAAGACTTATATTATTTTATAAAAGAAAATTGATTTTTTTTATATAAATAAAGACTACGCCGCCACCCCCCCCCATGGGGTCTTCCCAAAATTGTTGGTCCAATCACACCACATGCATGTCTTACAAGTTAGATGGATTATGATTGGGTGTTCTTCCCAAGCTATTTTTGGCAAATTACTTTACATGCAATTGCATGAACTTTGATTGGGGAAGAATGATGGTCCAATGACATTTCATGCAAATGTCATAACTAGAGGCCTTTTGATTGGGCAAGATGGGTGGCAGGATTCTCTCTCCATCTATAAATACCAAGATGTCAAATGAATGAAGATGGAAGACTTGTGTTTTTCTCTCAAAAAAATCGGCCATCATAAGGTGTTCTTAAGGTTTTCGTTTTTTTGATTCAAGTGTTGAAATCCTAGCTACAATCGTAGTGTTTGTTGGAAGCTTGGGGTATACAAGCTTGAGGTCTTCTACTCTTGAGGACAACCATTTCAAGAAGCATCATCCTTTTCATCATCCTATTACTCCAAGAAGGTAGTTTTCTAAACACCCTGTGGTTGTGTATGATAGTATGCATCTTCATATATGGATCCGGGTTTTGGGATTTTGCATATAAATGGTTTTATATCTTATAAAAGTAACATGTTCTAAACATTATTTCCGCTGCGTTTTTTTATTTCATATGGATGAAATTGCTTTGATAAACATGTTAAAATCCCTTCAATGGCATCTAGAGTCGCTTATGTGAGTGCATACTTCCATAGATTAAAAATTTCGGGTTTCGGGTTTAAATAAAACCCTATGGCCGAATATTTTAACATGGTTAACCCTTTGTTTTTCAAGATTATTTTCTTACATGCATAAGAGAATCTTGAAAAATTTGTTTCATATGGATGATTTGTTTGTTTGGACAAAACTTACCTTTTCGGTTTTTTGAACATAGCCGAAAATGTTTATAAAAGGGAATCATTTTTTTTATGCTTCTTGAAATTAATATATATATATATATATATATATATATATATATATATATATATATATATGGATATATATTTTGGTGCATATGACCTAGCCAATACCTTGTGTTGAATGATTGTGTTGTTATTTATTATTTCAATGGGTTGTAATAATTATTATTTTGTTCTTCCATTAGAAGATATGTAATTTATTTATTTTCATTTGGTATGTAAAATAAATAGATTAGGTGCATTTTATTTTACTAGAAAATGTATTAGGATATATTTTGTAAAAGAAGATGCACACAAAAATGAGCTTTTGGTTTGGACCATAATATTCGGTCCAAAGAACTTCATCGTTCTCAACGGGATTTTAACCCGATAACCAAAACTCATTTTTGGAGTCCAAAGGAGTTTGGAGCTGAATATAGAAGACTTTTGGAAGCTCAAAGAAGGTGGAGAAATCACAACACAAGAAGGAGACTTGAAGCATTTGGATGCGGGATCAAGTGGGAGTTCAACGACACATTGCTTGTGTCATTTTTCACCCTTTTGGAACGACCTTTTCGCACATTTGTTTCGGCTAACAAGTGTTGTCAAAATAGTTGGCTATGGTTATGCACCTATTGTTATGCTTGTGTGGTTGCTTATTTTGTTGTTTAGATGATATGTCGATATGCATGGCTTAACAAACTAATAATCAACAACAAGCGTAAAATTGGTTCTTAACAAAATCATTAAAATGGTTAATAAAAGGTTTTATTAAAAATTAATGATTTTATAATAAAATGGGTTTTATTAAAAAGAACCTTGAAAATTAGTTTTCACTAAAGTACCATTAATTTGAATGCATGCAAATGTATGGTACATAATATTTTCTAACTAGAATTTTGAAATATTGAAAACCCTTTTATAAAACAAGTCAAACACCATCCTTTTATACAACACTCGAAACACTTGGGAACTCTTATTGTGGGATAAAGGTCACCTAACCACATTTGAGGGAACTTGTATGTTCGAGGTGGGTTTACCATGTTTGTGGGATAAAGGTCACCTAACCACTTATGTGTATAAACTCACACGTGTGTGTAAGTTGGACGACTTGATTTGGAAACCATGAACTTAGGGTCACCAAAGCATGGGGAACAAAGGTGTTGATGGGATTAAACATGCCAACTAAACATAAAGATGTTTAACCGATCCCATATGGCTAGAAATTGCAAAGAGTTGCAATTGTCAAACGTTGACTACCTTGTTAATTTAAATAGAGGGATAAAGGTCACCTAACCAATATTTAAATGTAACGTTGGATTCTAGATTTTAATTATTAATTAGACACAAAAGGGTATTAATGATTAAAATATAATAATATCGAAAATACTAAAATTGAACTTGTTAAATTTTGTAGATGGCCGCTAACAATGCAAACCCGATTACCCAAACCGTCCGAAACCTATCACTAAGAACCATCCTTGAAAAGGATCGTCTCAACCATAACAACCTCATGGATTGGTTTCGAAACTTGAGAATCGTTCTCAAGCAAGAGAAGATATCCTATGTGTTGGACGATCCTATTCCCGATGAACCTAACGTGGAAGATGTGGAAGCCTACAACGATTGGGTTAAGTATACCGAGGACTCCATGCAAGCCTCATGCCTCATGTTGGGAACTATGATTCCCGAAATTCAAAAGGATTTTGAACACCACGGGGCATATGACATGATTACCCAGTTAAAGGAAATGTTCCTACAATAAGCAAGGGTAGAATGCTTCAAAACTGTTCGGGCGCTTCATGCATGTCGAATGGAGGAAACCCAATCGGTATCATCTTATGTTCTCAAGATGAAAAGCCACATTGATCGCCTCGAACAGCTAAATTGTCCCGTCTCCAAAGAGTTGGCTACGGATTTGATCCTCAACTCTTTAACAAAGAAATTTGAGAGCTTTGCTATGAATTACAACATGAATGGATGGGACAAGAGCAATGGTGAGCTTCATGCAATGCTCAAAACGGCTGAAGCAAGTATGGGCAAAAAGGCTTTACCCGTCCTAGCGATCAATGAAGGAGGCAACAAGAAGAGGCCCCACCCGACTCTAAAGCAACCTATGCTAAAAGAAAGGGACACGTCAAGGGAAAGGGAAAAGGAAAAGCTAAAGCAGAACCCGCCAAACCAAGAGAGAATAAGCAAAAGGTTGCTACGAATGACCCATGTTTTGAATGTGGTGAGATAGGACATTGGAAGAGAAATTGTCCGACCTATCTGAAAGAGTTGAAAAACAAGAGGGATGCAGGGCAAACCTCAGGTACTATCTTTAGGATACATGTTGAGCTTAATGTTATTTCTTCTAACACATGGATACTAGATACCGGATGTGGAACTCATATTTGCAATTCGTTGCAGGGGTTCAAAAGAAATAAACATTACAAGAAGGGAGACGATAGTCTCTTTATGGGCAACGGAGCAAAAGTTGAAGTCGAAGCTCAAGGAGACTACGTTTTGAAGCTTCCAAGTGGTTTGGAAGTTATTTTGAAGAATGTTTTGTATGCTCCTAGTTTGACTGGGAACATAATTTCAGCTTCCCTTTTAAAACAATCGGGTTTCAATTTCGAATTTGTTAACTATGACATTTATGTTTCTAAGAATAATGTGTTTTATTTTAAAGCTATGTCTTTAAATGGTATTTATGAATTAGATCATGATAACGCATCATATGATAGCTCAATGTACCAAGTAACCAACAAGAAATTCAAAATGGATTTGAGTGATTCCTATCTTTGGCATTGTCGCCTTGGACATATAAGCAAGAATCGCATGCATACACTTCAGAAAAATGGTCTTTTAAATACAAATGAAGATAATTCATTTGATGTATGCGAATCTTGTTTACAAGGCAAAATGACCAAGACGCCCTTTAGTGGAACATTTGAAAGGGCTAAGGACTTATTAGGTATCATACATTCAGATGTATGTGGTCCTTTTAAGCCGATGACTAGGAATGGCGAAAGATACTTCATTACCTTTACCGACGACTATAGTCGTTATGGTTATGTGTATTTACTAAAACACAAGGATGAAGCATTTGAAATGTTCAAAGACTTCAAAAGTGAAGTAGAAAATCAACTCAAAAAAAACAATCAAAGTCCTTCGCACCGATAGAGGAGGTGAATACCTAAGTGGTGCTTTTCAAGATCATCTTAGGAGTTGTGGGATTATCTCACAACTTACTCCACCTGGAACACCACAACACAATGGTGTGTCCGAAAGGAGAAATCGAACTCTATTAGATATGGTTCGATCTATGATGGCTAGAAGCACAATGCCTCTATCATTTTGGAGTTACGCTTTGCTCTCCGCAGTCCGTATACTAAATATGGCCCCAACCAAGAAAGTGGAAAAGACACCTTTTGAAATATGGCATGGAAACCCTCCATCATTATCATTCTTAAGGGTTTGGGGTTGTGAAGCTTATGTTAAGCAATACACTCCAAATAAATTGGACGTCCGATCTACTAAGTGTATCTTTGTAGGTTATCCTAAAGATGATATAGGATACTATTTCTACGACCCAACTGAGCAAAAGGTATTTGTTGCTCGAAAGGGTAAGTTCTTAGAAGCTAAATTCCTTATGGAAGGAACCAGTGATAGAAAAGTGGAACTTGAGGAGGATCAAGAACCACAATCTGATACACGTTTGGTTGATACTACCACTCAACAAGAGGTTGTTGAAAATGATCAAGAGGTTGATCAGAACACACAAAATGTTCACAGATCTGGTAGAATTAGTAATCCACCTGAAATATATGGATTTTTCATGGATGGATGCTACGTGGTAGATTCAGATGAACCAACCACATACCATGATGCAATGTCAAAATCCGATTGCGACAAATGGCTTGAAGCCATGAACATAGAGATGCAATCCATGTATGACAACCAAGTTTGGGAATTGGTTGTGCCACCACTTAACTTTAAAGTAGTTGGAAGTAAGTGGGTTTTCAAGAAGAAAACAGATATGCATGGTAACTTGGATACTTATAAAGCAAGACTTGTAGCAAAAGGTTTCACTCAAACTCAAGGAATTGATTATGATGAGACTTTCTTGCCTGTGGCGATGCTAAAGTCAATCAGGATATTATTTGCCATAGCTGCATATTATGACTATCAGATCTGGCAATTGGATGTCAAAACAGCTTTTCTTAATGGATATCTTGATGAAGATGTCTATATGGTTCAGCCTAAAGGTTTTGTTGATCCAAAACATCCTGACAAAGTATGCAAGTCAAAGAAATCAATCTATGGATTGAAACAAGCATCTAGAAGTTGGAATCACCGTTTTGATGAAGAAATTAAGAATTTTGGATTCATCAAAAACGGTGATGAAGCTTGTGTGTACAAGAAAGCTAGTGGGAGCATCATCACCTTCTTAGTACTGTATGTCGATGACATTCTACTATTTAGGAATGACATTCCTACCATGGAAGGTGTAAAAGCTTGGCTTGGAAGTTGTTTTTCCATTCTGGGAATAAAGGTCTATAGGGATAGACCAAGGCGCTTGATAGGTTTAAGCCAAAGTGCATACATTGATAAAGTCTTGAATAGGTTCCAAATGGAGAACTCTAAGAGAGGTTTTGTTCCTATTCAAAAGGGGACAATTTTGAATACATCTCAATGTCCAAGCTCAAAGGATGAGCAAGAGAAAATGAAAAGAATCCCATATGCGTCAGCTATAGGATCCATCATGTATGCAATGATATGCACCAGACCGGACGTCTCATGCGCCTTGAGCATGACGAGTAGATACCAACAAAATCCAGGTAACAGTCATTGGATGGCTGTTAAAAGCATATTGAAATATCTTAGGAGGACTAAGGATATGTTCTTAATATATGGATCTGGTGAGGAGGAACTCGTTGTAAAGGGTTACACGGACGCGAGTTTCTAAACCGATCGAAGTGATTCTCGATCGCAATCGGGGTATGTCTTCATTTTAAATGGAGGTGCAGTCTCCTGGAAGAGCTCAAAACAAGACGTGGTAGCATTGTCCACTACAGAATCAGAATACATCGCCGTTTCATTGGCAGCCCAGGAAGCTGCATGGCTGAAGAAATTTATAGCCGACCTAGGGGTGGTCCCTACCATTCAAGATCCTCTAGAGATCTTTTCTGATAACGAGGGTGCGATTGCTCAAATCAAGGAACCTCGTTCGCACCAAAAGACTAGACATATCGAGCGGAGATTCAACTACATAAGGGATGAAGTTGAAAAAGGAAAGATATGTATCCGCCAAGTTCACACCGATCAAAACATTGTGGATCCACTCACGAAGCTCCTTGACAGAGGAAAACATGAGGGTCACAATGTTCCTTAGGACTTCGATATTCTAGCGATTGGATTTGATCTAATTTTGTATTTGGATATTGAAACAATTGTTATTTTAACTCATTTATAGTAGTTTGAGTTACGTTTCATATTAGCATGTTTAAATCCGTGAATAAGTTAATTATTCTAAATGTCCGTAGCCGATCATAATTGTGGGAACAAAAATGAATGTAAGACTATTATGAACTTGGACTGGTGGATATTCATTTAGAATGGATATAGAGCAAAGTGTTGCTGCCAAAGTTCATAGATATTTGTGGGATACAAATATTGGACTGACTCGCTCTCAAATATTACTGCATGGAATCATTTGTGATTGATCATAAGTAAATTTTGAGTTAAGGCGAATATCATAGTATCCTCTGACCTGAGATACATATTGGGTCTTGATATTCACCAAATATTATGCCTTGACTTATTTCTTCGCTGCCAGTAATATGACAGTACATAAGGCTAAGCTCAGGTGTGGTACAAGGTGATTGTGAGAGATGTATGTAGTCAAGAGAGGATTTGTTCCTCTTATTCGTTGAGAGTAAGATGTCTAAGGCCTGATAAAGTTAAATCAACAGAGAGTGATCACTCTATGTCTCTGGATTTAACATGACATCTGTAACGAAAGGATAAAATGATAAATTCACCTAAATCATGTTCAAGTAAGGGACTTGAAAGGGATGATGTTATTGAATGGCAAATATAGTCATACGTATTGGGAGTAGTAAACCGTAGTTAGGCGTCATTTACTGCTTGCATCAATCTTCTATGTATCTTGTGCAAGTGGGAAGAATGATGGTCCAATGACATTTCATGCAAATGTCATAACTAGAGGCCTTTTGATTGGGCAAGATGGGTGGCAGGATTCTCTCTCCATCTATAAATACCAAGATGTCAAATGAATGAAGATGGAAGACTTGTGTTTTTCTCTCAAAAAAATCGGCCATCATAAGGTGTTCTTAAGGTTTTCATTTTTTTGATTCAAGTGTTGAAATCCTAGCTACAATCGTAGTGTTTGTTGGAAGCTTGGGGTATACAAGCTTGAGGTCTTCTACTCTTGAGGACAACCATTTCAAGAAGCATCATCCTTTTCATCATCCTATTACTCCAACAAGGTAGTTTTCTAAACACCCTATGGTTGTGTATGATAGTATGCATCTTCATATATGGATCCGGGTTTTGGGATTTTGCATATAAATGGTTTTATATCTTATAAAAGTAACATGTTCTAAACATTATTTCCGCTGCGTTTTTTTATTTCATATGGATGAAATTGCTTTGATAAACATGTTAAAATCCCTTCAGGTCGTGCCTGCTGAACACGCCCCGTGCCCAATCATTGGAACTCGCAATCCTGTTTTAAGTCAGATAGTAAGCTGAACATGGGGCCGTGCCCACTCAACACGCCCCTGTGCCCAAGATTCAGTTACTGAAAACAGGAGCGTAAGATCCCGAGGGTTGGTAATTTCTGCCACAAACATGAGTGATAATGATATTTTTTTACTTTCGGCACTCTTATGGTACGTGGTGTCAAATATGTGGTGGCCCTCATAAAGAATTGGAATGCTATTTTCTAAATTATAAGCCCCACTATATAGACGCATTGTTTTCCTGTAGCCTTAAGAGGTGCGAAAGTAAAAATAATCCCTATCTCTCCCCTGAATGCGCTCAACCGGACCTTCTAAGAGAAATGATTCTTGATGAACTATTTCAATTAGAAGATCTAATTCTTAATTGGTTAAAAGAACTTAGTGTCACACCCCAACCGATGGCGGAATCATCGGGGCGCGGCACGGAGCGAAACAGATTGTCCAGAAGTTTCCACAACAACTATTATTACAAATTCAGTTAAATGATACGTCCCATTCCGTATCCCAAATAAATAAACAAGTTATCATAGAAAGCATCTAGGCAAATAAATTCCGTTCCGACAACTCAGATTCAATTATTATTACAGACAATTGTTTATTATTTCTAGACTCCCTAGCCTCGATTTCATCACCATGCGCCTAAGCATCCTAGCAACTTAAGCACCTGTCACATACGTTAAAACAAAGTCAATACATAAAATGTAAAGGTGAGCACACAAGTTTGATAATAGTGTATAGAGTTCGAATAGTTTACGCATAACCAGGCACGTACACAGAGGAAAACGATGCATGTTAATTATCGACATGGGACCATCGATACCAACGACTGCGGGTTGACCGTCCGAGACGGTTCGCAATACATGATTATGATGCGTGTGTAGTGTAATATATTTTAGATGTATATTTAAGCCCCTTTTTACACTTTTAGCCAAGTTTTAAATTTATAAAACACGATATTTACTAACACTAAACACACATATGGGCAAGTGCACCCATCGTGGACGTAGTATAGTGTTGGTAAGATACCGAGGTCGTCCAAGGACACAAGAGCTTTTAATACCGGTTTATCCTCAACGTCTAATCAAATCAAAAAGTGAGAAAAATGTTTTAAACTAAAAAATAAAAACTAACTAAATGCTGAAAAATAAAATAAAATAAAAACAGATAGACAAGATGAATCACTTGGATCCGACACGTGTGTTAGTATAACCTTTGATTATTTTCGCACTTTTGCACTTGTTTAAGAGATTATCTTAGTTATTGTAGTAGGCCCCTCTTTTGAAGGCGACGTTACCCTCAACCCAGTAGTTTGAGTCAGCAAGGATACAATCCTAAAGGGTCGGATTATTGAACGATAATGAATTAAGTTATTAATGCAAATTGTGGTAGGTCCCTCGGCTAAGTAGTCTGAGTCAGCAGGGATACAGTCCTAAATAGCCGGGTTATAGTATTAATAGTAGTTAACTTATGAGGGGGTCAAAGAGTTTGGATCCCCGCCATCCAATACCTATGGGCATTGAAGGAGATCCTACTAAATTTGACCCAGGTCCCAAGCAGGACCTCTAAACGCTGAACAAGGGCAAGACCCTTACCAAACCGTTCCCTTAACCCCCGACCAGGTAGCCAACATACCTCCATATAGACCGTGGAGATATGAATGGTGAAAATCTTTTATTTTATATAGACAGTAAAATAATGCCAAGACACCACGGACAAACGATAAGGAAAGATCACCTTCAACATAAATAACTAGTTATTAAAGTCATTAATACAAAACCAAATAAAGGTGCAAAAGATTAAAAATAAAAAGTATTATACTAAACACTTGTCTTCACCAAGTGATGTAAGAGACTTAGGCAAACATGGCCTTGATTGTCAAGAACTCTTACGATCAATCTTGGATCCCGAGACGACTCACACACTCTACGATGGACAATGGATGATGGTGGTGGATGATGGTGTTATGGTGGTGGTGGGTGGTGGATGAAGTGTGAGAGAGGTGGTGTGCCAAGGGATGAGATGGAATGAAACCAAGCACCCCTATTTATAGGCTGAACAGAAGGCTGGGCACGGCCCCGTGTCCGCTGGACACGCCCCCGTGCCCGTCTGACATTCTCTCTCTTCATTAATTGTAATTCGCAATTACAATTAATGCGCCTGCTGTACTTTCACCACGCCCCCGTGCCTGCTGGACACGGCCCCGTGGTGGGCAATGGAAGCTTCTACTGGTTTGTCTTTTCTGCTGCTTCTTGGGCACGGCCCCGTGTTCGCTGAACACGGGGCGTGTTCAGTCTTCTGTTTTCTCTTTTTTGCCTTGGGAGGTGCTGTTGAGGGTCCGGGCGGTCTACTTTTATTCCTTTTCTTGTATTTATGCTAGAATTAGTTGTCTTTTTGCTTCTTTTGTGATTTTGAGCTCATTTCATCCTGAAAATACAAAAGAAAGACAAAAACACTCTTTTTCCAACATTAGTACTTAAAAAGGGTTAGTTTTATGCCTTAATTGATGTGATTTATATGTTGCATTTTACACACATTAATTACCACCGTAATCTATGCAAGAAATTGTCCTTAACAACCCCTATCTGAACGGGTGCTGAGTCCAAACTATAGTACTATGTTGCTAAGGCAGATAGATAGCACTCCACGTGTAAACATAATAAACAGCATTCATTTAGTCAAGTAACACATGCAAATGGTCAGCGTTCGAATAGTTTGTGTTTGATTGTGATTTGATAGGTAACGTATGTAACACCCAAAAGTGCTAAAAGCAAAAAGGGATCGAGTATACTCATAGTGATTGATTGTGGATTGAAGGGAGCGCTGAGAGTAAGATTAGCCTGAATAGTTCGATAGCATAACGATAAGTAACGCAGAAAAGTAAACAAGTGTGAATGGATCGAATAGGCTGGTCGATCGAACGGGCTGTTCGGTCGGCTGGTGTGTCTGGTTGGACAGTCCTGTTCGATCGGTCGGTAGGCTCGATCGGCTGGGCCATTCAAGTGGATTGTTTCTTCCTCTGGTGTGTTTGTGTTTGAGGATTTGAACTTTTGAAGTTTTCGTTGTAGTATTTGAGAACACTGAAGTGTTCCTACCTTTCAAGTCGATCGATCGAACGGTTCGTTCGATCGGCTAGCTCACTCGATCGGCTAGCTCACTCGATCGGCTAGAAACTTCAGGATTGGTCCTCAACTGAATGTCACTCGATCGAACGGTCTGTTCGATCGGCTGGCATTCCCTACTACGAACGAGTTGTGGAAACGATTAAGTGTTGAAGCATAGTATCTCATGATCCGAACAGTAATGTTTACCAATCGAGTGACCTATTCGATCGAACATTACTTCTTCAATACTATACTTCAAAAGTTTGGAAAAGTGGGACGCCATGTGCTAGCCGATCGGCTGGCCCGGTCGATCGGCTGGTGTGTCCGATCGGCTGGGCTGTTCGATCAGCCTAGCCGTTCGGCCAGCAAGTCTGACCTGGTCGGCCTTTCGTCTAACACTTGGTCGTCTGGTTACTTGTCATTATATCGAGGTAGTTTGATAACGAGTTGAACTATGATACCTTCGTTCTTACCCGTCTCTCCGGCTCAGACAGGAATCACCCAAGTCCGGCGGGTGAACGGTTCGGAACGTTGGTTTAGAGTCTAACCCAAAATCGGTGAACCTTGTATATAGAATCCGAATCTTGAACCTTTTAACTTTTTAGAATGATCAGTTAGTCGGTTCAAGCTCCGTTTCCATCGGTTTGAAGGCATTGAGTGTAAAAGAGTTGAAAGAAAGTTGGGATTCCTTCTTTCAATCCTTCACAACTTGTGGATGTTTAGATCTTTGATAGATCTTAGCTTGTTCATGGGGAAATCGGTTAGATCTAAGCCATTCATAGTTGAATGAGGCCAAAACATGATGTTCTTAAGAACACCATGATGGCATCACCCAAGAACACTTAGATCTTGGTAATTTCACAGTTAGAATCCAAGTTTTGAAAGATAGAAAGGTGTAGAATCAAGTAATGATAAAAAAACGTACAAGAATTAGAGTGAAAACTTACCGGGATTGAGAGAAATCTGAGAAAAGGTGAAGAATAGGAGCTGGCCGGTCAGAACTTTCCAAAAGTGGAAATGAAGACAAGGACAGCCCTATTTATAGGCTTCCAAAAGAGGAAAGTGGCAGCCGATCGGCCAGGAGCTCCGATCGAGTGGGCTGCTCGATCGGCTGACAAGATGCTAGCCGATCGGCTGGCCTGTTCGATCCGGGTGCTTCCTGTTCGATCCGGGGCACACTTGAGTATTTTGCGATGATTTTCGACGTTTCGATTTCGATGGACGATGATACGAATACGATAGGGTTCCTAGTCAAATTACTTTTAATCCCAACCACTATATCTACATACAAGCATCTACTTTTCGCGTTTCGATGTCGGTTTCGATTGAGTTCGATTGCCTTTCGAGTTTCGATTCGATTTTCGATTGATTTGCTTGAATACCACACCAAACATAAAGTAAACATGCACAAGTAATACATAAGGCACACACACGTATAACAATACCACAATTCCCATAATTCGAGTCTCGAGTTCGATGATTGTTAGATCGGTTTGCTTACTGATCAATTAACTTTATCGCATTGTTACTTCCTACTATTCACATTCGTAGGTCGGTCGCATTGATTAAACATTCGATTACTTCGATTCTTGCTGATTACAACATTTACTCCACATAATACAACTAAAACATAAAAAACGACTATCTACAGTCAAAGAAAGTCAAAGTTGACTTGGACTTTGACTTTGACTTTGACTTTGACATTCAAAAACACGGGGTGTTACAGCCTCCCCTTGTTTAGGGAATTTCGTCCCGAAATTAGGCTCGAAGGCTACACAACGCCGTGATTTACCAATTTGATGCTTCAGATCTATTTATTTAAACAGATGCGGGTACTTGGCCTTCATGTCGCTTTTGAGTTCCCAAGTGAACTCCGCGCCTCGTTTGCCTTCCCATCGGACCTTCACGATCGGGATGCGAGAGCGCCTGAGCTGCTTGGTTTGGCGATCCATGATTTCGACAGGCTTTTCCACGAAGTGTAACATTTAGTTGACCTGAAGATCATCGAGTGGTACGATTAGATCATGATCAGCAAGGCATTTTCGGAGGTTAGAGACGTGGATAGTCGGGTGGACGTTACTAAGTTCCTCCGGTAGTTCGAGTCTGTAGGCGACTTTTCTGATTCTTTCCAGAATCCTAAAAGGTCCAACATATCGAGGCGCTAGTTTCCCTTTCTTGCCGAATCGAACTACACCCTTCCAAGGTGACACCTTTAGGAGAACAGAGTCACCAACATCAAATTCAAGGGGCTTGCGTCTTCTATCGGCGTAACTTTTCTATCTGTTCCGAGCTTTTACCAAGTTGTCTCAAATCTGGTGGATTTTGTCAGTCGTTTCTTGTAGAATCTCGGGACTGGTTAGTTGGGAGTGACCGATCTCGTGCCACACAATAGGCGATCGACATCTTCTACCATACAAAGCCTCGAAAGGTGCCATTTGGATGCTGGCATGATAGCTGTTATTATACGAGAATTCCACCAATGGCAGGTGTTTGTTCCAACTACCGCCAAAATCTATGACACACGCTCGGAGCATGTCTTCAAGAGTACGGATCGTTCTTTCAGTCTGTCCGTCGGTTTGAGGATGGAATGCAGTACTCAGATTAAGCGACGTATCAAGGGCCGCTTGAAACGTTTCCCACAATCGCGAAGTGAACCGAGCGTCACGGTCCGAAATGATGTCACGAGGCGTACCGTGATTACGAATGATCTCGTCGGTGTAGATTTGGGCTAGTCGTTCCACTTTGTAGTCTTCTCGTATCGGCAAAAAGTGGGCTGATTTCGTTAGACGATCAACTATAACCCAAATACTGTCGTGACCTGATGGCGTGGGTGGGAGTTTTGTTATGAAATCTATAGCTATACTCTCCCACTTCCATATAGGTATCGGCGGTTGTTCGAGTAAGCCAGAAGGTCCTTGATGTTCAGCCTTGACTCTTGCGCAATTTAAACAGCTTCCAACGTATAGAGCGATATCCCGTTTCATGCCCGGCCACCAGTACTTATAACGAAGATCCTGGTACATCTTGTCTGCACCGGGATGAATAGAACATCGAGACTTGTGGGCTTCGTTCATGATAATCTTTCACAAATCGGTCCGCTTAGGGATCCAAATTCGGTCCAGATAATAGAATATCCCATCTGTTTTGCTTACTAACTGAGCTCCATCGTGATAGATTCTTTCTCTCTTCAATGTATGCTCGTTAAAGCAAGCATGTTGGGCTTCGCGAATAAGGGTTTCGAGGTTATGCTGGGCTTGGTTGTTTCGGGTACTGAGCACGTAACTCTTTCTGCTGAGCGCGTCAGCAACCACATTCGCCTTGCCTGGGTGATAACGAATCTCACAGTCGTAATCGTTGAGAAGTTCTACCCATCGGCGTTGACGCATATTAAGCTCTCTCTGATTAAAGATGTGTTGTAAACTCCTGTGATCAGTGTAGATCGTACACTTAGTGCCATACAGGTAGTGTCGCCAAATCTTCAATGCAAAGACAACCGCGCCTAGCTCGAGGTCATGGGTTGTATAGTTCTTCTCGTGGATCTTGAACTGACGAGATGCGTAGGCTATAACCTTGTCTCGCTGCATGAGGACACAGCCGAGACCAAGGTTAGAAGCATCACAGTAGACAATGAAGTTGTCGCTTCCGTCGGGCAGCGTAAGAATCGGTGCGTTGCACAGCATATGTTTGAGAGTTTGAAAGGCAGTCTCTTGTGCGTTTCCCCACACAAAAGGCTTGTCCTTATGAGTAAGAGCAGTAAGTGGCACAGCGATCTTGGAGAATCCTTCAATGAATCGTCGATAATAGCCCGCTAGTCCGAGAAAAGAACGAACTTCTGACGGGTTTTTTTAGGCGTAATCCAACCTTTGACAGCTTCAATCTTCGCAGGATCGACGTGGATACCCCGACTATTCACTATGTGACCCAGAAATTGAACCTCCTCCAACCAGAATTCGCACTTGGAGAACTTGGCATAGAGTTGGTTCCCCTGAAGTAACTCGAGAACCAAAGGTAGATGTTGCGCGTGTTCGGCTTTCGAGTTGGGATAGATCAAGACATCATCGATGAACACGATGACGAAACGGTCAAGATACGGCTTACACACGCGATTCATCAGGTCCATAAAAACCGCGGGTGCATTGGTTAGACCAAAGGGCATAACAACAAATTCGTAGTGGCCATAACGGGTTCGAAAAGCAGTTTTAGGAATGTCTTCCTCTTGAATCCGTAGCTGATGATATCCTGAACGTAGATCGATCTTAGAGAAACATGTTGCACCTTGTAGCTGATCAAACAAATCGTCGATTCGAGGCAGGGGGTATCGGTTCTTGATGGTTAGCTTATTCAATTCCCGATAGTCGATGCACATCCGGAACGACCCGTCCTTCTTTTTGACGAAAAGGACTGGCGCGCCCCAAGGAGAGGTGCTTGGGCGAATAAAGCCTTTTTCGAGTAATTCCTGGAGTTGGTTCGAGAGTTCCCTCATTTCGGACGGAGCGAGTCGATAGGGGGCTTTGGCAACGGGGTTAGCTCCAGGAATGAGGTCGATACAAAAGTCGATATCACGACTTGGTGGTAGTCCGGGAAGGTCATCAGGGAACACCTGAGGAAATTCACGAACCACTGGAACATCTTTAACTTCAACTCTCTTTTTCTTTCCCTTCTCCGCTACTACAATGTTGGCCAAGAAGGCTCGGTATTCCTTGCGGAGATACTTGCTGGCTTGAATACACGACATAAGCTTGAGACCTTTCGACGTTGTTTCACCGTATACACATAGGAGATCACCATTTGCGATCGAGAATCGAATCATCTTTTCAAAGCACACAACTTCAGCATGGTTTTCACGAAGAAAGTCCATGCCTATTATGACGTCAAAGCTTCCGAGTTGCATCGGAATAAGGTCGATTGGGAAGATGTGATTGTTAAGTTCGAGAGTACAATCACGGAGTACAGAGTTAACAGCAATGGTTCTTCCTGTAGCGACTTCGACTTCGAATGACGAGGATAGATAGGAGCGCTTACGACTAAGGAGCTTCTCGAATTCAAATGACACAAAGCAGTTATCGGCTCCAGTATCAAACAAACATGATGCATAAATACCATTCACAAGGAACGTACCATTAACCACGTTGTTATCCGCCTGAGCCTGGCGGGCATTGATGTTGAAGGTTCGGGCATGGGCTGCTTGCTGCTGTTGCTGAGGCTGCTGTTGTTGCTGCTGCTATTGTTGTTGCTGGGGCTCTTGCTTAACCACCCTGTTCGGGCACCTGTTTGCAAAGTGGTTAGGGTCACCACATGCAAAGCAGACTCGAGCATTGGCTGCAGGTGCTGGAGCTGCTGGTTGGCCTTGAGGGGCAGGGAGAAGAGCTTGGTTGGCAGTAGCTTGAACTGGGGCTTGACGAGGACCATAGCGACAGTTCGTAGTGAGATGACCGTAAAGGTTGCAGTGAGCGCAAAATCGACAAGCTAGACCCACTGGATGATGATACGAACATGTTGGGCAGAGTGGGTGAGGGCCTGTGTATGCACGCTTTGCTGACGGTGCATTGATCACTGGGGCTGAGCGCTGGTGCTGCTGCTGTTGAGCTGGTACAGCTTGTAGGGGAGCAGCAGTGGTTGCGGCAGCACAGCTCTTGGTGCTGGAGTTGTTGTTCTTCTTCTTCCTTCTTGAAGACTTGGAGGATTGAGCAGATGAGTCGGTGGGTGCTGCGGTGGCTTGATGCAGAGACTTGGTTGGCTTATCCCAGAAACCAGCCTTTACTCGCTTATCATTGATCTCAGCGGCGAGTAGGTAGGTTTCTTCGATCGTTGCTGGCTTGGCGGCGTGAACAAAGTCGGCTACACAATCGGGCAGGGCTCGGATATACTTCTTGATGGCTTGATCTGAGGTCTTGACTTGATCAGGACAGATAATGCTAAGCTGCTTGAAGCGAGCAGTGAGAGCAGCGTTGTCTCCATCCTTCTGCTTGATTCCCCAGAACTCGTCCTCCAGCTTTTGGCGTTCATGAGGAGGGCAGAATTCTTTGATCATAATCGCCTTCAACTCCTTCCATGATAGCCCGTAAGCTGCATCATTTCCGCGCTTGTTTCGTTCGGCCGTCCACCAGTCTAGAGCACGGGACTGGAAGACGCCTGTAGCATTGAGAGTGTGGAGATGTTTAGGACATCCGCTCTGGCGCAGAGTGACTTCGACCGAGTCGAACCAGTGAAACATGGCTATTGGACCATCTTCGCCAGTGAACTCTTTTGGTCCGCATGCTTTGAACTGCTTGAAGCTGAAAGCAGCCTTGCTTGAATCCTTAGGGATTTCAGCTCGAGATTCTTCTGACGATTTGCTAGCGTTTTCATACACCTCACTCACAGCTTTCGCTACGGTTTTGGAGATGATCGCAGCGAGACGTCGGTCTCTCTTCTCTTGGCGAGTCAAACGGTGTCGGGATCCAGACGACGACATGGTCTGCATTAGACATCGTCACGAGACTCAACACAACGAAATCGAATCTCACCTCACACGTCTAGACTACTAAAGCTTAGAATCACGTCGAATCACGTATCACATAGTCACATAATCACATAACCACAGATACACATAAGCACATAAGCACATAGAACACGTAGGTCACAGAAGCACATAAGTACTTAGAGCACAAAACACAGAAACACGCAAATACCTAGGCACTTAATCACTGAAGCAGTCAGAAAACAGAAACCTATCCTTCAAAGTTCGCGTGTCGTTCGAATATCGTATCGAATAGCATCGTATTAGTATAGTCCAACTTAGTCGTATAGTATAACATAGTATGATACCGTCTAGATTTGCGATAACTGGGTGTCGATTTAAGATAGAATAACAGTACGAGTCGTGTGTGTCGATTAAAATGATCGCAGAATCGAATATCATCCCAAAATAAAACAGAGAAAGCAGATATAAACACAAAACAGAGAAAGCACACATAAGCACATAAAATCAACAAGTCATCAGAGTACGCGGTTGCGGTTCTCGGAATTGAAACACATAAAATCGAGAGGTAGATTGTCTGCGGCTACTAGACATCGACTACCCAAGGCAACTCGACTATTCACAGTAGACTTGTAATCACTTTCGACTCTAGAGGTTGTGTTTCTGCCTCGATTCTTGGGCATTCCACACGCGTCTCCTAGGTCATACTTGTGAGTTCAGGTCGTTGGAGTCCATCGAAGCCTTGGTGAGATCAATAAAGTCTAGAACAAACTGCTAAGGTTAGGGTTTCACCCCTTGGCTTAGCAATTTCTTCCTTGTTTTTAATAAAATAGAGGAAGATTATTCATCAAAATATGGATTTCACTCCTGATTTGGTATAATCTCCCTTGTTTGTTGGTGTAAATAATGGGATAAGCATGAATAAACGAATAAAATCAGCACAAGTCAGGCAGTTTGGTCAGGAGTTTGCGGCTTTCACACCTATTCCTAACTAAATCTCCCGACTTTATTTGAAAACCCGAGTGCAGTGATAGTAAAGGGTTGCAGAATAAGCACATAAACTTGGTCTGATGGTTCCTAACTATAGTTTAGGTCTCTAAGACAGCGACCCGGACTAGGTCGTGTCTAACCTAATTCCCTATAGTTATGGCTCTGATACCAATCTGTCACACCCCAACCGATGGCGGAATCATCGGTGCGCGGCACTGAGCGAAACAGATTGTCCAGAAGTTTCCACAACAACTATTATTACAAATTCAGTTAAATGATATGTCCCATACCGTATCCCAAATAAATAAACAAGTTATCATAGAAAGCATCTAGGCAAATAAATTCCGTTCCGACAACTCATATTCAATTATTATTATAGACAATTGTTTATTATTTCTAGACTCCCTAGCCTCGATTTCATCACCATGCGCCTAAGCATCCTAACAACTTAAGCACCTGTCACATACGTTAAAATAAAGTCAATACATAAAATGTAAAGGTGAGCACACAAGTTTGATAATAGTGTATAGAGTTCGAATAGTTTACGCATAACCAGGCACGTACACAGAGGAAAACGATGCATGTTAATTATCGACATGGGACCATCGATACCAACGACTGCGGGTTGACCGTCCGAGACGGTTCGCAATACATGATTACCACCGTAATCCATGCAAGTAATTGTCCTTAACAACCCCCGTGTGAACGGGTGCTGAGTCCAAACTATAGTACTATGTTGCTAAGGCAGGTAGATAGCACTCCACGTGTAAACATAATAAACAGCATTCATTTAGTCAAGTAGCACATGCAAATGGTCAGCGTTCGAATAGTTTGTGTTTGATTGTGATTTGATAGGTAACGTATGTAACACCCAAAAGTGCTAAAAGCAAAAAGGGATCGAGTATACTCACAGTGATTGATTGTGGATTGAAGGGAGCGCTGAGAGTAAGATTAGCCTGAATAGTTCGATAGCATAACGATAAGTAACGCAGAAAAGTAAACAAGTGTGAATGGATCAAATGGGCTGGTCGATCGAACGGCAGGTTCGATCGAACGGGCTGTTCGGTCGGCTGGTGTGTCCGGTTGGACAGTCCTGTTCGATCGGCCGATAGGCTCGATCGGCTGGGCCATTCGAGTGGATTGTTTCTTCCTCTGGTGTGTTTGTGTTTGAGGATTTGAACTTTTGAAGTTTTCGTTGCAGTATTTGAGAACACTGAAGTGTTCCTACCTTTCAAGTCGATCGATCGAACAGTTCGTTCGATGGGCTAGAAACTTCAGGATTGGTCCTCAACTGAATGTCACTCGATCGAACAGTCTGTTCGATCAGCTGGCATTCCCTACTACGAACGAGTTGTGGAAACGATTAAGTGTTGAAGCATAGTATCTCATGATCCGAACAGTAATGTTTACCAATCGAGTGACCTATTCGATCGAACATTACTTCGTCAATACTATACTTCAAAAGTTTGGAAAAGTGGGACGCCATGTGCTAGCCGATCGGCTGGCCCGGTCGATCGGCTGGTGTGTCCGATCGGCTGGGCTGTTCGATC
Organism: Helianthus annuus; assembly: GCF_002127325.2. Lineage (NCBI taxonomy): Eukaryota > Viridiplantae > Streptophyta > Magnoliopsida > Asterales > Asteraceae > Helianthus > Helianthus annuus. The sequence goes on from NC_035443.2 coordinate 148,654,117, forward strand.
AGCCTAGCCGTTCGGCCAGCAAGTCTGACCTGGTCGGCCTTTCGTCTAACACTTGGTCGTCTGGTTACTTGTCATTATATCGAGGTAGTTTGATAACGAGTTGAACTATGATACCTTCGTTCTTATCCGTCTCTCCGGCTTGGACAGGAATCACCCAAGTCCGGCCGGTGAACGGTTCGGAACGTTGGTTTAGAGTCTAACCCAAAATCGGTGAACCTTGTATATAGAATCCGAATCTTGAACCTTTTAACTTGTTAGAATGATCAGTTAGTCGGTTCAAGCTCCGTTTCTATCGGTTTGAAGGCATTGAGTGTAAAAGAGTTGAAAGAAAGTTGGGATTCCTTCTTTCAATCCTTCACAACTTGTGGATGTTTAGATCTTTGATAGATCTTAGCTTGTTCATGTGGAAATCGGTTAGATCTAAGCCATTCATAGTTGAATGAGGCCAAAACATGATGTTCTTCAAGAACACCATGATGACATCACCCAAGAACACTTAGATCTTGGTGATTTCACAGTTAGAATCCAAGTTTTGAAAGATAGAAAGGTGTAGAATCAAGTAATGATAAAAAACGTACAAGAATTAGAGTGAAAACTTACCGGGATTGAGAGAAATCTGAGAAAAGGTGAAGAATAGGAGCTGGCCGGTCAGAACTTTCCAAAAGTGGAAATGAAGACAAGGACAGCCCTATTTATAGGCTTCCAAAAGAGGAAAGTGGCAGCCGATCGGCCAGGAGCTCCGATCGAGTGGGCTGCTCGATCGGCTGACAAGATGCTAGCCGATCGGCTGGCCTGTTCGATCCGGGTGCTTCCTGTTCGATCCGGGGCACACTTGAGTATTTTGCGATGATTTTCGACCTTTCGATTTCGATGGACGATGATACGAATACGATAGGGTTCCTAGTCAAATTACTTTTAATCCCAACCACTATATCTACATACAAGCATCTACTTTTCGCGTTTCGATGTCGGTTTCGATTGAGTTCGATTGCCTTTCGAGTTTCGATTCGATTTTCGATTGATTTGCTTGAATACCACACTAAACATAAAGTAAACATGCACAAGTAACACATAAGGCACACACACGTATAACAATACCACAATTCGCATAATTCGAGTCTCGAGTTCGATGATTGTTAGATCGGTTTGCTTACTGATCAATTAACTTTATCGCATTGTTACTTCCTACTATTCACAGTCGTAGGTCGGTCGCATTGATTAAACATTCGATTACTTCGATTCTTGCTGATTACAACACTTACTCCACATAATACAACTAAAACATAAAAAAACGACTATCTACAGTCAAAGAAAGTCAAAGTTGACTTGGACTTTGACTTTGACTTTGACATTCAAAAACACGGGGTGTTACACTTAGGATGGATTTTATTAATTCATCTCAAGACAATACCCAAGAAGAATTGTTGAGATCGCATTTAAACAACTCCGATGTCCCCGATATTACCTCCAACTCTAGCGAGGACTTGAGCGATAGTCGTCCCTGTGCCGATTGTGCCGTGAAGGACTCCCCATCGACTTTGTTCAAAGCATACATAGACCTGAGCGATTCGGCATACACCTTCTTTAACGAGAGCCCGGGAAAGGGTTGGACTTGTCCACCTACATTTAGCATAGGAATCACCCTCACCGACAACCTCTTACGTTCTCGTCTTAATCTAGAGCAATTAAGGTATCTTAGGCACTTTGGGGTTGTTCCATCCAGTAAGGAGCCACCCGATCAAGATAAATTCCTTAGGAAACGGAAAGTCCTTAAGACAGCTTCTAGACACGGGGCCGTGTCCAGGTCAACACGCCCCCGTGTCCACTGAAAGATTCCTTTCTGATTTTTATCAGAATACGGACAAAATGTGTCAGGATTCTGTCTGCACACGGGGCCGTGTCCAGCCGACACGGTGCCGTGTGCAGCGTGCTGTCGTTTTCTATAAATGCAGCAGGATTCCTGCTTATTTGGACCACTCCAAAGACAAAGATCTGCTGAAATCTTCACTCATACCATCCTAGGTATGTTTTAAGAAGGTTCTCAACAACCATCTTGTCTTTTCCACTTTTGTTCATTGCCTTCTTCTTCAATTTTCACTCAATACCTCCATTAAAGCTTGAAATCTCCATGATTCCAAGATTTATTGTAATGTTTGCAAGGTTATTATTCAAGGGATCTTGTTATACAACTTTGTTTTAAATTATTCATGCTTAAAAAATAAACTTACAAGTGGAAAAATAGTTTAAAACTCCAAGATTCCTTGTTCTAAAAACCTGCAGACAACTGAACACGGGGCCGTGTTCATTGAACACGGGGCCTGAGGTATTGTTCCATAAAAATTGAACTCTTTTCTGTCTGTTTTCTCAGAATGGCAAGCAGAACTAGCGGAACATCTTCATCGCAATCAAGAAACAACCGACAGGGAAGGAGATCATCAACGGTAGAAGACTCTCTTGTAAACTATGTTTACGCTTTAAGAGAGGCTATTGATAAAATGACGGGGGTGGAAGAAGCGTTGGTCGACCGTATTAATCACTTAACAGTAGGACTAGAAGGGTGTCTCCGAGAGGTCAACCTTTTGCACCAAAGGTTGAACATTCTCGCCTCTCCTCCTTTGGTACCGGTCATTACCCAAAGGAAATGGAACGTGGTGCTCGAAGTCATCATACCACCCGAATGGTACACAGTGCACTCGGGGCCTCCTCGTGATATACTACAAGGAGTTCCAGTTGGTGTCACTCCCCCTCCACGAGATGTTGAGGAGAATGAAGCCGCCTTCTTCCTCCCGAGAGAGATAGAAGAATGGCTTTAACAACATCTAGGGAACACCCTTCGGCCGGAGTTCTATCAAGCTTTTAGATACCGGAAAATTATTCTCAGGATTTTGGTTCTTAATGTAAAATTAGAGCTCTTTAGAATGATTTTATGCACCACTTGACCTATCTAGTTTAACTCTTATCTTTCTTTTTCTTCTTGTTTATTTTAATTTTCTAGGAATATTATGTAATTCTCTCTATGACTTAAATGAAATGATGGTTTTAGTTAAATTGGTGTTTGGATGATGTTGTAATGGATAAAACACACTCGGGATGGTGAAGGATAACAAGGGAAACTTGCACCAACGACCCATGCACGAAAACAGAGCCATCCGACAAATTTTTCTTCGTTACAGCAAGTTCAGCACGGGCCGTGCCCGCCCAACACGGCCCCGTGCTGCACAATCTGCAGAAAATGCCCAGTTCAGGTAACTGGACATGGGGCGTGCTCACTGAACACGCCCCCGTGTCCAGGCTTCTGTTTCTTTTTACAAACTTTTGTTACTGGCACTTGAACACGGGACCGTGCCCGAACAACCCGGGGTCGTGTCCAGACGCCCAGTAACACAAAATTTTGCTTTTTCACACATTCAATCAACCTAAAAACTTATTTTTGGGACACATTGAGGACAATGTGTAATTTAAGTGTGGGGGGAGGGGGGATGCTAAAACCTTGAATCTTGCAAGTCCTAATTAACAAGCCTTACACAAAACTCTATTGGAACCGCTAATCACCCCAAATTTTTTCAAAAATTTTCCATTTTTTACTTGTCTAGGATTAACTTGGGAATTTCAAGTTCTAAAAAGGTTATATTTTTACAAACTTACAACCGATAGCGTCGTGATAAAAAGAACTAACATAAGAAAATTATGAAACGGCATGACAAGCTTAGTTAAAATTTGATTATATATACTTCATCACATAAAACCCATTCCCACAAAAGTGAGTTTTGAGCCTTTATTGAGCATACAAATACATATCTTTAAACTAAATGCTCATTTTTCGTTTCTTATGTGAATAGCCGCTTGGTTCTTACGACTCTAGAACTTGCCACGGCGATACATTCCCGGTCCTTACCAACTTAAACCCGAGTAAGTAAATGATGGAGGCATTAGGACTAACCCTTTTTATTTCTACACCATTATTTTTCTTTTCTTTTTTTACCACCTACCCAAAATCCCCCTAGTTCTTTGAGCCTAAACCTTTTCATTTCAAAACCCAAACCAAACACCCTTTACCCACCTAAACCCTTTTTCATTTTAAACCATTTATTTTAGTAACAAAGCTCGGTTTTTAGTATGACTTGATTCCTAAAAAACGATGAAGTCAAAGAAATAAAAAAACAAGTTTATCAAAAATAACTTTGTTTGAAGGAAACACTTCATCAAATAAAAAAGTTTTGAAAAATATCGAGTCTTTCGAAAACCGACGCTTTTTACGCTTTTCGCCCTTTTACTAACTACTAACCCAACCACCCACCTTTAGCCCAAGCCTAACCCTTCACCCAAAAAGTCCTCTTTATATTTACAAAGGTATATATTTAAAAAGGAGGAGGATTGATTGCTTGGCAAGCCTATGGTAGAAGTAAGCTCCATGCCGCTCTCGAGTGATTCACTAAAAATACACCTTCAGCCGAGTGTTGAGTGATCCCCCGTGAGGTATGTGAACTCGTATATAAATGGAATTTTAAAAAAGGCATGTTATGCCCTAATAAGTAATTTATCTTATGAAATGTTTTTAATAAATCATGACGAATAGGATTGTAAATAAATAAAAATAAAACTTAATAAAGAATCTTGCAAATCCCGACACTCTATGACAAGCCCAAAAACCTTCTCTTCTACCCATTCCATTTGGGAGTGTAAAGCCACATTATAAAGAGTTTTGCTTAAGGACAAGCAAAGATTCAAGTGTGGGGGTATTTGATGTGCACAAAATGCAACATATAAATTACATCAATTGTGGCGTAAAACTAACCCTTTTTTAGTACTAATGTTGGAAAAAGTGTGTTTTTGTCATCCTTTTGTATTTTCAGGATTAAATGAGCTCAAATAAACAAAAGAAGCAAAAAAGCAACTAAATCTAACATAAATACAAGAAAAGGAAAAAACGTGGCATGCCCAACCCCCTGACAGCATCTTCCCAAGCAAAATCAAGAAGACAGAAGGCTGAACACGCCCCGTGCTCAGTGAGCACGGGGGCGTGCCCAAGTGTCAGCAGAAAAGACAAAGTTGTAGAAGCTTCCATCGCCCACCACGGGGCCGTGCTCAGCGGACACGGGGCCGTGGTCAACTATAAGATTCGCGGAATCCAGGCAAATCTTGATAGTACAGATACGCTTCTGCACACGGGGTCGTGCTCAGCGGACCCGGGGGCGTGGTCACCTAATGCAGACAAACTGCAATTAATGAGGAAAGAGAGAAGGATGGACACGGGGCCGTCCCCGAGCTTCTGTTCAGCCTATAAATAGGAATGCTTGGATCACTTGCAACTCATCCCTTGGCACACCACCTCTCTCACACTTCACCCACCACCATCACAACATCATCATCCACCACCATCATCCATTGTCCATCATAGAGTGTGTGAGTCGTCTCGGGGTCCAAGATTGATCGTAAGAGTTCTTGACAATCAAAGGCCATGTTTGCCTATGTCTCTTACATCACTTGGTGAAAACAAGTGTCTAGTGTAATACTTTTTTATTTTTAATCTTTTCGCACTTTTTACATGGTTATGTATTAATGACTTTAATAACTAGTTTCTTATGTTGAAGATGATTCTTCCTTATCGTTTGTCCGTGGTGTCTTGGCATTATTTTACTGTCTATATAAAATAAAAGATTTTCACCATTCATATCTCCACGGTCTATATGGAGGTATGTTGGCTACCTGGTCGGGGGTTAAGGGAACGGTTTGGTAAGACTCTTGCCATTGTTCAGTGTATAGATCCTGCAAAGGACCTGGGTCAAATTTAGTAGCACCTCCTTCAATACCCACCTGTATTGGATGGCGGGGGTCCAAACTCTTTGATCCCCTCATAAGTTAAACTACTATTAATATTTTAACCTGGCTACTTAGGACTGTATCCCTGCTGACTCAGACTACTTAGCCGAGGGTAACGTCACCTTCAAAAGAGGGGCCTACCATAATATGCGTTAATAACTTAATTAATTATCTTTCAATAATCCGACCCTTTAGGATTGTATCCTTGCTGACTCAAATTACTGGGTTGAGGGTAACGTCACCTTCAAAAGAGGGGCCTACTACAATAACTAAGATAATCTCTTAAACAGTGCAAAAATGCGGAAATAATCAAAGGTTACACTATACACGAGTCGGAGCCAAGTGATTCATCTTGTCTATCTGTTTTTATTTTTATTTTATTTTTCAGCATTTTAGTTAGTTTTTATTTTTCTAGTTTAAAACCTTTTTCTAATTTTTTTATTTGATTAGACGTTGAGGATAAACCGGTACTAAAAGCTCTTGTGTCTTTGGACGACCTCGGTATCTTGCCAACACTATACTACGCTCACGATGGGTGCACTTGCCCATATGTGTGTTTGGTGTAAGTAAAATATTGTGTTTTATAAATTTAAAACTTGGCTAACGTGTAAAAAGGGCTTAAAATATACTTAAATCCAAATACACACCAACCCGCATCAGTATGGGACTAAGCCAGTATGGCGCACGCGCACATGGCAGTGAGCCAAAAGGACGCAGTGGGCATGAGGGTGCAGACCTGCGCGCGCGTGCGCGCAGAAGCGTCTAGCAGCAGCAGTTAATGTCGTGCAGTTACGTTTCAGCATTCGAAACTGACGAAGTTAATGCGTTTGACTAAGAATTAAGCGACCAATTAAAGTGCATTAAAGACGTCTAATGCAGTTTAATTCACCCATTTAAATAGGAGCATCCTATTGCAGAACAAATACACCGAAAAAACACAGAAAACAATCTTTCTCTCTACAGAATTCTTCTTCATCTTCAAGGTTTCGAGGTACTCTTTTGGGTTGGAGTCAAGACCGGCAGTGCAACTGCTTTGGGCTGTTGTTCTCCTGTGAGACACGAAATTTGTTTTAAGGGACCCGTGTCTAACACGATCCTCAGCCAAGAACAGTGTTTCTGTTCGATTTTCTTGTTCTTGTTTTTCCATTTTTCAGTTGTAATTGTACTGTATTTTTATTTTCATTCTGTTGTTTCTGAATTACAAGTTAATAAAGTATTTTATTTAAATTTTGCACGAACAGATTCCTACAATCGTAAAAAAAATTAAAACACCGTTCGTGTAGAATCACAAACATATTCTGCTGTGAATTCGAACCAGTTTTGAATTCATACAGTTGTGTTTTAAAAAACAGATTTTTTTCTTTGTTTTGATTCAAAGTAGCGACTTTGTCAAAACAGAACTCTGTTCTCCTACTCCTTTCTTTAATTGAGTTCTAAAAACCTACTGTCGTAGTCTTCAAAGTTGGACTTAGAAGCTACACGGCTGGTTTGGCGCACTCATAAAATAATAAATTGGCGTATTTATTATTTTGAAAACAGTTTTATTAACTTGTTTTCTTGGAACTTTTCAGAATGTCAACTGAAAATGTGAACACCAGAACACCAATGTTGTTGTCGGTACCCCTGCCAACACTGTGGGAGCGTCCACAGTGGAAAATCATGCTGAATGACCCGAGAAGTTCTCGGGTCTCCACTTCAAAAGGTGGCAACAGAAGATGTTCTTCTACTTGACCACCATGAACCTTGCGAGGTTCTTGACTGAAACCGCTCCCCAACCAGCGGAAAGGGAGACCAACGTTCAGGCTCTGAGCGCGGTAGAGGCTTGGAAGCACTCGGATTTCATTTGTCGAGGCTATGTACTCAACGGTCTCTCGGATGCGCTGTATAATGTGTACTATAATATCAAGACTTCCAAAGAATTATGGGAGTCCTTGGATAAAAAGTACAAAACGGAGGATGCGGGAACAAAGAAATTTGTTGTCGCCCGTTTCTTGGACTTCAAAATGGTTGATAACAAGACTGTTATGAACCAAGTCCAAGAGTTACAAATTATACTTCATGACATCCATGCTGAGGGAATGGTACTTAGCGAGACATTTCAAGTGGCAGCCATGATCAAAAAATTACCTCCTGCTTGGTTGGATTTTAAGAATTATCTTAAACACAAGCGAAAGGAAATGACGATTGAGGAACTTGTTGTCCGTCTTCGTATAGAAGAGGACAACAGGGTGGCCTAAAAAGGCACCATTTTGCAAGCTTCGGCTAAGGCAAACATGGTGGAAGTTGGGGAGTCCTCAAAGGGTAATAAGGGCAAACGGGGTAAGAAGGACAACAAGGGGAAAGAAAAGGTTAACAACCTTGGACCGAAAAAGGGGGCTGTAAAAAAGAAGCTTGCGCCTTTCCAAGGTACTTGTTACAATTGTAACGAGACGGGGCACCGTGCTAAACAATGCAAGAAACCTAAGCGTGAGCGTGCGCATATGGTTGATGAGGATGGTATGCCTCTAATCACAATGATAACCGAGGAAGCGGCTATGATTGAAGAAGTCAACGCGATGGGTGAAAACCCAAAAGGATGGTTCGTTGACACGGGTGCAACCCGCCATGTTTGTGGAGATAAGGCTCTTTTTCTCTACATTCAAGGAAGCGTCGGGTGGAGAAAAGCTTTATATGGGAAATAAAGCTACCGCTAGCATCAAAGGGGAAGGCATTGTCATCCTGAAGATGACTTCTGGCAAGGAGTTGACCTTGACCAAAGTGCTTTATGTTCCAGAGATACGGAAGAATCTCGTATCGAGATGGATGCTCAACAAGTTTGGATTTCGTCTTGTGTTTGAATCAGACAATTTTGTCTTGTCTAGACGTGGTACTTTTATCGGAAAGGGCTATGCCCTTAATGGAATGTTTAAAATGAATGTTTCGGTTGTAAACGAAAACAAGAATATGAATGAAAATATTTCTTCTACTTACATGATTGAGTCTTCTCATTCCATATCGAATCCGATCACAAATGTGAGACATGTGTCGAATCCAAACTTACAAGATCATCATTTAAATCAATTGAACGAATTACCGAACCCCTTGATTTAATTCATACCGATGTGTGTGATTTAAAAGCGGTTCCCACGCGTGGAGGAAATAAGTACTTCATCACGTTTATTGATGATTGTACTAAATATTGCTATGTGTATTTACTAAAGAGTAAAGACGAAGCAATAAAGAAGTTTATCTTGTACAAAAACGAAGTTGAGAATCAACTTAGAAAGAAGATAAAAGCTTTGAGAAGCGATCGAGGAGGTGAATATGTTGCACCTTTTGCGGATTTATGCGCAAAAAGTGGCATTGTACATGAGTGTACACCTCCTTATTCTCCACAATCAAATGGCGTTGCAGAACAAAAGAACCGCACATTGAAAGAGATGGTGAACGCCATGCTGATCAGTTCGGGAGTGAACCGAGAAATGTGGGGGGACGCCATTCTCTCAGCAAACTATCTTTTGAACAAGATACCTTTGAAAAATAGGGACGACACTCCATATGAGTTATGGAGAAAAAGGAAGCCTTCGTACAAATACTTGAAAGTGTGGGGGGTGCCTAGCTAAGGTGATTGTACCACCTCCTAAGGCTCTTAGGATAGGACCCAAAACTGTTGATTGCATTTTCATTGGATATGCACATCAAAGTAAGGCACATCGTTTTCTTGTACATGAGTCCAAGAATCCCGATGTACATAAACACACTATCATAGAGGCAAATCCTAACGTCGTCTCATATTTTGAGAATGTGTTTCCTATGATAGGAAAAACACATGCGCCTTCATCAAGAGCGGTTAATGAAGCAGGTCCAAGTTCGTCTACATGGTTAGATGAAGCAGGACCAAGTTCATCTACGAGGATAGATGAAAGACATGAACGACCTGAGGTCAAGGAGGGTGAGCTTAGACGAAGTAAATGACAAAGGGTTGAAAAATCCTTTGGTCCAGACTTCATGAGCTATATGGTTGAGGGTGAGCCCAATACCTACCACGAAGCAGTTACCTCCGCGGAAGGACCTCAATGGCAAGAAGAAATTAAGAATGAAATTGATTCTATATTGCAAAATCATACTTGGGAGTTAGTAGATCTTCCACCTGGTTGTAAACCACTTGGATATCGTTGGATATTCAAAAGGAAGATGAAAGCCGATGGAAGTATTGATAAATACAAGGCAAGGTTAGTGATCAAAGGATTTAGACAAAAGGAGGGTCTAGATTATTTTGATACTTACTCGCCTGTAACGCGAATAACCTCTATACGATTGGTTCTTGCAATTGCGGCTCTAAGAAATTTGGAAGTTCACCAAATGGATGTAAAGACCGCATTTCTAAATGGCGATTTAGAAGAAGAAATTTACATGGAACAACCCGAGGGTTTTTCCGCCCCAGGCAACGAGGGCAAAGTATGTAAATTGGTCAAGTCTTTGTATGGCTTGAAGCAAGCTCCAAAACAATGGCACCAAAAGTTTGATCATGTCATGATTGACAATGGTTTCAAAATAAATGAGTGCGACAAGTGTGTTTATTTTAAAGACACACCAAGAGGTTATGTGATTTTATGTCTTTATGTAGATGATATGCTTATCATTGGGAGTGATGATAACATGATCAACTCAACGAAAGACATGTTGAAAGCGAGGTTTGACATGGAAGACATGGGTCTCGCGGATGTGATTCTTGGAGTAAAAATCACTAGAACCCAAAATGGTCTTGTGTTGAGTCAATCTCACTATGTGGAAAAGATCCTTGGGAAATTCAATTCGGATGATACGAGTATAGCTCGAACTCCAATTGATAATACCCAACGCCTAAGGAAGAATAGAGGCGAGAGTGTTTCTCAGCTAGAGTACTCAAGGATCATTGGTAGTCTCATGTATCTAATGACATGTACTAGACCCGACTTAGCATATGCTGTGAGCAGGCTAAGTAGATACAAGAGTAATCCAAGCGAGGATCATTGGAAAGCTATCACGAGGGTGCTCAGATACATAAGATACACGAGAGACTATGGATTGCATTATACCCGTGATCCAGCAGTGATCGAAGGATACACTGACGCGAACAGGATATCGCATATAAAGGATCACAGATCCACAAGTGGTTACGTGTTTACGCTTGCAGGCGCGGCTATAGCTTGGAAGTCTTCCAAGCAAATGGTTATAGCGAGATCCACGATGGAATCTGAATTCGTCGCTTTAGATAAAAACGGGGAAGAGGCAGAGTGGCTACGTCAATTTGTGGAAGATATTCCAAGATGGCCAAAGCCGTTGACGGCGATTTGCATACATTGTGACAATCGATCTGCGCTTGTTAGAGCACAAAGCGCGATGTACAATGGCAGGTCATGTAACACCCCGAAAATTCCTGTCCAACGAAATAAAGACACGTGTCATGTGGGACAAATGTGTCAGAAACCCGGGTCAAATATAAAGATGCGTGGTAGGATTTTAAGAGGGCGTCATGTTATAAAAATACCTCTGAACGACCCGAATTTATAAATCCCAAGATCCATAAATTATGTGATAAACATCTTATATATTTTTACCGGTTGATTCTAAATAAATAAAACTCCATCCTTTATAAGGAAGTTGGATTATTAATAGTGTTACTACAATGAATTCTGATTTTTAATCCTAAACTAATGAGAGTTGGGAATTGATGAAGAATTCAAGATTTCCTAGTAATATCCGTCACCTCGCAAGTCCCACAAGAATTAAATATGAAATGGGGAACATGTAAGAACCATTCAAGCATGCAATGGCTGAGCAGATGGTCCCACAATTGGAAAAGTGGGCTTGGATTCGGAATTGCTTGATTGCATGGTCAAGACTTGGAAGTTTACAAATTTTTGTCCTCTGACCACCGGTTACGGACCGCAAGACACTAGGCTTACGGTCCGTAAGGAGGGTACCTGGGCGTTTTCAGCAAAGGTCGGTTACGGACCGCAACAATCTGAGCATACGGTCCGCAAGGGCTGCATACGGACCGCAAGAGTTTAGGCTTACGGTCCGTAAGCCTGTCGCTGGCAGCAGAAATTGGACAGCTGCCTGTTCAGCCTGTTGCACCGCCTTAGTGAGGTGGTTTTCGAAACAAGGGACTCTCTAGGCAGTATTTAGCTTATTAGGGACACCTGGGGTAATCTTGTAACCATCCTAGACTTCCATGTCTTGATCCTAGAGCATCTTGGTCACTATATAAGGGAGTGAAGTGTGGTGAACTTTGATCATTCAATTGTGTCACTCACTTGGAGCATTCTCTGGAGCTTTCTGGACTTCAAGCCATCTTCCTAGTGATCTCTAATCTCAATTAGGACTCTTGTAAGTGTCCTTAACCCTTCCTAATTCGTTTTAGCCTAGTTAATTAGCCAAAAGTCAAACCGTCGTAATTAAGGTTTGACTTCGTGATTAATTAAAATGTGCTCTGTCAAATCACGAATTAAAACACCTTTAAGTAGGTAATTATGTGGTTAATAAACCCTTAAAAGGGAATTTCCAGATTCCCACTCTAAACATGTCAATTGTCGAGTCAAAGCTTATTATAAAAAGTCAACAGAATACTTATTTGCGGATTAATGCATAATTAGTAATGTAGGGTGCATGCAACCTATTTGATCATTAATATAACTGGGTAATTAATGTAAGAACATGTTCCAACATGTTCAAGTCGACAATTTTCAGTTTAGGCTCGGTTTGGAACCGAAAGTCGCAAAGTTTGATTATTGCTTTGACTATCAGTTCTGACCCATTTAAGCCAAGATTAGGAATGCCTTAGAGCTTCTTTTGGATCTATCTACATGTTAGTATAACTCTCTGAGATTATACAACTTGGTTCATTGGATATCCTATTCACATGCATGTTTCCGTTAATCGCTTATATGTTGACCATTATGCCTATTTGACCTTAAAATGTGATTTTTAAAAATGTAAAAGAGTAGACACCTTACATACTGATTTATAAACTTGCACCCAAAATTTGAGGTCAGTTTGAGGTCTAGATTGGGAGTTATGCTCTATAGCGTAATTAAGAGCTTCTTTACTAAGTAAATGGCGTAAATTACGTATAGCCTATCAAAACCCAAATTTTTATACCAAACTTTTTACCTGCTGTTATAAAATAATATTTTGGGATTTTTGGTAATTTTTATTTATTTTTAGGCTGAGCAAAACTTAGTGTTCTAAGATTAATTCGGTTTATGCCGGTTTTGCCCTTTTTAGCCATAAAATGAGTTTCACAAATCCTTTTGACCCCAAACCAATTTCTACTGATTTGTTATGACAAATAAATTATTTTGAACCTTCTAGAATATTAAAAATATCAGCTTTTTACAGAAAACCCGGAAATGGCTCCAAATCGCCTTTTTAGGCATTTTTAACGCATAAGGGTGCTCTAGAACCTCATTAAGCTTAAGGGATTGAACCTACTGATGTAATTAGTGAATTTTTATATTTTAAACAGTAGGCAAATGTTTTGAACTCAGAGTTCCAGAATTGACCTTTTAGGCACATGTGAAATTACCAAAATGCCCCTACGGTGCATAGTAAGGTTAAGGGTAATAAATTTCACATAGATTTGATACCCTACTGATATAACTTAGTAAATTAAGTATATTTACTAACTTATTCAGACCTGTAACTCAGGTTATTATTTTAACCCTTTTACACCTTATAAAATGACCAAAACGCCCTTATGAGGCATAGTTTTGGTTTAAAAATCATTTGGGGCATAATGGAAGATATCATTCAGATATCACAACATATTTTAAGCATATTGACTTCAGAAACTTGTATTTGACTCTTATGGTTACTCGTTACGCACTATACGCGTTCGGAACGGCTTATGTGACTAGTTTGGCCATTTTAGCCGAGACGAGTCAAACCATATCTTTTTGGTCTCAAAATCCAGAATGTGATTATGTTACCCATATTAAACAAGCATGCAATCTTGTTGGGTCAAAACCACATTCTAAAACGGTCTTCACCTTATTGTGCGTTTAAAACCGTAATCTTCCTTTAAAACTAACCGGTCTAAGCTTGAGACCCGTTAGGATTCTAATAGGTTATTAAAACCTTAATTTCCAGATCTAGAAGCCCAGTAAAAGCTACGTGCATTCGTTGTTTTTGACTTATACTTTGCTCAGGTAAATACGTTTAACTTATTTTCCCTATACGGGCTTGGGGTACGGTATATAAAATACCGCTTGGTCGGGGAATTGACCATAACCAGTTGATGGCTAAGTGTTGTCAAATTAACCCGTTTAAAAATGCTGTTTTGTTTGGTTAACGCCTATGGGGGTTTAATGACCATGTCCCGGATATCCTTGGCATCATTCAAAGAATGGCCACGACCCTAGCACACGGGTGTAGGCGTACACCCGTTGTGCATTTCATTATTGTATAATCGTCGGCCGAGAGAAGTCTTGCGACGGAATTATATTAAGTGGTGTGTCTACTGAACTTTAACCCGGCACGACCAGGGCCACTGAACGCATAACGAACATGTAATTCTTTTACAAGATTATTAAGCAAATAATTATCCCAAGTTATAAAAAGTTTTGTGCCTCGGGCATTTAAATCAATTTTAAACATTTTCAAAATGAGTCAGTTAAATTGTATTTACCAGTGTAAACTGACGTATTTTCCAAAAAGGCTAAGTGCAGGTACTACGCGTAATAGGCTGGTCACTCCTTAAGCATCCATAGAAGTCTCGCAAGCTTAGGATGCATGAAGTCTGTTGAAATAAAGTTTTCTTTTTGTTTGAATCTGCCTGTGGATCTATTTCGACATTTTGTGATACTTGAATATTACAATAATTTAAGTTGAAATAAATCTATCTTTTGCTTCCGCTGTGCATTATAATTTGTGTTGTTTGACTATGATGATATCAACTACGTCACGATAATCCCCCACCGGGCCCACCGGTGACACGTGGAAATTAGGGGTGTGACAGGTTGGTATCAGAGCCAACACTGAGTGAATTAAACACTAGCCTTTTAATTGCACATTCTTCGAGTTCCAAGTCTAGACAAAGAACATAGGACAAACTCTGTTTTGTTTTATTTTATTGAGTCTTTTATTATTATATTGGTCGTTATCCTATCAATGAATTCAGGTCAAAATGCCACCAAGATTTCTTCGCGGTCGAGGCAAGGGCCCAGTCACGGGTCACGATCATGAAGCCGGGCCCTCACACCGGCGAACACCATCCATTACTATGAGCACGAGCCCACAAGAGCCGTGGAGGCTCTATGTTGAACCCGGGAGGCGGTCAGTCTCCCTCAGCTCTTCACCTTCTTACCAACATTCCTTTGGGCCCCAATCGGAAAATGAGCCCAACGAGCAACCACCCTCTTTCATACCTTTGCAGAGATCCAACTCTCACCACTCCTTTGGTGACCCAACCCCAGTCTTCCAAAGCCGGTTCAACCCGGCCAACATTTTTCCAGAACCCGTGGGTTTTAACCCACTCGGACCAGAAGATCACTTCTCTGGTGAGAATGACATGGACGAGGATACTGATCCCATGGAGCCTGCTACAGGAACGCCGAACCACCCCATCGAAATCTCGGATGGGTCATCTTTCCACGGATCGCCGTACCGCGGTCCGGACAGTTACCAGGAGAGATTCAAGCAGTGGGACTGGTACTTCACACCCTCTGAACACTCGTCCCCATATCAGCAACAGCAGCAACAGCAGCAGCAGGATCCTTCTGAGGATCAACGATTTGTGGCAGTCACTCCGCCACCACCACCACCAGTGGAGCAACAACCGCCTCCGGAGCCACCGAGGCGGAGGAGGTCAAACGCACGGATGTCCGTGCGAGGGGGTGTCCGCATCAGCACTCCCCAACCATCGAGTGGCAGTCATTATCCGCCACTCCAGGAAGAAGAAGAAGAACCATAAATGGGGGGTCCATCAAACCCCATTCCAGAGGTCAACTCAGTACCTATAGCACCTCCGTTGGGTTTTGACAACCCAATACCTGCTTACGCCGGCTCAGCGGCGTACAACCCTTTTGAGCAGCTGGCTCATACACAGTTTGACTATGCCAACGTAGACCCATATCAGGAAGCGTGGGACTACAACGCACGTCACCCTGAGGGACCTTATGGTGGTCTTTGGACCACTGGTTACCCAACTTATGGGTACCAGCATCCACCACCTCCTCAGCCTTTGTACCAGCCGCAACCGCAGCTAATCCCACCAGAGCGCCAGCAGGAGGTCCTTGAGAGATTGGACCGTTGTGAACGGGAAATCCAAACTGAGCGCAGACACAACAGAGGTTTCTTCAAAGGACTATCAGATTTGATCAAAGGAAAGTCCAAAAGAAGGGATTATTGAAGATCTTTATTTATTTTTGTTGTAGTCAGTCCCTGCGTGGACTTGTTGTTTCTGTATTCAGCTCCTGCGCGAGCTTGTCTTTTTGTATTATGCCCCTGTGTGGGCATGTCTTTCAGTTGACCCCTACGTGGGTTTTTTGTTTGTTGTTTATTGTATTCCGCCCCTGCGTGGGCATGTTATTTGTAGAAGTCCCGTTTAGGGCAAGTATTGTACTGTTAAATCTTTATTAGTGAAATGATGCATTTAAATTTTCATGATTGTTGTTATAAATAAGTATATGAATAAACTTAAAATAAAAGGTAAAAATGAAAATGACATTTTCTAAAATAAAGAAGACCTACCATTAATATAAAATGGCAAAATCTAAAAAGGGACAAGACCTAGCCACGTGTCATTTTAAGACAAGGCCAAAATGGTATCTCCATAATTAGATTCAGGTCCATAATTAACATCTCAACTTAGGATTGATCTGCGTTATAAAGAGAATCTTAGGGGTAAAACCTAGCCACGTGTCGTCACAGACATGGCCAAGATGGTAGAACCTGTCTAAAAGATTCCAAATTCTGTTGACATCCGTAAGTATGTTGACATGCTGGGTAAATTGTGATGCAATATAAATCACATAAGCCATCTTTAAATTGGGTTAATTTAAAATTCCCTGTATTTAAATAACCATCCCTTGGGGATGAAGTGCCTACGGGTAATATATATATATAAAAATGTCCTAGGGATTAAGAGACAGTTGGAGTCTACAACTCACTGTCTAGAGTAGGGTAATGAACTGTGATTCAAACCCTAATACCTTGATCCTGTAAGAATCCAGGTTATAGATTAACATTGTCTTCGTGACTAAGTCATATGTTAATTCTTAAATATAATAATAGGATTTTAATAAAGATCCTGAATAATTACTTGATTAACAAATTAACCAGCAATGGCTATATATAAAACCATGGTTAATAAAATATAAAATGCTGTAATAGCTTCTAAATAAATCCTTGCCTATTATTGTCTATATGTAGCAATTGAAGCTACATGGCGGGGTCGGACGAAGTGAACAGTCGTCCGGTAGAGAATCACGATAATGCGAAAATACAGTTAACTGGCGCAGAGCTAAAAGCGCTTGTTGATGATGCGGTTACAAAGGCATTAGAAAGACAGTACAGTGAGTACAGTGGGACCCATAGTAGGACCTTGTCTACACCGCATATCAGATCCAAGACTCATTCGGAGTCTCACAGCAAGCCACCTTCTGTCCAACCCAAGTCTAAAAAGGAAGAAACTAAGAAGGATGATGATAGACATTCTTCGAATGAGAATGGTGATCATTCCAAGAAGATTGTGTTTGATGATGCCCCACGTGCCAAAGGTTGCACGTATAAATACTTTGTGTCTTGTAAACCCCGGGATTTTACTGGGGAGAAGGGGGCAGTGGACTGTATGACTTGGCTTGATGAAATGGACATGATGGTGGATATAAGTGGTTGTGCTGAAAAAGATATTGTGATGTTTGTGTCACAATCTTTCAAGGGTGACGCCCTATCATGGTGGAAGTCGTTGATTCAAGCCACCGGAAAGGTACCTCTATACAACATGTCTTGGGAACAATTTGTTGCCCTGATCAAGGAGAATTACTGCCCTCAGCACGAGGTCGAAAGAATAGAGTCTGATTTCCTGTCTCTGGTGATGAAGAACCTGGACTGCCAGGCTTACCTCACAACCTTCAATACCTTGTCAAGGCTAGTTCCTTATCTTGTAACACCTGAACCAAAGAGGATAGCCCGTTTCATTGGGGGTCTGGCCCCAGAAATTAAAGCAAGCGTCAAGGCCTCTCGGCCCACAACATTTCGATCAGTAGCTGACATATCTCCGTCCCTTACACTAGATGCAGTTAGACAAAGATCCCTGAGAGCTGCAGATGCCGAGAAACGAAAACACGAAGATGATGGTTCGCGACGCTCAGATAAGAAGCGTAAGGGAAACAACGACCAGAAGAAGGGGTCGGAATCTAGAAAGGGTGATCATCAGTCAAGTGATAAACCCCGGTGCAAGGTTTGTAAGAAGCACCACTTTGGGAAATGCAGGCAAGAGTCAAGATCGCAGTCCCAACCAAAAGCATGTGGAATCTGTAAGTCCCCGGATCACAAGGCGATAGATTGTAAGAAACTTAAGGATGCCACATGCTTCCATTGTAATGAGAAGGGGCATATTAGACCCAACTGCCCGAAACTTGCCAAGAAAGCAGAGGAGGGAAAGAAGACTAATGCAAGGGTCTTCCGCATGGATGCAAAGGAAGCTATTCAGGATGATAATGTCATATCAGGTACTTTTCTCATTAATGATGTCTATGCAAGGATATTGTTTGACTCTGGGGCGGATAGATCCTTTGTAGATAATAAGTTCTGTGAACTATTGAAATTACCTGTTAAAGTTCTAAGTATGAAATATGAAGTGGAATTAGCTGATGGAACAATAGAAACAGTTTCGACTGTATTAGATGGATGTGTCCTATCCATTAGGAACCACTCTTTTCCTTTATCCTTGTTACCCTTTAAGCTAGCAGGCTTTGATGTAGTAATAGGAATGGATTGGTTATCTCGTAATCAAGCCCAGATAGTGTGCAACAAGAAGCAGGTAGTAATCAAGACCCCATCTGGTGAGCCACTCACTATTCAGGGAGATACTCAACATGGATTGCCAGAGCAAGTGGCCATGCTTAAGGCATCCAGATGCATGAGTAAGGGTTGTGTCATTTATATGGCACAAGTAACCATTGATGAGAAGAAGCCCAGGATCGAAGACATACCAGTCATTTCTGATTATCCCGAGGTTTTTCTGGAAGAACTACCTGGTTTGCCACCAGATAGGCAGGTGGAATTTAGGGTTGACATCATCCCCGGAGCTGCACCAGTGGCCAGAGCACCATATAGATTAGCACCAACGGAGATGAAGGAATTAAGGACACAGCTAGATGATTTACTAGCTAAAGGTTTTATTAGACCTAGTTCGTCTCCATGGGGAGCACCAATTCTGTTTGTTAAAAAGAAGGATGGATCAATGTGTCTATGCATTGATTACCGTGAGCTAAACAAGGTTACTATCAAGAACAGATATCCCTTGCCTAGAATCGATGATCTATTCGACCAGCTACAGGGAGCAAGTTACTTTTCCAAGATAGATCTCAGGTCAGGCTATCATCAACTGAAGGTCAAGGAGGAGGATGTACATAAGACCGCGTTTAGGACTCGTTATGGTCATTACGAGTTCCTAGTGATGCCTTTTGGGCTCACTAACGCACCTGCCGCATTCATGGACCTCATCAATCGCGTATGCAAGCCTTATCTGGATAAATTTGCCATCGTCTTCATCGACGATATCCTCATCTACTCGAAGAACCAAGCTGACCATGAGAAGCATCTTCGATGCATTCTCAAGCTGCTCCATCAAGAGAAGCTCTATGCCAAGTTTTAAAAGTGTGAATTTTGGCTTCGCGAAGTCCAGTTCCTTGGACATGTTGTGAGTGAACGTGGAATTCAAGTGGATCCCGCAAAAATAGAAGCTATTATGAACTGGCAAGAGCCAAAGACGCCTTCAGATATTCGTAGCTTCCTAGGTTTGGCTAGATACTATAGGCGTTTTATTGAAATTTTCTCAAGGATTGCTGCGCCTTTAACTTCGTTAACACGTAAGAATATTAAGTTTAATTGGGGGCCTAAGCAACAAGAATCTTTTGATATCCTGAAGCAGAAGTTGAGTAACGCTCCAGTACTAACCCTACCTGAAGGTATTGAAGAATTTGTGGTGTATTGTGATGCATCACACACCGGAATGGGTTGTGTGTTAATGCAAAAGGGCAAGGTCATTGCCTACGCTTCACAACAACTAAAGGTGCACGAGAAGAATTACACCACCCATGACTTGGAATTGGGTGCCGTTGTATTTGCACTTAAGCTTTGGAGGCATTACCTATATGGAACGAAGTGTGTGATCTATTCTGACCACAAGAGCCTTCAACACCTGTTCAATCAGAAGGATTTGAACATGAGGCAGCGACGATGGATGGAAACCTTGAACGATTATGATTGTGAAATAAGATACCATCCAGGCAAGGCCAATGTAGTCGCAGATGCCTTGAGCAGGAAGGAAAGAGTGAAGCCGATAAGGATCAATGCCAAGAGCATTGAGATAAAGAACAGTTTGAATGAAAGGTTGTTAGCTGCACAAAAGGAAGCTGTGTTGGAAGCTAACTATCCTGAGGAGAAATTAGGAGTAACTGAAGAACAGTTGTCCTACGATAAGGACGGAATGTTGAGATTGAATGGACGAATATGGGTTCCTGTATATGGAGGACTTCGGGATGTTATCCTCAAGGAAGCCCACAGTTCCAAGTATTCCGTTCATCCTGGAGCTGATAAGATGTACCAGGATTTAAAGGCAAATTATTGGTGGATAGGCTTGAAAAAGTCTATAGCTGCTTATGTAGCCAAATGCTTGACGTGTGCTAAAGTCAAAGCTGAACATCAGAAGCCGTCTGGTTTGCTACAACAGCCTAAGATTCCCACTTGGAAATGGGAAATGGTGACGATGGATTTCATGACCAAATTGCCTAAGACGCCGAAGGGAAATGATACTATATGGGTCATAGTTGATAGACTGACTAAGTCAGCACATTTTCTACCCATTAAAGAGACCTTCAGCTGTCACGGCCCCCGACCCACCCTGGCCGGAATCGGGAGCCGCGAGCAGTCCAGTGGTACCGGTGGTTATTTTTGAAAAACATTGCAGCGGAAATTTCATCAGGACCGTGAGTTAGGAAAATATCAGAGTTTAGAAACACCGGATTTTTATTTATTAAATAGATGGAATAAACCCATGTTTTACAAAGGTAGCTTTTAATAAAAACAGTATCTCTTAATTTGATTTATTTAATAAAATAAGCCACTTCTTGAAGTCCTTCAGTGCCGGATCCAATTCTTACTTCAATCTACTGTAATTACCTGAAACGTGTTTTAAAAAGGTTTTGTCAGCGGGAAATACTGAGTGAGTTCATTCATGTTTTATAAAAACAGATTTGTTATAATTCACAGTATTAAGAGCGATTACAATGTTTCTATCAACCAATTATCAAGAATGGGTATTTGTCACTCGATTCATTTCTGTGACTGTGGTCATACCACTAGTGGGTCCCGTTGCCCATCTAGTGACGGTGTACTCACACAGAGTAATGATTACTCACATAGAGTAATATTCACTCACATAGAGTGATAATAACAGTAATGTGCACAATTACCCCACATACCAGCTGTAATTTGGTGATTACAAAGACTTAATCCCTGTAATTATAACCTTTGAAAATAACTTGGAGTTTTGTAATACTTACTCACAAACTGTGAGAAAACAGTTTAAAAAGAAGAATGACTCACATTGCAGATTAACGAGCAAATAGATAAGCCTACTGATTAGCCTTGATTATACCAAGTTTAACACAATGCACACACAGGCAGGTTAGTAACTAATACAGCAGTTACGACAATTCACGAGATTAAACCTTCACAACGATTAATCAGTGCGATACTCGATAATTCAGTCGGATTCACAACGAATAACAGAGCATAGTCCGAATTCGAACAGCACTCTAATATTCAAGCCGAAATCACGACGAATAATCAAAGTACAAGCTCAATTGAGCAGCATCCGGACTATCGTTGGATAGTTATAATCGATCGGACGTTGAATCGTAATAGCGATCGAGTTATTACCCTGATTGCGGCAGCGTTTCGTGATTGTGTGTGTGTGATTATAGTATAATAGAATAGAATACGTATTTGTGTAAAACCTAAATCAAACCTCAACGATAGTTACGAGATTCGAACCTTAACGAACTTCACAAAGTGTAGTCTTATTCAGACAGTACTTTGGCATCCGTTTAACGAACTCACAAAGTATAGTACTTTGGATTCCGTTTAACGAACTCACAAAGTATAATACTTTGGATTCCGTTAGTTGGTTCCTGAATCGACCGAACAGAATATCGTATCGGTGATTATTGGTTAGAACACCAACGTATAGAGAGAAGAAGAGAAATGAGCAAAGAAAAATGAATCCTAAGCTTCCTATTTATAGCAAGCAGGCAAGCAAGCACCTCAACATCATTTCTGTCGATGTGGGATAGTGACGTGCTTGCTAGCTAGCTTGACGTGCTAGCTAGCTAGCTTAGTTATTTTATTTCAGCTGCTTAACTCGTTTTTCTTGTATAACTTTTAAAATATAACGTTTTATAAAACGACGAATATGTCTTTAGAATGAGCATATTTTTATCTACGTTTTAACCTAAGTTTCATTAAAAACGGAGTAAGGGAAATAAAATAATATATTTAATTATTAATATTAAACGTTCTTATACGACCCCATATATATCTATTTTTAATAAACCTTACTTAGCTTAATTAATCTTGTTAGCTTAATTAATATTGATTAACTGGTTAATTAATCATACTAAACTTAATTAGGGTTTCCTTATTGTATAATTATCATACTAAATATTAATTTTAGTGAGGGTTGTTACATCCTCCCCACCTTAATAAAAATCTCGTCCTCGAGATTTGAACTATGATATTTTCTTGGAGTTATGTTTCTTCTTTTAAGTAGGAGGAATAATGTAGCGTGGAATGGAATCAAAAGATATTTTGAGGGGTATGAATTTTAAAAATAGAAATAATTTATAGAAACAATTGGATTCAATATCCGAAATGAACTTACTTTGATCAATTAGGGGAGATTCTGAATTGATAAATATCTATTTGTGAATGGAAGTATGGAAAATGATTTGTCAATGATTATTCGAAAGTCAATATCGTTTACTTAAATGGTACTGGACAATAGAATTTAGTGTATCGTAATCTGAGTACATAATTGTACCAAGAATATGACAAATCAAACGAATGGCGTATGAATAGGTTTTAGCACAGGCTACAAATCTATTCGGACGCTGTAAAGTGTTTGTAATGATTGAAAGAATTCAATGATGACCGAATAAATTTATTGTTTTCGAATTTGAGAGTTTCAAGGAGGCGAATCTGGATATTTCAAAAGATGAAATGTTTAAACGAATAAGATGAAATGGTATATATATATTTTTTTTTCAAGGCGATTGGGTTCAAGCCAAAAGATATATGATCTATAGATTCTTAAAATGAATGTGAAGAACTTTTTGAAATTAGTAAAATTCTTTGTCAGAAGAAAACTTACCTTGATTGGTACCTAAGGAAGACTTAAGATTGACCGGGTCAAAATAAAATGAAAACATGAAAATGTTTTGTCAGATGTTAAATTATGATATGAGAAAATTAATGTGTTGAGATGGGTGATTTGTAAGAATACATGAGAAGACAATAAAGTTAGTGTATTTTTGTCTTAATACATAATTGTATTCAGATGATTTTAATCAAAATGTTTGAAGATAGGTGATATTTTAACTTATTAAAATCCTTTTTCCTTTTATGTTATCATAAAGTAGAATAATAAACATAGATAGGTTTAAAGTATCAAAACCCGTGGTAATAATGATATATGTTTTGTAAATAGGTTTACCCAATACCGTAGAACTCACGATTATCATTAAAAAAAAAATCAAGTATGTTTAACTATAAGATTTTATAATAGGGTATAATAATAGATGTTTATTTTAATATTAAGCATACTTAAATATTGGCTTGCGTAAATAATATTTGATATTTTAATATATTAAAATACATATATTATAAAATAATATTTCTATAAATAGTTGTGGAATATTAATCAAGATGAACAATTGTTTATAAAATGTCTTGTCCATGACTACTTAGATAGTTATTTAAATAATTTTATTCATTCATCTAATTCTTGTATTTGTTTTATGAAAATATGTCTTCTCCTTAACTGGTTATTATCATGGTTGGGTATTGGTTAGTGCTGTCTTGTTTAAGCATAGGTGGCCAGTCCATGCCTAACTAAGGCTAGGCTATTCAATACATGCCCTTGATAATAACTCTAGTATCTAATAATAATACTA
This sequence comes from Helianthus annuus, assembly GCF_002127325.2. Lineage (NCBI taxonomy): Eukaryota > Viridiplantae > Streptophyta > Magnoliopsida > Asterales > Asteraceae > Helianthus > Helianthus annuus. The sequence continues at coordinate 148,678,359 of NC_035443.2, forward strand.
ATAATATTACTAATAATATTAATTGCCAAATATAAACTTAAATGAGAGTATACTTCAAAGAAAATTTTATACGTAAAAATATAAATTCTTTACCTTAATGGTTTTAACAAAAATTTTAAATACAGGAATATTATATCGTAAGTTTCTATATATAATTAAGTTTATATAATGTTTTTCGATCAATGATGATAAGGTAAGAAATATCACGAAAGGCTCGATTAGGATATGAAATGGTGGATCATTATCTTAGCACACAATTGTGTTAAGATTGCTTTCATAAAATAAATCAATAAAGCGGATTCAATATAAATAAATAAATAATTAAATCCTAGATTAGCGCAATCTTCAAATTTGTGAAAATGTCATCATAAAGGGATCGTGATCAAAGAAATGATTTGATGAATTCGAAGACTAAACAAGCATGTTATGGTTCAAGAGAATTGAAGTGCTTGTTGGGACTATTTTGAATATGATGGTTTCAATCCATCATATGGGACTTCGGATTGATTACGTATTGAGAGCAAGTTAACTGGGTTTGGATAAAACGAGTTTTAATAAGGAAGTTCGGACATGATCACAACAGAAACCATGTATAACCTTCAAAAAGAAAATCGAGTTTTTCAAAAAAATTTATCGATCAAATATCAAAGAGTAATCATTTTGCAAAACGCGGTTTACAATACAAAGATCAAGTATAGCGAAATGATATTTGAGGTTGGATAAAACAATAATTTGGAATGAAGCCTTCCTAGGGTCTTATAACTCAGATGAACCACATGCGCAACAAATAGTGCATGTGTATCGTATGGATTTACCAAGAAACGAAATGGATCAATAGTTACTATTATGAAAGAATTCTTTATGGTATAATGACCATTAAAAGAACACGAAAGTCAACTTATTATAGGCAGAAGTCAGAATTGCCACGAAAGGAATATAAGAACTTTTATCTGGAATTTTGTGTGATAACCGTTGTTACGTGACAGTACCAAGGAATGTCGAATGAAATGAAATGAAATAGGGAATTTGCAAAACTATATGACTTCTTTTGTAGTGCTAATAATTATGACCCAGGTTAGACTATGCACCGATGATTGTGAAATCTTGTTCCAACGTACCTCAGCGAAATGTAGATCGTTTGTAGGATCACGTGGCAAAGTGCTTCTTTTTGATTAGTAGTTTTCTACTGACAGAATTAGTATTGGTGTCATCATGCCCAATTTATACTTTTCAAAGTTCTTGCCTTGGAAAGTCGTGTGTGATATATTTCAACGTCTGTGGACGTATATTTTAAGTTTCATGTGTTTTCTTGTGCATTAGCACAACTTTATATGTTTCTTACTTGTGCATTGTAAATTTTTATACTTTCGATGATATCCCATCTTTAAAGGGTTCTCATTGTATGAGTTACGAGGTAAATGATCAAACAAAATAATGTTTGATATTGGAAAAGAGATTCCTGATAAAGAATTCTAGACACGGATGTTTGTGCTTTATTTCAATTTGTCAATCCTTATGGTTTTTTTTTTTTTTTTTGGAATTTCCTTATAGATATACCTATCTATATAATCACATATTTCACATGCTGAAATAAATATACCATTTATCAGGTCAATGTATTTAACAGATTCATATTTCCAAGAACCACTCAGGTATTTGGTCATGATACTATTTAGGGAAATCTTGTCACTGATTTGACATATCATTTACCCCGTCTTATCCGGTTCGCGCCGGAGCGGTAATCTCAATATGTCCGGAAAAGCTGGAGAGTCTGCTACTCTATACCCAGTTTTGCCGGAGAAAATTTTCTATTTCCCATAAATAGTATCTTTTCAAAAAGTGCCTCTTTTATTAGGGCTTTTATCCAGAATCAAGGAAATTTGTATTCTCATAACATATCTTTATTCTAGACCAAATAATATCAATAAGCAAGAATAAATAGCAATTAAGTGCTATTGCCTGCTAACCGTCATACGAGTATCCATTACATTATACTTATATAAGTAATTTACCTTAAAGTTTATTTTAAGGCAAAATTCTTAAGTTCAAGTCTAAATATCATCCGGAGTGCTATCAGATAATATTAAGTTTCTAATTCTCCGTTTCACTTAGGTATTATTATAACACCTAATTGTGTAAACCAGTGGCTTAGCTTACACTAAGGCATCTTTTCTTATGTTCAAGTCTAACTGCTATCAGCTGCGCTACCATTTAATAGAAATCTCCTAACTCTTTTTATTTAAGCTTAAGTATTATTATCACAACACTTATAGGCTTAAAGCAGTGGCTCTGATACCACCTTCTGTCACGGCCCCCGACCCACCCTGGCCGGAATCGGGAGCCGCGAGCAGTCCCGTGGTACCGGTGGTTATTTTTGAAAAACATTGCAGCGGAAATTTCATCAGGACCGTGAGTTAGGAAAATATCAGAGTTTAGAAACACCGGATTTTTATTTATTAAATAGATGGAATAAACCCATGTTTTACAAAGGTAGCTTTTAATAAAAACAGTATCTCTTAATTTGATTTATTTAATAAAATAAGCCACTTCTTGAAGTCCTTCAGTGCCGGATCCAATTCTTACTTCAATCTACTGTAATTACCTGAAACGTGTTTTAAAAAGGTTTTGTCAGCGGGAAATACTGAGTGAGTTCATTCATGTTTTATAAAAACAGATTTGTTATAATTCACAGTATTAAGAGCGATTACAATGTTTCTATCAACCAATTATCAAGAATGGGTATTTGTCACTCGATTCATTTCTGTGACTGTGGTCATACCACTAGTGGGTCCCGTTGCCCATCTAGTGACGGTGTACTCACACAGAGTAATGATTACTCACATAGAGTAATATTCACTCACATAGAGTGATAATAACAGTAATGTGCACAATTACCCCACATACCAGCTGTAATTTGGTGATTACAAAGACTTAATCCCTGTAATTATAACCTTTGAAAATAACTTGGAGTTTTGTAATACTTACTCACAAACTGTGAGAAAACAGTTTAAAAAGAAGAATGACTCACATTGCAGATTAACGAGCAAATAGATAAGCCTACTGATTAGCCTTGATTATACCAAGTTTAACACAATGCACACACAGGCAGGTTAGTAACTAATACAGCAGTTACGACAATTCACGAGATTAAACCTTCACAACGATTAATCAGTGCGATACTCGATAATTCAGTCGGATTCACAACGAATAACAGAGCATAGTCCGAATTCGAACAGCACTCTAATATTCAAGCCGAAATCACGACGAATAATCAAAGTACAAGCTCAATTGAGCAGCATCCGGACTATCGTTGGATAGTTATAATCGATCGGACGTTGAATCGTAATAGCGATCGAGTTATTACCCTGATTGCGGCAGCGTTTCGTGATTGTGTGTGTGTGATTATAGTATAATAGAATAGAATACGTATTTGTGTAAAACCTAAATCAAACCTCAACGATAGTTACGAGATTCGAACCTTAACGAACTTCACAAAGTGTAGTCTTATTCAGACAGTACTTTGGCATCCGTTTAACGAACTCACAAAGTATAGTACTTTGGATTCCGTTTAACGAACTCACAAAGTATAATACTTTGGATTCCGTTAGTTGGTTCCTGAATCGACCGAACAGAATATCGTATCGGTGATTATTGGTTAGAACACCAACGTATAGAGAGAAGAAGAGAAATGAGCAAAGAAAAATGAATCCTAAGCTTCCTATTTATAGCAAGCAGGCAAGCAAGCACCTCAACATCATTTCTGTCGATGTGGGATAGTGACGTGCTTGCTAGCTAGCTTGACGTGCTAGCTAGCTAGCTTAGTTATTTTATTTCAGCTGCTTAACTCGTTTTTCTTGTATAACTTTTAAAATATAACGTTTTATAAAACGACGAATATGTCTTTAGAATGAGCATATTTTTATCTACGTTTTAACCTAAGTTTCATTAAAAACGGAGTAAGGGAAATAAAATAATATATTTAATTATTAATATTAAACGTTCTTATACGACCCCATATATATCTATTTTTAATAAACCTTACTTAGCTTAATTAATCTTGTTAGCTTAATTAATATTGATTAACTGGTTAATTAATCATACTAAACTTAATTAGGGTTTCCTTATTGCATAATTATCATACTAAATATTAATTTTAGTGAGGGTTGTTACATCAGCTCTGACATGTTAGCCCAACTATACGTGGATAAGATTGTATCCTTACATGGCGTACCAATATCTATTATCTCAGATCGGGATACTAGATACACATCTCATTTCTGGAAGAGTTTCCAACAGTCTCTGGGCACTCAATTGAATTTCAGTACGGCTTACCATCCTCAAACGGATGGGCAGAGTGAGCGTACTATTCAAACATTGGAAGACATGCTGCGTGCATGTGTAATTGATCTAGGAGGTAGTTGGGACAGGCATTTACCATTGGTCGAGTTCTCCTACAATAATAGCTACCGTACTAGCATCCAGGCTGCGCCTTTCGAGGCACTATATGGTAGAAAGTGTAGAACGCCCATTTGCTGGGCAGAAGTAGGGGATACTCAATTATCAGGTCCTGATTTAGTTTTCGAGACAACGGACAAGATTGTCCAAATTCGTGACCGCCTGAAAGCTGCTCGAGACAGGCAGAAGAGCTATGCGGATGAGAGGCGAAAACCTCTCAAGTTCGAGGTTGGCGATAAAGTTTTACTCAAAGTATCACCTTGGAAAGGGGTGATGCGATTTGGTAAGAAAGGTAAGTAAGCCCAAGGTATATAGGACCATTCGAGATCATCGAATGTGTAGGATCAGTGGCTTACAAGTTAAACTTACCTGAAGAGCTCGATGGTATTCATAATGTATTTCACGTCTGCAATCTGAAGAAATGTCTAGCTGATGAATCGCTAGTCATACCACACACAGATGTGCATATAGACGAGAGCTTAAAATTTGTGGAAAAACCTGTGTCGATTGAGGATCGACAGGTAAAGAAGCTTCGAAGAAAGCTTGTGCCCATTGTCAAGGTGAAGTGGGATGCCCGCAGAGGTCCTGAATACACGTGGGAGCTAGAATCCACAATGAAAGAGAAATACCCTCATCTGTTTCCCTAAATCTCGAGGTCGAGATTTCTTTTAAGGGGGTGAGGATGTAACACCCCGAAAATTTCTGTCCAACGAAATAAAGACACGTGTCATGTGGGACAAATGTGTCAGGGACCCGGGTCAAATATAAAGATGCGTGGTAGGATTTTAAGAGGGCGTCATGTTATAAAAATACCTCTGAACGACCCGAATTTATAAATCCCAAGATCCATAAATTATTTGATAAACATCTTATATATTTTTACCGGTTGATTCTAAATAAATAAAACTCCATCCTTTATAAGGAAGTTGGATTATTAATAGTGTTACTACAATGAATTCTGATTTTTAATCCTAAACTAATGAGAGTTGGGAATTGATGAAGAATTCAAGATTTCCTAGTAATATCCGTCACCTCGCAAGTCCCACAAGAATTAAATTTGAAATGGGGAACATGTAAGAACCATTCAAGCATGCAATGGCTGAGCAGATGGTCCCACAACTGGAAAAGCGGGCTTGGATTCGGAATTGCTTGATTGCATGGTCAAGACTTGGAAGTTTACAAATTTTTGTCCTCTGACCACCGGTTACGGACCGCAAGACACTAGGCTTACGGTCCGTAAGGAGGGTACCTGGGCGTTTTCAGCAAAGGTCGGTTACGGACCGCAACAATCTGAGCATATGGTCCGCAAGGGCTGCATACGGACCGCAAGAGTTTAGGCTTACGGTTCGTAAGCCTGTCGCTGGCAGCAGAAATTGGACAGCTGCCTGTTCAGCCTGTTGCACCGCCTTAGTGAGGTGGTTTTCGAAACAAGGGACTCTCTAGGCAGTATTTAGCCTATTAGGGATACCTGGGGTAATCTTGTAACCATCCTAGACTTCCATGTCTTGATCCTAGAGCATCTTGGTCACTATATAAGGGAGTGAAGTGTGGTGAACTTTGATCATTCAATTGTGTCACTCACTTGGAGCATTCTCTGGAGCTCTCTGGACTTCAAGCCATCTTCCTAGTGATCTCTAATCTCAATTAGGACTCTTGTAAGTGTCCTTAACCCTTCCTAATTCGTTTTAGCCTAGTTAATTAGCCAAAAGTCAAACCGTCGTAATTAAGGTTTGACTTCGTGATTAATTAGAATGTGCTCTATCAAATCACGAATTAAAACACTTTTAAGTAGGTAATTATGTGGGTAATAAACCCTTAAAAGGGTATTTCCAGATTCCCACTCTAAACATGTCAATTGTCGAGTCAAAGCTTATTATAAAAAGTCAACAGAATACTTATTTGCGGATTAATGCATAATTAGTAATGTAGGGTGCATGCAACCTATTTGATCATTAATATAACTTGGTAATTAATGTAAGAACATGTTCCAACATGTTCAACTCGACAATTTTCAGTTTAGGCTCGGTTTGGAACCGAAAGTCGCAAAGTTTGACTATTGCTTTAACTATCAGTTCTGACCCATTTAAGCCAAGATTAGGACTGCCTTAGAGCTTCTTTTGGACCTATCTACATGTTAGTATAACTCTCTGAGATTATACAACTTGGTTCATTGGATATCCTATTCACATGCATGTTTCCGTTAATCGCTTATATGTTGACCATTATGCCTATTTGGCCTTAAAATGTGATTTTTAAAAATGTGAAAGAGTAGACACCTTACCTACTGATTTATAAACTTGCACCCAAAATTTGAGGTCAGTTTGAGGTCTAGATTGGGAGTTATGCTCAATAGCGTAATTAAAAGCTTCTTTACTAAGTAAATGGCGTAAATTACGTATAGCCTATCAAAACCCAAATTTTTATACCAAACTTTTTACCTGCTGTTATAAAATAATATTTTGGGATTTTTGGTGATTTTTATTTATTTTTAGGCTGAGCATAACTTAGTGTTCTAAGATTAATTCGGTTTATGCCGGTTTTGCCCTTTTTAGCCATAAAATGAGTTTTACAAATCCTTTTGACCCCAAACCAATTTCTACTAATTTTTTATGACAAATAAATTATTTTGAACCTTCTAGAATATTAAAAATATCAGCTTTTTACAGAAAACCCGGAAATGGCTCCAAATCGCCTTTTTAGGCATTTTTAACGCATAAGGGTGCTCTAGAACCTCATTAAGCTTAAGGGATTGAACCTACTGATGTAGTTAGTGAATTTTTATATTTTAAACAGTAGGCAAATGTTTTGAACTCAGAGTTCCAGAATTGACCTTTTAGGCACATGTGAAATTACCAAAATGCCCCTACCGTGCATAGTAAGGTTAAGGGTAATAAATTTCACATAGATTTGATACCCTACTGATATAACTTAGTAAATTAAGTATATTTACTAACTTATTCAGACCTGTAACTCAGGTTATTATTTTAACCCTTTTACACCTTATAAAATGACCAAAACGCCCTTATGAGGCATAGTTTTGGTTTAAAAATCATTTGGGGCATAATGGAAGATATCATTCTGATATCACAACATATTTTAAGCATATTGACTTCAGAAACTTGTATTTGACTCTTATGGTTACTCGTTACGCACTATACGCGTTCGGAACGGCTTATGTGACTAGTTTGGCCATTTTAGCCGAGACGAGTCAAACCATATCTTTTTGGTCTCAAAATCCAGAATGTGATTATGTTACCCATATTAAACAAGCATGAAAGCTTGTTGGGTCAAAACCACATTCTAAAACGGTCTTCGCCTTATTGTGCGTTTAAAACTGTAATCTTCCTTTAAAACTAACCGGTCTAAGCTTGAGACCTGTTAGGATTCTAATAGGTTATTAAAACCTTAATTTCTAGATCTAGGAGCCCAGTAAAAGCTACGTGCATTCGCTGTTTTTGACTTATACTTTGCTCAGGTAAATACGTTTAACTTATTTTCCGTATACGGGCTTGGGGTACGGTATATAAAATACAGCTTGGTCGGGGAATTAACCTTAACCAGTTGATGGCTAAGTGTTGTCAAATTAACCCGTTTAAAAATGTTGTTTTGTTTGTTTAACGCCTTTGGGGGTTTAATAACCATGTCCCGGATATCCTTGGCATCATTCAAAGAATGGCCACGACCCTAGCACACGGGTGTAGGCGTACACCCGTTGTGCATTTCATTATTGTATAATCGTCGGCCGAGAGAAGTCTTGCGACGGAATTATATTAAGTGGTGTGTCTATTGAACTTTAACCCGGCACGACCCGGTTCACTGAACGCATAACGAACATGTAATTCTTTTACAAGATTATTAAGTAAATAATTATCCCAAGTTATAAAAAGTTTTGTGCCTCGGGCATTTAAATCAATTTTAAACATTTTCAAAATGAGTCAGTTAAATTGTATTTACCAGTGTAAACTGACGTATTTTCCAAAAAGGCTAAGTGCAGGTACTACGCGTAATAAGCTGGTCACTCCTTAAGCATCCATAGAAGTCTCGCAAGCTTAGGATGCATGAAGTCTGTTGAACTAAAGTTTCCTTTTTGTTTGAATCTGCCTGTGGATCTATTTCGACATTTTGTGATACTTGAATATTACAATAATTTAAGTTGAAATAAATCTATCTTTTGCTTCCGTTGTGCATTATAATTTGTGTTGTTTGACTATGATGATATCAACTACGTCACGATAATCCCCCACCGGGCCCACCGGTGACACGTGGAAATTAGGGGTGTGACAGGTCAAGGGACACTCGACGTAGACACAACACAGTACGACAACTTATCTCAACGGGTGTTATCTCAATTAACTATGTTAGGTCAAAGGAGAACATTGTGTACCCGTTAACAAAAGGCTTAAGCACAGATAAGGTGTATAGGTTGTCAAGAGGAATGGGACTAAAGCCCATAGATGAAGGGAATATGAGGGAAACCTAACCTGGTTGACTGGAGATCCTAAGATCTAGGTCCAATAGGCAAACTTAATCATAAACCCAAAGGGAGTCACTATGGGGGGTGCCCCAAAATTAATAAAAGGAGTTGTATACTTCCTAGTCCATTCCAATCAGTGACGTGAATGAAAGGTTAAGCATGTTGAGGTTAAGGATTTTGAGGAAATCCAAGATTAACCATGATGCTTTTAATGATTTAGAGGAATCACCTATGTTAGAGAGAAGTGGGGTCGCTTCGAATGGATTTGTGGGGAGGCGCAAATCCTAGAGCTCTCGCAGAACCAGGAACGTGTTCCATGACCATAAACGGACACAACCATGAGGACTTGACTCGACTAGGGAGAGTATTATGTGAATGTATATTGTCGCCTACATAAATGGGGGATTGTTCAAAGACACCGCGTCTACAAGACCCTAGGAGGCTAAGTATACTTCACAAAAGAAGGTTCAAAGGGTACACCTACCTATCTTGCAATACTCAACTGTTGAACGTGTATCATTGAAACTTGATAGATCGATTTCTATTCATGTGGAGGATTGTTGGAAACTTGTGAAAATAGCATTTTTCACAAATATAGGAAAATGATTTTTTCCTATTTTGGACTAGAAATAAATATCATAAAATGAGCGGGTTTTATATATTTATTTGTGGGTTTGTGTTCTATGTTGGAAGAGCTTCGTAACGAACTAAACCGCGTCCAAAACGGAGCTAAGATGAATGAGATATCGATGCTCAAAGTTTGGTGTTTGAAACTTGAATGCTGAAAATGTGGGAAAGTGGCACCTTGTCCCACATAGGAGGAGTGATGAAACCTAAAGGGGTATTTAAGTGGGAACTCTCCATCCTTATTATTTCATGGAAGCACTAACTAGTGTCCTCGCGAAGGGGGAGGAGCACCCTAACTCGCACTCGCACACGTGCGCACGTGGCGTGGGCGATGAGGCGCAATGTGGCGCTTTAATGGCGCACTTTGCACATCCCCGCGAGCCGCTTGAGAGCCGCCTTTGTATTTTTGACCGCGTGCGCGTGGTGGAGCACAAGGGTTGCAAGGACCAGGTGGTTGGTGATGTGGCATGCAGGCACATGACCCTGGTGGGTCCGCGCGCGAGTACACATGGCGCGCACTGGCGCATGGTGTGACAACTGGCACCAAACCGGTAACTTCCGTACACTTTAATTATTATTTAATGACTGCAATTATGCGCTTAAATGTCAACATTGACTAATTAGACGCTAAGCAAGTGAATTCATGCACGTTGTATACTACAAAATATTGCTTCATGCAATCGAGAGCGCTGCGTCAGAAATATTAGTAAACTCACCGGTAAGACACACTGTGTCAACGGAACTGCAGAAAGCAGTAAGGCATTAGAATTGAGGCCTAGGTGTAGGTCCTACGACAAAGGTACATTAAAACCCAAGAGTACATATCAGGGTTTAATTTATGGTCGTTATGAAAGCTAAAACACGCACTAAAAGGCACCCGAAACACACTTTAAGTGCAGAACTACTTACGACAAAACTGCGAAACGAACGTTGGTGGCCGCCCGGATAATATTTAAACCCACAAATATTCTGTTATGATTAAAATTTTATTTTAATCAGGTTCGTGTTGAAAAATAAATTAAAACGCTTAAAAACGTTATTTTTCAAGTTTAAGCGCGTACCGTGAGTTCCTACGCGATACAGTGCTTACACTGCAAAACGCAGACAACGCAGAAAACCCAGGAATATGCCAGGAATATACCAGGAATATACCAGGAATATACCAGGAATATGCCAGGAATATGCCAGGAATATACCAGGAATATGCCAGGAATATGCCAGGAATATGCCAGGAATATGCCAGGAATATGCCCAGAATATGCCAGGAATATGCCAGGAATATACCAGGAATATACCAGGAATATGCCAGGAATATGCCAGGAATATGCCAGGAATATGCCAGGAATATGTCAGGAATATGCTAGGAATATGCTAGGAATATGCTATATGGAAGGTCTATAAATACCACCATTCCATCACTCCATCTTCCTCATCACCACACTTCCACTCTCTCCCTCTCTCTCTCTCTAGAAAAGCTACGGCCAAACACCCCCTCTCAATCCATCAATTTTTTTTTCGGTTTTGATCACCACATTCCAAGTCCATACAAGTATCAAGGATCCCGTATAAGGAGGTTTGGTGCAAACGGAAGGCGAAGGACCTCACTCTCTTGCTTTTATCCACCCTTTTTGCGCTTAGATTCTCCCCTAGCCCCGAGCTAGTGGTATGTTGCTTAAATCACATTCTTGAACTATTTTGAAGTGGTTAATATGATATGTAACGGTTAAAACTCGAAATCTTACAAATTGATGCATTAAAGTCTACTAAAAACACTAATAATGATGGTTGAAAGCTCATATGTTGTGTAAATGTTGTAGTAATTGATTTGTGTGGTTATTTGGACCCGATCTATGTTGTGGTAGCTCGGATCATCATTTAACCCGGGTTGGTCATGTTCATGGATCATGACATAAGGATGTTTTGAAAGAAACAAGGGTTAAAGGGTGAAACTCTACTACACATGAATCATGAACTTGTGTAAAAAGGAATTTTTCTTGTAAAATGAAGTTCTAAACTAATAGATCTAAAGATCTACAAGTGGTATTTTCGAAAGACCAACTGTAAGACGAAACCATGTTTTAAAACCGAATCTTTCATGAACTAGAGGTGTTTTTGTGAACAAACAAGTGTGTGGACACTTGTGTAACAAAAGTTTTAACAAAGAAATAATTTTCATAAAAACCGACTAGAAGTTGTGAAACTTCATATTCTTTAAAAATAAGGTTTTTAAGAAATTAAACTTATTTATAAAGATAACAAGACTTACTAAATGTGCTAGTAAATTACTACACATTTTTGTAATTATTCAAGTTCATGAAATGGGGAAAATTAGTGATTGTTGTTGATGATTATTGTTGATAATTGTTGTTGATGATTGTTGCCGATTTAAAAGAAAATAAACACATGTTTTGAAAACATGGGAAATCTCCATTTTTAGGGGAAACTCTGTCAAAATTTTTATAAATTTTGACACTTAGAAAAAAAAATATAAGTTTTTGAAGAACTTATTCCCTAAAAATGTATTTAAGAGTATTACCAAGGTTTCCCTAATTTTTGGTGATAAGAAATGAGGATTTCTTCAAAAATAAAAATGGATATAAGTATGTATATTTTTGAGAGAAAAATATATATTATTTTATCACCAACTTTTGTGCTAAGTGGATATAGTATGTGTTATACGTGCTAGCGTATTAAGACTTAAAAATACACATACATCATACAAATACATAATTCGGGTGCAAAGTGCAAAACACAAGATACTTATATTAATTTTAGAGAAAATAATATAAGTAAGATACTTAGTTAAAAATATAAAATATTTTTAACACAAGAATATATACACAAAAGAGAGTGACTGTACTTGTGCGATGCAAGTCTAGTGACTAACGTTAAGAAAACGCGTATAGGTTACGACGTTAATTAAGCAAATCCGGTGAAGTTTACGACGCACAGGAACGCAAAGTTGTGAGTTCATGCTCCCCCTTTTCTCTTAACTGTTTTCAGTTTTATAACTTCGGGGGTGAAATACATGTTACAAATACTTTTATGTTTAACAACTGGTATGATAATAAAAAGCACACTTGGTGAGAACGAGTACCAAGTGTGTAGCGATATAAGAATACAAGAAACACACTTGGTGAGAAACGAGTACCAAGTGTGATGTGATATAAGAATACGGGAAGCGCGCTTGGTGAGAAACGAGTACCAAGTAGGATGCGCTATGAAAAATGATGCGAGGAATCGTGTCACGAATAGGGTACAGAAGCACCATTAATCAACAATATACCTAGACCGCAGAACAAAAGGTTAGATCTAACGGGTGCCGGGCAGCCACACTCTCGGTGAGGGCGAGTACCGAGTAGTGCTTTTGTGTCTCAGAATATACCAATTAAATGCCTAAGGTTTGGTGACTTCCTATGTCGTGTCACATGTTAATGGCTTTGCAACCCATTAACAATCCTGATACTTACAGGAATACCTTATTTACATAAAATTTCATACCATACTAAAACTTGATGAATACTTGAGTACGTGGGGTACTCAAGAAAATGGGAATTATACTTGAGTACGTGGGGTACTCAAGAAGAATTTGAATTATACATAAGTACGTGGTGTACACATGAAACTGGATTTATATATATGAAAACTTGATTTATTTACAAACTATGTTTTCATACAAAGTATACAAACGTGATATACAAAACTACATGAATTCACACCAACATTATGTTGACGTTTTTTCCAAAACTCACATGTATTTCAGGTAACTAGGATGGATGTGCGCGTGGTCTTACTTATGCTCTTGGATGTCGCTTATGTTTATCTTTAAATAAAGTTGTAAACTTTTAAGACAATGTTTTATGTGACCTAGCGATGTAAACGCTAAGCGTATGTTTCAAATTATGGTATTTGAAGTTATTTCCATGAGCATATAGTATGTTTACCTTTCGTATGCAATGAGATCCTTTCATGATCACACCTCGTGCTTCCGCCGCAGAAAGGGGTGTGACAGATTGGTATCAGAGCTGCGATTGTAGTGAACCAGGATTCCTTCTCGAGTCTAGTCTACAATCTCTAGGATCCTATCACGAAAACAATTTTTCAAAAAGTTTTCATTGCATAAAACGTCCCGCGACATCCACTGCCTAAAACTATTTGCATGAGTCTAGAAAAGACGCTACGTGACCTAGGGTGCACTGGGGTAGCACTTGTCTATGATTAAGGATTACTTACAAATATGTGTGATAATTAGCATATACATGTACTAGATGTAGAATACCCCTAGTATACATGACCTTGCCTGAAAACAATGACTTAACTGAAGGAAGAAATACGAGGATGAAACGAACTGTGCGGACTGTGCAAGGAGTTACGTAATTATGGATGCATACATGATTATGGAATTCAGTGCACAGAAACCACAGCAGGTCTTGTCACGTGTAGATTCCCTCAGTACAAGCCTACTAAGTACTCTGCTAGAGTAATAATTGTTTGATGTTAATTATGTGGAATTTAAATGCATACTTGGAATAGAATCTAGTAGATTAGAAATTCCTTATTCCATAGAACTAGCCAATGGTAAACTTGTTGAATCGAGCGAAGTTGTTAGAGGCTGCACACTAGAACTTGGTGAGCAAAAATTTAGCATCGACCTCTTACCTATCCAATTAGGTAGCTTCGATGTAGTAGTCGGCATGGACTGGTTATCCAAGAACAAAGCTGAAGTCATTTGTCATGAGAAAATCATTCGCATCCCTTTGGCGAATGATGAAACCCTCATCGTACATGGAGAAAGACGAGACGCGCCTCTGCGAATCATCAGTTGCATGAAGGCACAAAAATGCTTAAGGAAAGGATGTGTTGCCTTCCTAGCACACGTGATAGATAAGAAGACTAAGGAGCCAAAACTTGAAGATATTCCTGTAGTGAAAGAATTCCATGATGTCTTTCCTGAAGATCTGCCAGGACTACCTCCGCAACGACAAGTCGAATTCTGTATCGACTTGGTTCCAGGAGTCGCTCCTGTAGCCAAGGCGCCCTATCGACTTGCACCATCCGAAATGCAAGAATTATCCACACAACTCCAGGAGTTGTTGGATAAAGGATTCATAAGGCCAAGCTTCTCGCCCTGGGGAGCTCCAGTATTGTTCGTGAAGAAAAAGGATGGAACTCTGCGAATGTGTATCGATTACAGAAAACTGAACAAGGTCACTATCAAAAATCGGTACCCACTACCGAGGATTGATGACTTATTTGATCAGTTGCAAGGATCAAGCTACTATTCCAAGATCGACCTTCGATCTGGATATCATCAGTTAAGGATCCAAGAAGAGAGCGTACCAAAGACTGCATTCAGAACACGCTATGGGCATTACGAGTTTCTTGTTATGCCATTCGAACTGACGAACGCACCAGCGGTCTTTATGGATCTGATGAATCGAGTATGCAAACCATATCTCGATAAATTCGTGATTGTATTTATCGACGATATCCTGATCTACTCACGGACGAAAGAAGAGCACGAACAACACCTCAGAACCATCCTAGAACTACTGAAGACAGAGAAACTGTATGCAAAGTTCTCAAAGTGCGAATTCTGGATTCGCGAAGTACAATTTCTTGGTCACGTGGTGAATGAGAAGGGAATTCATGTAGACCCGTCCAAGATTGAAGCCATAAAGAATTGGGAAGCTCCCAAAACCCCAACTGAGGTTTGCCAATTTTTGGGCTTAGCGGGCTACTATAGGAGATTCATCGAGAATTTCTTGAAAATAGCTCAGCCGCTAACTGCCCTTACACAGAAAGACAAGAAGTATGACTGGGGTGTTAAACAAGAGGAAGCTTTTCAGCTACTCAAAAGCAAGTTATGCGATGCACCAATATTGTCACTACCCGAAGGCACGGAAGACTTCGTGGTATACTGCGATGCTTCGCGACAAGGACTAGGTTGCGTGCTCATGCAACGCCAAAAGGTCATCGCTTACGCTTCAAGGCAATTGAAGGTACACGAAAGAAATTATACCACTCACGACCTGGAGCTGGGCGCAGTGGTATTCGCCTTGAAAATCTGGCGACACTATCTATATGGTACTCGATGTACAATCTTCACAGATCACAAAAGCCTGCAACACATATTTGATCAGAAGGAATTGAATATGCGCCAGCGGCGATGGGTCGAGCTGCTAAGTGATTACGACTGTGAGATTAAGTACCACCCAGGAAAGGCAAACGTTGTAGCGGACGCGTTGAGCCGAAAGGAAAGAGTGAAGACCCTACGGGTTCGAGCATTGGAAATGACTATCCGATCGAACCTCACTTCACGTATTCGTGACGCACAACAAGAAGCCCTTAAGGTGGAAAACCGCAAAGCTGAATACCTCCGAGGTGCATGGAAGTACATGGCGCCAAATGAAGAGGGAGCCTTATACTTTAAAAAGCGTATTCGGGTTCCGCTCTATGGTGGCCTACGAGAAGTCATCCTTGATGAAGCGCACAAGTCAAGATACTCGATCCACCCAGGGTCGGACAAGATGTATCAAGACTTAAAAGAATATTATTGGTGGCCAAGACTCAAAAGCGACGTTGCTGTCTATGTAGGAAAGTGCCTGACCTGCGCTAAGGTTAAGGCTGAATATCAGAAACCGTCTGGCCTACTACAACAACCAGAGATTCCCATGTGGAAGTGGGAGCAAATCTCGATGGACTTCATAACAAAGTTACCCAGGACCCCGAGAGGGCACGATATGATATGGGTAATAGTTGATCGATTGACGAAGTCTGCGCATTTCCTACCAATCCGTGAGAAGGATAGCACTGGAAAGCTTGCTGAAATATACCTAAAAGAGATTGTCACGCGTCATGGAGTGCCAATCTCCATTATTTCAGACAGAGATGGACGCTTTGTCTCAAGAATCTGGCAATCATTTCAGGAAGCCTTTGGATCTCAGCTAGATCTAAGCACGGCATTCCATCCTCAGACAGACGGCCAGAGTGAACGGACTATACAAACGTTAGAAGATATGCTTCGCGCATGTGTCATGGATCTAGGCGGCAGCTGGGACACTCATCTACCCTTGGTTGAGTTTTCCTACAATAACAGTTATCATACAAGCATAAAGGCCGCGCCGTTCGAAGCTCTGTATGGCCGCAAGTGCCGATCGCCCCTATGTTGGGCAGACGCCGGTGACAAGCGTATGGTTGGTCCTGAACTAGTACAAGAGACAACCGACAAGATTACGCAGATCCGAGAGCGTATTAAGGCGGCTCGAGATCGACAAAAGAGCTACGCTGATCCGAAAAGAAAATCAGTAGAATTCGAGGTAGGAGACAAAGTGTTGTTAAAAGTCTCACCTTGGAAGGGCGTAGTCAGATTTGGAAAGCGTGGAAAGCTGAATCCACGATACATCGGACCATTCAGGATATTGAAAAGAATTGGTACCGTGGCATACAAGCTGGAGTTACCGGAAGAACTTAATGGAGTACATGATACGTTTCATGTATCCAACCTGAAGAAGAGTCCAACACAAGAAAACGTGATCATCCCGATGGATGAAGTGCATGTTGATGAAGCCCTCCAATTTACAGAAAAACCCATTGAGGTTACAGACTGGAAAGTCAACAAGACCAGAAGGAGCAGCGTGAAACTTGTCAAAGTACGTTGGAGCTCTAAGCACGGACCCGAATACACGTGGGAACGTGAAGACCAGTTCAAAGAAAAGTATCCCCACCTATTCAAGGAGACTCCTGCGAGAGTTAGTTCAGCCTGAATTTCGGGACGAAATTCTTTTAACGGGGGGAGACTGTGACAACTGGCACCAAACCGGTAACTTCCGTACACTTTAATTATTATTTAGTGACTGCAATTATGCGCTTAAATGTCAACATTGACTAATTAGACGCTAAGCAAGTGAATTCATGCACGTTGTATACTACAAAATATTGCTTCATGCAATCGAGAGCGCTGCGTCAGAAATATTAGTAAACTCACCGGTAAGACACACTGTGTCAACGGAACTGCAGAAAGCAGTCAGACATTAGAATTGAGGCCTAGGTGTAGGTCCTACGACAAAGGTACATTAAAACCCAAGAGTACATATCAGGGTTTAATTTATGGTCGTTACGAAAGCTAAAACACGCACTAAAAGGCACCCGAAACACACTTTAAGTGCAGAACTAATTACGACAAAACTGCGGAACGAACGTTGGTGGCCGCCCGGATAATATTTAATCCCACAAATATTCTGTTATGATTAAAATTTTATTTTAATCAGGTTCGTGTTGAAAAATAAATTAAAACGCTTAAAAACGTTATTTTTCAAGTTTAAGCGCGTACCGTGAGTTCCTACGCGATACAGTGCTTACACTGCAAAACGCAGACAACGCAGAAAACCCAGGAATATGCCAGGAATATACCAGGAATATACCAGGAATATACCAGTAATATGCCAGGAATATGCCAGGAATATACCAGGAATATGCCAGGAATATGCTAGGAATATGCCCGGAATATGCCAGAAATATGCCAGGAATATGCCAGGAATATACCAGGAATATACCAGGAATATGCCAGGAATATACCAGGAATATGCCAGGAATATGCCAGGAATATGCCAGGAATATGCCAGGAATATGCCAGGAATATGCTAGAAATATGCTATATGGAAGGTCTATAAATACCACCATTCCATCACTCCATCTTCCTCATCACCACACTTCCACTCTCTCCCTCTCTCTCTCTAGAAAAGCTACGGCCAAACACCCCCTCTCAATCCATCAATTTTTTTTTTCGGTTTTGATCACCACATTCCAAGTCCATACAAGTATCAAGGATCCCGTATAAGGAGGTTTGGTGCAAACGGAAGGCGAAGGACCTCACTCTCTTGCTTTTATCCACCCTTTTTGCGCTTAGATTCTCCCCTAGCCCCGAGCTAGTGGTATGTTGCTTAAATCACATTCTTGAACTATTTTGAAGTGGTTAATATGATATGTAACGGTTAAAACTCGAACTCTTACAAATTGATGCATTAAAGTCTACTAAAAACACTAATAATGATGGTTAAAAGCTCATATGTTGTGTAAATGTTGTAGTAATTGATTTGTGTGGTTATTTGGACCCGATCTATGTTGTGGTAGCTCGGATCATCATTTAACCCGGGTTGGTCATGATCATGGATCATGACATAAGGATGTTTTGAAAGAAACAAGGGTTAAAGGGTGAAACTCTACTACACATGAATCATGAACTTGTGTAAAAAGGAATTTTTCTTGTAAAATGAAGTTCTAAACTAATAGATCTAAAGATCTACAAGTGGTATTTTCGAAAGACCAACTGTAAGACGAAACCATGTTTTAAAACCGAATCTTTCATGAACTAGAGGTGTTTTTGTGAACAAACAAGTGTGTGGACACTTGTGTAACAAAAGTTTTAACAAAGAAATAATTTTCATAAAAACCGACTAGAAGTTGTGAAACTTCATATTCTTTAAAAATAAGGTTTTTAAGAAATTAAACTTATTTATAAAGATAACAAGACTTACTAAATGTGCTAGTAAATTACTACACATTTTTGTAATTATTCAAGTTCATGAAATGGGGAAAATTAGTGATTGTTGTTGATGATTATTGTTGATAATTGTTGTTGATGATTGTTGGCGATTTAAAAGAAAATAAACACATGTTTTGAAAACATGGGAAACCTCCATTTTTAGGGGAAACTCTGTCAAAATTTTTATAAATTTTGACACTTAGAAAAAAAAATATAAGTTTTTGAAGAACTTATTCCCTAAAAATGTATTTAAGAGTATTACCAAGGTTTCCCTAATTTTTAGTGATAAGAAATGAGGATTTCTTCAAAAATAAAAATGGATATAAGTATGTATATTTTTGAGAGAAAAATATATATTATTTTATCACCAACTTTTGTGCTAAGTGGATATAGTATGTGTTATACGTGCTAGCGTATTAAGACTTAAAAATACACATACATCATACAAATACATAATTCGGGTGCAAAGTGCAAAACACAAGATACTTATATTAATTTTAGAGAAAATAATATAAGTAAGATACTTAGTTAAAAATATAAAATATTTTTAACACAAGAATAAATACACAAAAGAGAGTGAATGTACTTGTGCGATGCAAGTCTAGTGACTAACGTTAAGAAAACGCGTATAGGTTACGACGTTAATTAAGCAAATCCGGTGAAGTTTACGACGCACAGGAACGCAAAGTTGTGAGTTCATGCTCCCCCTTTTCTCTTAACTGTTTTCAGTTTTATAACTTCGGGGGTGAAATACATGTTACAAATATTTTTATGTTTAACAACTGGCATGATAATAAAAAGCACACTTGGTGAGAACGAGTACCAAGTGTGTAGCGATATAAGAATACAAGAAACACACTTGGTGAGAAACGAGTACCAAGTGTGATGTGATATAAGAATACGGGAAGCGCGCTTGGTGAGAAACGAGTACCAAGTAGGATGCGCTATGAAAAATGATGTGAGGAATCGTGTCACGAATAGGGTACAGAAGCACCATTAATCAACAATATACCTAGACCGCAGAACAAAAGGTTAGATCTAACGGGTGCCGGGCAGCCACACTCTCGGTGAGGGCGAGTACCGAGTAGTGCTTTTGTGTCTCAGAATATACCAATTAAATGCCTAAGGTTTGGTGACTTCCTATGTCGTGTCACATGTTAATGGCTTTGCAACCCATTAACAATCCTGATACTTACAGGAATACCTTATTTACATAAAATTTCATATCATACTAAAACTTGATGAATACTTGAGTACGTGGGGTACTCAAGAAAATGGGAATTATACTTGAGTACGTGGGGTACTCAAGAAGAATTTGAATTATACATGAGTACGTGGTGTACACGTGAAACTGGATTTATATATATGAAAACTTGATTTATTTACAAACTATGTTTTCATACAAAGTATACAAACGTGAAATACAAAACTGCATGAATTCACACCAACATTATGTTGACGTTTTTTCCAAAACTCACATGTATTTCAGGTAACTAGGATGGATGTGCGCGTGGTCTTACTTATGCTCTTGGATGTCGCTTATGTTTATCTTTAAATAAAGTTGTAAACTTTTAAGACAATGTTTTATGTGACCTAGCGATGTAAACGCTAAGCGTATGTTTCAAATTATGGTATTTGAAGTTATTTTCATGAGCATATAGTATGTTTACCTTTCGTATGCAATGAGATCCTTTCATGATCACACCTCGTGCTTCCGCCGCAGAAAGGGGTGTGACACATGGAGCATGGGCACTGAGGTGACGTGCGCGGCACACCAAAGTGAGCCAAAACGGCGCGACTGTGTGGCGTGCTCGTAGAGGCTTACAGGTGACGTGGCGCAGGTGCGCATGGGACTGAGCCAGTAAGGCGCACGCGCGCATGGCAGTGAGCCAAAAGGACGCAGTGCGCAGGAGGGTGCAGACCTGCGCGCGCGTGCGCGCAGAAGCTTCCAGCAGCAGCAGTTAATGCTGTGCAGTTACGTTTCAGGATTCGAAACTGACGAAGTTAATGCGTTTGACTGAGAATTAAGTGATGAATTAAAGTGCATTAAAGACGTCTAATGCAGTTTAATTCACCCATTTAATTCAATTTTCAGTTTCTTCAAGACCTGCAATAAATAGGAGCATCCTATTGCAGAACAAATACACCGATAAAACACAGAGAACAATCTTTCTCTCTACAGAATTCTTCTTCATCTTCAAGGTTTCGAGGTACTCTTTCGGGTTGGAGTCAAGACCGGCAGTGCAACTGCTTTGGGCTGTTGTATCCTGGAAACAAACGTGTTCTCCTGAGAGACACGAAATTTGTTTTAAGGGACCCGTGTCTAACACAATCCTCAGCCAAGAACAGTGTTTTTGTTCGATTTTCTTGTTCTTGTTTTTCCATTTTTCAGTTGTAATTGTACTGTATTTTTATTTTCATTCTGTTGTTTCTGAATTACAAGTTAATAAAGTATTTTATTTAAATTTTGCACGAACGGATTCCTACATAATATTATGCCATGTCAACTCACCATTCCACTCCCCATTTTGCACTCAATCAGGGGGTATGGTTAATCACTCTAGGGTGTTTGAGTAGGTTAAAAAATAAAAAATTTTGATTGATTATTCTCTCCTCTCTCTCTCTCTCTCCTCCATCACTCCATCACTCACATTTGGTGACTACACGCCGATTTTGGTACACTCTCTCCAACTCATCGATCAAGTTCATCAAGTGTGTATAGTCACCGATCGGTGACTCCCACTCCCCACACCACTCACCAAACATTATACCCCCTACCCTAATATGCTTCATTGCAAGTAAATTTTATGCTAGTACTTTTTTACATGCTTATAACTAGATTATTAGATAAATTGACTAATTGGTAATATGATGTGATCATGTAGATCAATCTAGTTTTATTGCATTTCTTGTCACGAAATAAAAAAAATAAAAAAAACCAATAATACAAAGTTGCCACTAAATTATGAATAAACACTTCCATCTCTTTTTTTGTCCGATCACCATCATATGATATGGTGGTGAAAGATATTGATTTTAATTATATATTCACCCTTTTTACTTTAAAGAAAAGATGTTGGATAAGGTTTTAAGCAACTCTACTTTTTATATTGTCATATACATGTTTTATTTTATACTAGAGTTTCTTTATCTTGATTGTCTCCTTATTCCATTCCTTTTACTCCCATCATGGGCTGTAAAAATCTGTGTAGAATTTCTAATAAAAAAACTCTCAAGAAATGACACAAAAGGGTGAAAACAACTATAACTTGCTAAGTGTTGTGGTGAGTTGGTGTTTGGTTTGATGAGTGTGTTTTAAGTATACATCATATGCTAGTAGTGGGTTGAAAGAGACTAAGAGAGTTCTTTGCTTCTACTACTCATCTCAATATAAAGGTTTGATTTGCCGCTTAAGCTAACACTTCTAAAGATGTAATCTTAAACATCCTATTTATGGTTTTTTGGTTTTTGGTTTCTTGCAATTTGATCCATGGTTAGAGGTTTAAAAGTGTTTTAAGTCGTATGGTTTGCTTGTGTTGGTAAAATAAAAATTTCAAATCCAATATAAAATAACCAACAATATAGCATTTTCTTACGTATAAACACCATATTTGAGAGTACAACATATAAAACATGTATAATTTAAGTTATACAAAATAATCTCACACTTAAACTTTATTTATTCTCAAGAACATTATTAATTGAACTTAACTCTGAATTTCAAATTCACTCAATACTTTATCACCCATATTTCACATGGAATAGTTGTGAATTGAGACTTAAAAAGATAAGGGTGTAAGGGGTGGTCATCTTTTGAGGATAGGTAAACTATTCACCTATCCAATTATATCTTGTCATATCAATTCCTCTCTCTAAGCCTCATCTTGCACAACATAAGGGGTGGTCACCTCTCCCTCTCTTAGGGAGAGGTAAACTATTCTTTTTAAATATAAAAAAAATTATGATTGGTTGAAAAGAGTGGGCCCCATCATTATCCGACTCTCTCTTTTCTTCCCCTATGCGGTGATTATACACCGAAATCAAATCCCCTCGCAAGGTAAACTTTGATGGTGACGGTGTTTCCCACGAGGTAAACTAGTTTACCCCATAGTTTGCCGTACCCACCCGATACACCCTAAGTAAATACTCAATCAATGCAAAAGAGAAAGATGTGTTTAACAACTTAGGCCAATCATAGACATAGTTTAAGGACATGACATACTTTCTTGAAATTGTAAACTATCTCATGCCTTACACTTATCAGTCACTCAACACTCGGTGTCACTAGTACAAAACCATTTTTTTGGTTGTGTCACATTCAATTTTTGGTGGTGTCTTAGAATACAAAGCACCAAATAACAAGATTACTACATTAATAAATAAACACACCACCAAAAAAATAAATTACAAAGCACCATTAAATGCTTAGAAGTTATAGAGCACGTTAAATTGATTTTTTGAGGGTGAAGTTGTTAATAGCACCATTAAATTGATTTTTTGAGAGTGAAGTTAATAGCACCAACAAAGTGTACCAATCAAAACATTTTGTTAGCCATCACATGGATCATAATCCTACGATTCTCAATTGCTCTCATCCTATTCAATCAATGGATCAAATCATGCCTCTAAAAACACAGCCTTTATACCCACATATAACAGACACAATGTTAAAACCAAAATCTTTTTTAAAGAGAGAAAAATGTTAAGGAGGAGCAAAGCATCACCGGAAAGTTTTCCGAAACGGTTTCCACGGTATCAAGAAACCGGCAATGTGGCGTAAAGCGTATCAATGGCCTTATCTACGAAGAGACACGAGATTCTTGAAGATCTTTCTTGATGATTTTATGCGTGATGCCATCAAATACACCGAAGATACTCGCCGGAAAACTATTACGGCATGGACGTCATTTAAGCTTTGAAGTGCCGTACAATTATACACTATGTTGATTTGGTTTGATTGTATGTGTTTAAATTGTTATTTTAGGAAATGGCTTTATAGAAATCATGTTTGTATCTTATTCTTTGTAGCTTCCCATGAACATGTCATTTTATTTCATTATGTTTGTAGATTTTAAACATTTTTTGTTTGTATACTTTTTTGTTTTATTTGCCTTTGTATTAGATCTTGGATGTTTTATCAATAAAATAAAACTAAAAAACATTTGTTCAAATAATGTATATTTTTACGGACCGGTTCATAATAGAAAATTCATCGGCAATAACCTTCTTATATTTTATTTTTTAAAAAATATAAAGATAACCTAAGTGAACCAATCAAAGCAGTGTCAAAAAATTTTGATGTTATAGTAGTGGATTAAATGGTGGTAAATGCATATTGACATGTGTTAATGGTTTCTATCTTTGATTTTTTGATGGTGTGTTTAGAGATTTAATGGTGGACTAGTTTGGTTTCTATCATTTATTTTTTGGTGGTGTTTAAAGATTTAATGGTGGACTAATTTGGTTTCTATCATTGATTTTTTGGTGGTGTGTTTAGAAATTTAATGATGCTCTTATTGAGTAGCACCAACAAATCCCATTATTTGGTGGTATATTTGGTGGTATATTTGTTGGTGCTCTCTCAGAAAGCTCTCATAAATCCCAGCATCAAAAAACTGCTTTAGGGGCTACAAATAATTCACTCTCCTAGACTAACATGATAATCATAAGATTGCATATAAATTGAATCTCCAACAACTTAATATCAAGAGAACTTTATACAAGTCGTAACATGTCTTGAGATTAAATGGTAGGGAAAAAAGTGGCTAAAATGAACTAAAATGCATTCAAGTATAATAATAATTTCCTACATGGCGTGGAACTATGTATTTGTATTAGAACACGTATTAGTATTAGAAACCTACATACATAAATGAACACAAATACTAATGGTTCATAGAACTCACACATGTACACGTGTCGTCTCTTCATAACTCTCTGTGACACTAAAAACACCTTTATCAAAAAAAAAAAAAAAAAAAAAAGTCATCACCTAAAGTACTCCTTGAGACTCCCCTAACCCTACTTCATTCCCATATCACATCTAATCAAGTAATCAACCTTCATTAAGTTTTACATTACCTTTAATATTCATGTCGCTCTCACACACTTTCTACGCAAAAATACCATTAAGGCATTAACACAAAATCAAGATTAAAAAAAGATGTATCTATCTACATACCATTTTGCCTATTTACACACCAAAAAAGGTGGTTTTTGTCCTTATATGCATACCCTGCAGTGTCGAACTTTGATCAAAACACGACATTTTGGTCCGGTTAACCAGACAAAGACTGACGGGTGTCTGACGGGTCTGTTGACTGGACCAAAACGCCGAGCTTTGGCTGCGTTTTGGTTTTGTCTGGATAACCGGACCAAAACACCCCGTTTTAACCACAGTTCGACACTGCAAGGTGTGCATATAATGACAAAAAATACCTTTTAAGGGTGACTATCTACACACTTGATGTGTAGATAGTTTGGCCCTTAAAAAAAACACATCAATTGTTCACGTTTTTTACGACATATTCCGTACTTGGGTAGAAGTTTGAAAGTCATGCACTGATTGACGAACGAGTACAATTCTTTAAGACACGTGTCAAGTTTTCATTGACGAAAACTTATTAAATTTTTTTTTTTAAAAGTAAAAATAAAAGGCCACTTTCCTATTATTGTATGATTTCCCCCCTAAAATTATCCTACTACTACCACCAACATTGACTTCAGTTTTGGTTTTTATAATTATTATTCTATTCCATCTTTCAACAATTCAAAGAAAAACACAAGACTAGGTGGGTTCAATCATTTTCCCACCAAACAATAACAAACCCTTAAAAATATAGTTTTTTCTTTAATTTGGAAATAGGATAATATGCACATGCCAGAACCATTAATTTAACCATTGTTAAGATTATATATAATAATAATAATAATAATAATAATAATATTATATATTATCGTATAGTTTATTGTTTCATCTCTCTCAATCTATGCAGCAGGCCATCTTCCACAGTTCCCCCATGATCAACCTTCTGGATGATCATTGCATCAACTTTTGTCCAAATTATAATACAAATGCTTTTTCTGTTTGTTTTATAGAATGATGGCTGCTGTGGGTGGGTCTCAACACCAATCAATCATATGCCAAGTGGACCCCACCTTCAGATTCCATCATTCTTCTCCATCCATTCCTTCCTACATCTATTGGCACCAATGTTATCTGCCTAACTCATAAACAACTATCTTTAGATTCAGGTGCTCAAATTATATAACTTTATTATAGTATATTTATCATAGTTTTTTCCTCTTTCAGTTGCAGCACTGCTCTTGCTTTCTTTTCACTTTTTATTCAAGAATTATTTGCATATTGGGATATGTGAATTTGATGTTTTCAAGTGTATTGCTTACTGATTTGTCAAAAGATTTGATTTTTGGATCATGGGTCTTGATTGATTTGCATGGTATTGAATCTTGACCCCCCCCCCCCCCAACCCAAACCTCTTTTTATCAAGAATTAGGGTTTTGTGCATATTGGAAAATGGAAATCTGATGTTTTTAAGGGTTATTGCTCACTAATTCATCAAAAGATTCTATCTTTGATTGTGGGAGTTAACTAAATTGCAGTCTTTTTCAATACCCATCAAGAATCTAGGGCTTTCTGCACATTAGAACATTGAAAGCTTGAGTTTTTTTAAGTGTGTTGGTGTTTGATTCTACAAAAGATTCAAACTTTGATTCTGGGTGTTAACCCATTTGCAGTTTCTTGATTATTGACCCGTTTTCGCTTTTCATCAAGAATCTAGGTCTTTCTGCACATTGGCACATGGAAATTTGATTTTTTTCAAGGTGTTTTTTTGGTAAAAAATAAAGAAGATTCGTTTTTCGGTTCTGGGTATCAACAATTATGGAGAAGCAGACTAGTTTCCGGTTGGGAAAGATGGAAAAGCAGACTAGTTTCCGG
Source organism: Helianthus annuus (assembly GCF_002127325.2). NCBI lineage: Eukaryota > Viridiplantae > Streptophyta > Magnoliopsida > Asterales > Asteraceae > Helianthus > Helianthus annuus. Next base: position 148,705,419 of record NC_035443.2, read on the forward strand.
TCGGTAAAGATGGAAAAACAGCAGAGTTTTCGCGCTGCCGCAATGGAAAAACAGAAGAGTTTTAGAATAGCCATGGGGAGACAGATGAGCTTTGGTGTTGACCGAAGAAAAACGAAAGATTCGCCCGGAAAACGAGGGGATTCGACGCTTCATTTGGCTTGTAGAGGTGGAAATCTATCGAAAGTCATCGAAATCCTTCAAAGTCTTGGACTTGATGCGCTATCGAAACAAAATCAAGAAGGGGAAACTCCTCTTTATGTGGCTGCAGAGAATGCCCATGCTCATGTTGTAGCTCAGCTGCTGAAACATCTTGATCTTCAAACGGCTTCTATTGCTGCGAATAACGGTTATGATCCCTTTCATATTGCTGCCAAACAGGGACATATAGGTATGCTTCACCCTTCGTTATGTTTGAATATTAGTTCTTTGCTTTGATGAGTTTCCATTTATATCTTGAAACTGATAATGTGATCATTCGATAATCAGAATGCTTTGGGATATTGTAACACATGTTGATTATTCAAGAAAGTAACGATGAAATGATTAGAAGGGCATTTGCGTGAAATTTGTAACAAGATAGATTTATTTCAATCGTTAAATAACCCATTTTGGCTAGAACCCGTTTTGACTGTTAGGGGTATCGGATCAGAGTAGGCTCGAGCGGAAGCGGAACAAACACACACACACACTAGCAGAAAATAAAGAACACGAGAATTTACGTGGTTCGGTCAAGGTGACCTACGTCCACGGGTTGCAACTAGGGTTTTACTTTTATTAGATGCTCACAACTGTTTTCAGAATGATACAGACTACAATTACATCATAGGTATTTATAGAACAAGATTAGGGTTTCCTACTTGGTCAACAAGTTAACTAAGTGGGCCTAATAACTAGGGCCGGCTAACCCTAACTAGGGCCGGCTAACCCTAATTAGGGCCGGCTACCCTAAAGCCTACGAACCCAACATTGACCTGAACCAAAATAATACTTTTTTCTTAAACGAGACACGTTGACCCGACCCCTTTTTGACCCGACCTGCCCTTTTCCCAAGCTTAGACTATAATGAAACTAATTATTTTACCTTTAGTAATCAGATAAGTTATAATGAAAATCCACAAACCCTCTAAATGGGTGTTTAGGCTAATACTTTTTTTTATTTAAAAAAAAGCTCGAAACGAGCCGAGCCTTATCGAGCCCGAGGCCCCGAGCTGAGCTTGAGCCTAAAATAAAGCCCGTTTATTTATTGAGCCCGAGCTCGAGCTTGGCATGTGAAGCTCGTCAGACTCGTCAAGCCTTAGTGTAATTGTAATTTTTATTAATGTTTAATAACATTTACCCCTTATTTAAAGTTGTCTAGTAAACGAGCTGAGCCCGAACCTAAAAATAAACGAGCCCGAGCTTCACTTATCGAACTCGTGAGCCTAAACGAGTCTATTATTTATATTATTTTATTTAATATATTAATTAATAGATTATAAACGAGCCGAGCTCAAGCTTGAGAAACTACCAACGAGCTAAGCTCGAGCTCTCATAAGCTTGTGTCACTGCTTTAACTTATTCTGATCGTCTGATCTTGCAGAAGTTTTGCGCGAACTTCTGAATTCTTTCCCTAATCTGGTAATGACCACCGATTCTTCCAATTCAACCGCTTTACACACAGCGGGAGCTCAAGGACACATTGAAGTGGTCAACCTGCTTCTTGACGCTGATTCAAATCTTGCCAAAATAGCCAGAAACAACGGTAAAACGGTGCTTCATACCGCAGCACGAATGGGTCATTTGGAAGTGGCAAAAGCTGTATTGAATAAGGATCCGAGTATCGGTTTCAGGATCGATAAGAAAGGCCAAACCGCTCTGCATATGGCAGTTAAGGGCCAAAATATGGATATGGTGGTTGAATTGATTAAACCCGATCCAACTGTTTTGAGTCTCGAAGATAATAAGGGGAATACACCTCTTCATATCGCAACGAAAAAGAGCCGTACTAAGGTTTTTCCTTCCCCCTTACAGCTTGATTATCCATTCATTGCGGGTAGAGGGGTCAAAACGGGCGGGCCGGTTAACGGGTCAAAACGGGCCTGGGTTGAAGCTAGTTATCTTTTAGTGGGTCGGGTTGGATGGACCCGACATTATTACAAAAACGATCTAAATCTTGAAATAAAACAATTTTAGAAGGCTGTATTGCATCAATAATATAGGTTTGGGCGTCTTTCGAACCGTTAACCTTTTAGCGAATTTTTTTTTACTTCACCCATTTGACCCGTTTGAGCTAAACACAACACGAATAGACTCATTTATAATTAAATGGGTAGAAATTGACACCTCTCATTGCAGGCTTTACATGAAAATATATACAAACGTGTATATCACTAATAAAATAATAAAGTACACGGATGGTCCCTGTGGTTTACCAAAATTTTGAATTTGGTCCCTAGCTTTCCAAAAGTACACAGATGGTCCCTGTGGTTTGCACTTTGTTATGCATTTAGTCCTCAACTTTTTCTAAAAGTACATGGATGGTCCCTGTGGTTTGCACTTTGTAACGCATTTAGTCCCTTAACTTGGATCTGCTAAAACCTTTAGATTTGTTGGCTGGGGACTAAATGCGTTACAAAGTGCAAACCACAGGGACCATCCGTGTACTTTTGGAAACCTAAGGACCAAATCCAAAATTTTAGCAAACCATAGGGACCACCCGTGTACTTTACTCTAAAATAATATAACAATAATACATAAAAAAAAAATTGTTATTGACTTCTTGTAACTGCCAGATTGTGAAATGCCTGCTATCATTTGAGGACATTAACGTCAACGCAGTCAACAAGGCTGGAGAAACACCTCTCGACATTGCCGAAACCTCGAAAATTACCGAAATGATCGATATCTTAAAAGAAGCAGGGGCTGCTCACTCAAAAGACTACGGAAAACCGCCTAGTGCCGCCAAGCAACTAAAGCAAACAGTCAGTGACATAAAACACGATGTCGAATCTCAAATCAAGCAGACCCGTCAAACCGGATTCCGGGTTCGCAAGATCGCGAAAAAGGTGAAAAAGCTCCACATCAACGGGCTCAACAATGCGATAAATTCAGCCACTGTCGTTGCGGTTCTTATCGCCACAGTGGCTTTCGCAGCCATTTTCACTGTACCGGGCCAATACGTTGAGGAACCAAAAGACGGGTTTACCCTTGGGCAAGCCAATATAGCCAACAACGCTGCGTTCATTTTGTTCTTTTTGTTCGACAGTTTAGCCCTTTTCATCTCGTTGGCGGTTGTGGTGGTTCAAACATCTATTGTGGTGATCGAAGAGAAGGCTAAACGACAACTTATGTTTGTGATCAATAAGCTTATGTGGCTGGCATGTCTTTTTATATCGATCGCGTTTATTTCTCTGACTTATATCGTTGTGGGAAGCCATGAACAGTGGCTTGCCGTTTATGCCACTGTGATTGGTGCAACGATTATGTTGACTACGATCGGGTCAATGTGTTATTGTGTTATAAGGCATAGGCTCGAGGAGAATAAGTTGAGGAATATAAGACGGGCCGAGACTCATTCGCATTCGTTTTCAATGTCAATGCCATCTGATTCTGAGATGTATAGCGAGAGATACAACAAGAGAATGTATGCCGTTTAAAAGAAATCGAGTCGAGGGTATCTATGGAATTTTGAGCTCAGTCGATAAGTGGACCGACACTGTTTTCCTAGCTACTTTTGGCCCGAACCGAGACTCGAACACAGACAAGGTCCAGAGGTCAAAAGACTAGCATCGGACTATCGGTTGTCCTTATTGTGAGTTTATACAGTATGTATATAATTAATAGTACTATCTCATTGCAGGAAAAGCTGTGTTCTTTGCATTTTCCTTAAATAAGTAATTTTGTGTCATGATTGGTTCATGATGAAATTACAGGTGGCAAACTGAGCGGGTAGTGGGTTGGGTAACGTGTCAAAACAGGTCTAACGTAACGATGATTTTTTTTGTTTTTATTTTAATAAGTAGAGTTAATTACTGTTTTCGTCCCTGTGGTTTGTCAAAAATCACTATTTCAGTCCATTAGTTTAAAAATTGCGATTTCAGTCCCTGTGGTTTCACTTTTGTAACCATTTCAGTCCACCTCGTAACCATTTCGGTCCCTGTACTTAACTGAATAATGGATTGAAATGATTACGAAAGTGAAACCACAGGGACTGAAATGGTTACGAAAGTGAAACCACAGGGACTGAAATCGCAATTTTTAAACTAATGGACTGAAATAGTGATTTTTGACAAACCACAGGGACGAAAACAGTAATTAACTCTTTTAAGTAATAAGTGTGTCAAAATATTATTACAGAAACTATATTATTTCTGAAATAATTCAATTGAACAAATTGCATAATACATGGAAAATAAAAGGTATGCAGACTGCAGAAATTATTACAAAAAACTATATTTATATGAATAATAATTTGATTGAATATATTGAACACAATCACTTTCATTATTGGACCACACTACTTGCAAATAATTGTCCTAAAAATTATAAACATTGTGACATTATGAATCTTGAACATGGATTTGTAAGAAAATTTAATAAATAGATATAATTTCTTACAAATAAATAAGCCATTGGGGTCGGAAAAATGTACTTTTTTCTGACAATTCCTTTAGCAACTCATCGATTGTTGTTGGAGACGCGTATTGTTACAAGATCACCAGTCGCCATAACCACCAGTGCCACCACATACTGTCCACTACGGCATATTGATCCCACCCGCCATCGCCACTAGCTAGCATATAAACAACAATAGCAGATGAACCTATTTTGATACTTTTTTTTTCTAAAGCGGCCTGTTTGAACCTAAGCTCATTTTTGGTTAAAAACCGTTTGGACCGTTGCCCGACGGATCCGCCCATTTACGCAGGCTTACGTTCATACGTTCCATGCAAGTTGGAATCTTTTTTTGCATGATTGCACTACATGATCATATAATCCATTAATCCAACAAAAAAGATTACAATTAACCTATCTATTGCACAAAACTTAACAACACAAAGAATCTCGGAATCTGGCAATGCATCAGCATGTAGTATTTACATCTTTTCCATTCTGTACTACTAGCTAGCTAGTTAAATTATTCAACATTCACGTCTACTTCGATGATGATCATCAAACTTAGCAGAAGACCGATGATTTGAACTTTGATGTTTTTTAGAACCGAGACCTTTTGTTGATGGTTCATGCTGCACCACCCTACAACAGTTGGGAGAATAACGGTGGTGTACATGACATTGGTGACTTCTTGTTGCAGTTGATTTGCTCCCTCTAATTACCACTGACAAGATAGCTAACCTGTCACGTGTGTCTTCGGAACGACAATGTTGTTGGCCCCCCTCATCTTCTGTCTCATGTGTGTCATCAACGTGTATTGAGATTTCTGCTACGGTTCCTGGCTTTATTATGCCAACTGCAGGGGCTACCTACATTATAATTTCAACCATATTATATGAAAACGGGTCAATCCAAGTTGAATTTGTTTGAGATCGGTCTAACGTGTAAAATATTTCGAGAAAAAAAAGAAGTTAGCTAAAAATGAAACGGGTCAAAAGATGTCTTTCTTGTATTCAAATGCTTATAGCTGTCCTAAATCATTAAAAAAGGGAGTAAAGTACATGGATGGTCCCTGTGGTATACCAAAATTATGGATTTGACCCCTAGCTTTCCAAAAGTACACATATGGTCCTTGTGGTTTGCACTTTGTAACACATTTAGTCCCTAGCTTTTTCCAAAAGTACATGGATGGTCCCTGTGGTTTACCAAATTTTGGATTTGGTCCCTAGCTTTCCAAAAGTACACATATGTTCCTTGCGGTTTGCACTTTGTAACGCAATTAGTCCCCAGTTTTTTCCAAATGTACATGGATGGTCCCTGTGGTTTGCACTTAGTAACCCATTTAGTCCCTAACTTGGACACACTAAAACCTTTATATTTGTTGGTTGAGGACTAAATGCGTTACAAAGTGCAAACCACAGGGACCATTCGTGCACTTTTGGAAAGCTAGGGACCAAATCCAAAATTTTGGTAAACCACAGGGACCATCCGTATACTTTACTCTTAAGAAAAGTTATACTATTAGACTATTCGTTATCTTTTAAAATTCGAATAATCGGACCAAAAAAGTGTTGACCCGTTTTGACCCACAACCATATTTTGAACATTGAACTGAGCCCATATCGGTTGGTTACCCAACCAACTCGACATACCATTTTCACCACCTTTCGTGTCAACTCCTAAATCTTGAAAAAAAAAAACTTACAAAAAACAAGAAAAGGCCAGCAGTTGCTTAGATTACCTCAATCCACCTAGGAAAACCGAATGAACCTCTGTGTCGATGCTCCGGTTCTTCACCGTCATTAACGGCAGACAGACCTTCACATAAAATTTGAAAAATGGCATCGTCTTTGTTGCTTTTGTTAGTGATTGTTAAAGGACATGTTTCTTGGCTTTGAAGGACTATCTTGTCTGCACTGAGTGAAATTTCCGGAACACAACGTAACTCTTCACGTATGGAACTTATTTTTTCGTTTGACATGAATATCTTTCCGAATTCTTGTCTTCTTATCGATCTATCAACATGGGCAATTTGGACTGTGAATTTGCAGCGAACAGGTTTGTGATCACTCTCGGTTACATCCATACAAGCTTCATACCTGTAGATGTTATCACAAAGAAATATGATTTTATAAAATAAAATGGGGTATAAAAAAAGGGAAGTTCCACAAAGAGACCTACTGCCAAACTGAAGCAACAACGGGGCATGCTAAACTGCATTCGGATGCTGGTGATGAACGATTGTCTCGATATAGTATTCTATCGCACCATGCGGGTATACGTTTTTTCTCTCCAGAATCATATCCTGGAAAAAAAAAATAGTAAGGCAACTTTTCATATGTTCTTCATAGGCAAATGGCAATCTTCTGTGACAATTTACTTGTGAATGGGTCGATTCTGGTTATGTTTATCAATACGGGTCAAATGGATCTAACGGCTTGAAGATCGCCCAAATGTTTTTTAATGCAAAAAAAAAACTTCTAAATCATTCAATGCAACAAATATAGATTGTTACTGAAAGGTTATTGTTCTTTTACATATTTGACATTCTAATTAAAAATAGAAGAGTGAAGTACACGGATAGTCCCTGTGGTTTTTCAAAATTTTAGATTAGGTCCCTAGCTTTCCAAAAGAACGATGGTCCCTATGGTTTGCACTTTGTAACGCATTGAGTCCCGAAGTTTTGGCAAAAGTACATGGATGGTCCTTGTGGTTTCCACTTTGTAACGCATTTAGTCCCTAACTTGAATATCCTAAAACCTCTAGATTTGTTGGTTGGGGACTAAATTTGTTACAAAGTGCAAACCACAGTGACCATCTGTATACTTTTGGCAAAAGTTGGGGACCAAATCCAAAATTTTGAAAAACCACAGGGACTATCCGTGTACTTTACTCTAAATAGAAATTTAGAGATATCGTTATTGCATGTTGTTCTTCGTTTTAGGTGGATTACTTATGAGTGAGTCAACTCGGGTAATATTTGACCCTATTATCGTTATATAAATTTGGTCTTCATCAATATTACCTCCTAAACCTGCTTTTCCTCTTTCAAACTTGTAAGTTGGCGGAAATCTGATTAGCGCTTCTCTCATTCCCTGAAAAACTCTCCCGTTTTTCATTTCGGCCCTTAGCTGGTCCTTTTGTCTCAGCCAATCAAAACTCCGTTGCGAAACAAAGTCGCGCGCTTCATCATAAGTTATTCCAAAAAGACGGTAATTGAAGTCACCACAAAATACAACCATGTCAGCTTCCGCTAGATCTGGCTTCCCATCATCAGGATTGATAGCCACAGGCTGTTGAAATAGAAAATAATTTCATAACTCAAAAACATAAATTACTTACACTTTAGTGGTTTACACATACAGGGGAGAGATCATGAGAAAACTCATTATTTTTAGAAAACCGGAAAACTCTATATTACATATATGCAACATATGATATATTGAATATATGCAACATATATTACACATATACAACATATGATACGTTACATATATGTAATATAGAGTTTTCCGGTTTTCTAAAAAATAATGAGTTTTCTCATGATCCGTCCCCTGCACATACATATGCACACATGGATGTATAGTTTTGTTGTATACTTACAGTAGCGGGACGAAGCATTTGGGCAGTAGAAGAGACACCAACTGAAAGAATAATGAGCAACCATAGCAAGCCAAATTCAAGCACCGAAAATAAATATATGGAGAAGGCAAGAGAGCAACACAAAAACAGGTATCGCGCCATACCAGATGCATTATTGATTGATCGCCCGAATGTGATATTTCTGTAAATGTGGTTAAAGTCAGCATTCCGACGGTTGACTGCTTCCAAATGCGCAGCCAGGTGGCAGTTTACAAAGCACATTATTCTGTCGTAAACTCTTAATCTCAACCCTACACCCCCCTGCTCAAAAGTAAATGACCGTCATCACTAGTTGTAACATATGCTACATTCTATTCAAATGATGATACGTAAACTTTAGTGAACAAACATGCTTACCTTATTACCAAATGTACGACCCAAGCCACACGCAACTGCTCCGACATCAAGATCCCCTACGTGTGTTCTAAGACTCTTCCGTACCCTAAAATAGAAATATCAGAATAATGTAGCATGTACAAGACAAAAATACATATATAAAAAGTTGGTCTCAAATAAGTTTATTTTCGCATCAGTTTGTATGAATCTATGTTTGTGAAAGTAATACCAGATAGCTATTAGTAGACCCGCAAGCTGCCTAGATCCTACACGTTCAAACGTAGATCCTTCACCGATAGCTATCCCTATCGCATCTTGCCACCACTGTCCGTTAGGACTCCCTTCCACACCTATCTGCACTCGACATCATACAAATAAGCGTAAAATGCAAAAAAAAAAAAAAAAAAAAAAAAAAAAAAAAACACACACTTGCAGCCATGAGAGAAATCATGACAAGATTAAAAGATCTTACGGTTTCTTTAGCGGCAGACATTGCAAGAAATCCCGCCCCCATTTCGACCTCTTGCAAGCCGACAACCAGAATATCAACATCAGAACTTTGTGATCCTAACCAAGAAATAAGTGCTTCGGGAGACGGTTTTCCTTGGCCAACATTCCATGTACCAACCATAATCCTAACACTTTCAATTGTATTATACATGTGTTCTCTTTTCGATAATTCCGGTCTCAAAATATTATCAAGAGGCCCCGGAGATGAAATGTACCACCCGCGTATACCACCATGGGTAGCTAAACTAAAAACCGAACCGTTCCCAACTACCATTTTTATTACCGGACCATTATGCGCAATCCAACCCGCTATCAAGTTTCCGTCAAGATCTATCACCTGGACCATACCACTCACATACCCGACCCATATCCGTGGCCCGTAAGTACAAAAACAGAGAACTGCACAACGATGGTGATGAAAATCACGCAAACGGTTTCCATTAGCATCCCATTGGACCAACAAACCGTTTGAACATCCGGTCCAAATCGTTCCATCGTAAGCGAGCAAAAGGGCTTCGGTTTTTTTAGCGTCTTCAGCTGCAAATGCACCCGTACCCTTTGTTGCAACTCGCCTAACTGCATCTGCAGCTCCTATTATTGCGTTACGTGATCTTTGTAAGAAACCACCTTGTTTTTCCTTTTTGGATTTTGAACCACCTTTTACACTACCTTCTTCTTCTAGGGGTTGATCTTTCTCCGAAGATACATCAACTCGGTTCTCGATTTGTCCGTCTACATTGTAAACTTTCAAAAGTTCCCACGTACGAGCATCCCTGTAGTCACAATAATCAACTTTTAATATTTTTATGGACAAGTCGTCACCCTCAATTATATGTCGAAATGAATATCTTTTCTAGAAATATAGTCGAGAGAACATCGTACCATAACGAGAAGGATAGAGAACCAGCTGCCCATACTTTAGACCTTACATTATCAGACAGCAAATACTTGACATCCGAAGAAGATATGCTACAAACACCGTTAGAAGTTGCTTGGCTTTTAAGATCAACGCCCGACCGCTCGACCAGCAAAGCAGCCATGTGGCGTTCTTCAGGTGATAAAGCGAGCGATTTTTCAACCGAATCCCATGGCCACACCTTTATCACTCCATTCTCAAACCCTGCCCATATATCACCTGCACAATCCAAACAAATGATTTTAATCATCAACCCATATATAAAAAAATGGGAATCCGAACACTCATAACGGGTGCTGCTAAATGAACTCCCCTTTTAGGGGTGCATGCACGCCCCCTAGCCATCACAGCAATCCATAAATCATATGTTATATGAGCGTATAGCACGTTTATATGGCCGTATATCTCTATGCATGCATATACCATCACGTTCGCTTCCCTATAGGCCGATACAGGTGTATACCGTAACATAAAATGCCCTATACGCCCATATAACATCAAATTAACAGGGGGTTGATTAGTAACATATGGGGTGTTCATACAGTCTCTCCGACCCCTAAATCAACAAATACAGTTTAAACATTACAAGTGATTGAACAACAGAGTTACCGTACGAAGAAGTCACCATGCAAAGCACAGTCCCGCGGTGAATCGCCTGAAACGAAAGACCTTCTTTAAAAGGAGCATCATCTATAGCCTGCTGATCCATCTTCCAAGACCTAATTTTCCCATCCTTATGACCACTCCAAACCAGCTTACTCGCGCGGTCTACCATCAAACACGTGGCGGGTGGCGTATTCACCGACTCGTAAAACGGCGCCGCGTCTTCGTCCCCACGCCTAGCCCTTCCCCCAATCCCTAACCCAGGCTCAAAAGCATCACAAAAATTCCAAAACCTAACTCCACACTCCTGACCCGCCCATAACTGAGTCTCCGTACACGCAATCGTACGGATGAATCTCCCTACTTGCGTCTCTCGTAGCGGATGTGGTCTGAGCTCCACCGCGGTCGGCCGCCCTGGATGCACGGCCGACCGCGACGGAGCTTTAAAATATCCAGATCCACCACCCGTTGACGTAAACTCCGGCAACGGATGGTGCTCGTTGCATGAAGATGACATGTCATTAATATTAATAATATTACAATAATCATTATCATTATTTATATCATCATTATTATTGATACTGTTACTGTTATTGTTTGTGCCAGGGTTGTTTAAGTAATAATGTTGAGTCATGGAGTCGTCGACGGTGGCGTACGGATAAAAGTCACGATCTCCGTCGTCATCTTCGTCAGGATCGTGAAACCCGTGCATGGCCGCGGTCATGCTGGCCTCGTCAAGGCTGTGTTTGCGGTGTTTATGATGGCGTTTGAAGTTGAAGTTGGTGCCGGTGTTGGTGCGGAGCTGTTGCGAATGTGATTTGCGGTTGCCAGAGGTTGACGGTGGTGGAGCGGTGGCCAGAGCTGATAAGGCGTCGGCATCAGCGTCATCTAGCCCCCTGCTCATTTTCTATGATTTTGGAAATGAATTGAAAGAATTGAAAAACTGAAACAGAAACAGAAAAGTGATTTGATCACAGACATAGGAAGGATCACAAAGAATGTGGCTAAGGTCTCTCATTGCCATGCAAATATTAAATCTGGACGTAATTTCAGGATGTTTTTTTGTAAAAATAGTAATTTTGTCGGATGAGAAACGAACCTGAACCTGACCTGAACCCGAAACATACACACCCGCGTACCTAAACATACACGGAATTACGGAAAAAAATTACTATTTATTTTTAGTAATTTGATGGTTCAGTTTGATCTCTTTACTTAAAAATAACAGACTGGAGCAAAAATGCTTTAGGTTGAGCCGTCTACGTTTGCAGGCGTGGGTGACCTTTTACCATTGGGTTTACTTGAGTGATTGGACTTTTGTTGGTCGTTCAAAATAAAAAAACTGGTTATCTCATTTTGTCCGTTTCGATTTTTCAACCTAGAATCAGTTTTTACAGGTTAGACTCGGTTTTTATGCTCGCCCCCCTACAACGGATACACATGCTTAATGAAATTAGTGAATTACACATGTGTGTATGGACAAGGAAATGTATATTGCACATTTCTATATGATCCCCTACACCTTTCAATTGTTTTATTTGTCTAACAACACATATAAATAAACAATAACGATAACGACAACGATAACAATAAACAACCTTTTGCTTTTAGGTGATCCAACAGCAAAGGGGCCGACTTCTCTATAATGATTGCAAAGAAAAATCAGCAGAAATGAGTAGTGTGCTGCTGCATATGATGTGTGCACATATTTCAATCTAGGTAAAAAAGGGTTACAATTTTCCTAAGATTCTTTGCTTCTTGACATGTTTCCATAAGCAACCGGCTGTCATGAAACGCGAAGCATATGACTTGCTGCACTTGCGATATGATGTCCATGTTACACAACCTGCCACAAGTAAACCTCGTTTTAAGATTATATCGTAATGCAAATCAAACCCGAGATTTTATTTGAAAACAGTGTGTTTAAACAAGTTTAAGCATGACCCGTGATGAGATTCTTTTGTTTTTGCGAACATGAGAACCCGTTAAGGAAACCTCATGTTGGGTCCCACCATGGTTGTAAAACAAGGTCTCCAAGGCCGAGTACTCTCCGAGTAAGCGCTACAAGGTAGCATGCCGAGGCGACTTTCTTCAACTCCGCCTAATTACTCGGAATCGATCAAACATGGTCAACCTTGATCAAAATCGGATCTAGTAGGTCAACTCGGGCCGAGTTTGACTTAAAAAAACAATAAAACATAATATCTACGTCTATCTATCATATTAATGAATGAATATCATTTTCACGTATTTTGTTATAGATATTAGTAAATTTATGTTAGATGACATATATTTAATTTTCGAAAACTAATTTCTTCATAATTAACATGTCCAAGTACTCCCCGAGCACTCTCTGCCTAGGCCGAGTACTCTCAACTCCCCGGTCGACCGACTAGGGGGCGACTTTTGCAACCATGGGTCCCACCAATACTCTGCTAAACACTGTGAAGTGGCCTTCAAGGGGTTAAGGCAGGAGTCAAGAGACGAGTGGAAGCTAGCTTCAAACATGAGCCCTATGCTAGAGGGAATTAGTGCTTACCAGTACGCCACTACTTGAAGATTTATGAATTCTTAGATGTAGTGCTAATAAAGAATTCGGATGTGCGTTTTGGCAGTTATTAAAATAACTAGTATTTTACCCCGCGCGTTGCGGCGGAATCAGTACGGTACTGGCACTCAGTACAGTTGTAAAAGGAAAAAAAGGCAACTTTATTTAACTTTAGGGACAGTATGATAACTTTGGTATTTTACCCCACGCGTTGCGGTGGTATTTGAACAGTATTGGCACTCGGTGTAGTCATCAAAAAAAGAAAGGAAAAAAAGTAACTTTGTTGAAGTTTGAGGGCTGCATAAGAACTTTATTAAAGTTCAAGGGGTGTAAATGAAAAGTTACACTAAAAGACAAAAGAGATTAAAAAGAGAAAAAAAACGTTGGCTGCCACATGGCAGCACATGGTTGGATGGAGTAAATAGTGTGTGAGAGAGAGGGTTGCTTCTTAATATATAAAAGAAAAATGGTGGTTCGTTGAAAGATTTGACAAACCTGCTGGCTTCAATCAATGGGAGATGATCGTTGTGAGGTTTTTCGATCACATTTTTTACCTGCATATCCAAGACAGAAACTGTAACTTTTCCCAAAAATCTTTTAACCTCTAAATATTCTATGAAGAACCGTGTAAATGCATAAGAGTTTACTTTGCACAGGGTCAGCATAACTTATACTCTAATTATCACGTAACGATCAAAAAAGATGATTTGAGATGACCGAAAATGTGCATTTTTCATGACATGGTGAAGGTCAACAAAAAAGATACATGCTACATGATAAGTGTATTAATTTAAACTAAACAAGGATTAATTTCATAGATACCCTTACAAACTTTAAAATTTCATATATACCCAACCAAAACTAAAAACATCATATATGCCCTTACAAAATAGTTAAAATATCAAATATACCAATTTATCAAAAACAATCTACTAAATAATCAGTTTACCCTTATTTTTTTAACAACTTCAAGTTTTCATATATACTGATCTTTTAACTTCATATTTTTATATAACACATTTTAAGCTTAAATTTATTTTTACCCATTTTTTACTTTTATTTTATTTTTCATAAACAATAGTATTCTTCTTATATAATATTTAAGCTAAAAAAATTAAGCTAGAAATGAGTAAATATAATATTTAAAGTTAAGGGTCATGTACGAGATCTCAAAGTTTTAGAAAAATAAGGGTAAATTTGTCATTTATTAAATTGTTTTTATTGAATCGGGTATATATATATATATATATATGATATTTCAACTACTTTGTAAGGGTATATAAGATATGATATTTTGCAAGTTTGTAGGGGTATATATGAAATTGCCCCTTTAAACAATATGACTAGATTCATGCTACATGATAAGTGTATTAATTTAAACAATATGACTAGTTAAACATATATTTTACGATGCTACAAATCAAGAAGTACGAGAAAATAACTAAAGTCTTACTTTTGAGAGTAACTCTTGGCTCTCAGGAGGCTGTTTTTCCAAACTTTGAGGCAATATAACAGTAAGCAATTCTGGCATTTCCGCTCTTAGTGCACCTCTGATTACAGCAGCATTAGTTCCAGAAGCTCCTGATGTAAAGATGTGATTTTTCTGCAACACAAAACAAATATGATTTTCATGTGCCAACCACGCAAAACACAAGGGACCCGCTGCGCATATCTACCATACTATTAACGCAATAATACTGCTTACGAAACCATAAACTAATGCATTTTTCAAAAATTGTGGTCAGTCCAATCCAACCAGGCCCATCTTGACAGTTGCTAAAAATCTACACGCTTTGACCCGTTACCCAACCCGCCCATCTTGCGACCTCTAATTAAAGTAGATAAAGTAAAAGCAGTTACATATATATATATATATTACATACCGTTATGACCATAGCATAACTAAGAATCTCAATGAGCTCTTGATGCATGAATCCCATATTACGTGTTCCAAAAAAGCCAATGTTGCGTGGCCCTTGTTGCTGAATTGCTAGTAACTCCTGAAACGTAATTAAAATTAAAACGATCAGAAATATAAAATGCATCCGAATTTCAAAAACCAATCCTGATATTCAACAATAAAAGATTTAGTAATTGAAATTGATTTGAATATGACCCACGAGGCATATCAAAAGTATTATATGTATAACTTTTGTTTATTTTCTCAGTATTATATGTTATTGATTAATTAAACTTAAAATGTTAATACTTCAACCCCCTCCTCCATATTTTTTTATTTGAATACATTTAAAATTTAAATTAATCTATACAATATAAAATAATTCAAGCTGGCTCGCGAGCTCACGAGCCAAGCCTAGCTCGCGCTCGGCTCGTATGCAGATCGAGTCGAGCCAAGCCAGCTCGTTTACAACCGAGGTTTTTTCGAGCCGAGCTGTGAGCTTTTTGAACACCCCTAGTAACGGGTCATAGTCATCCAACGCGTATCTTTAATGCATAAAGCCACCCAACAATTTCTGCTAACTATATAAACAATCGACAAGGCACAAGATAAGACAAACCTGTAGGTAATCAACATCAGGGGAAGGTTTATATTCTGAAACAAGAACTGCACCGGACCCTTCCACAACGGTTTGAGCTTGGGTTGGAACTGGAGTTCCAAATTCATCATCAGAACCGAGCATGTTTACTTCATTCCCATCATCAATCTTTAAGCAAACGCCTTGACGTCTTTTATTACCACAAAGCCACTATAAAAACAGAGGGCCCTGGTAGTAAATTATCAGTGAAACCAACTGAGCATTCAAAAAATCATTCAATTACAGCAGTTTCGCTCACTATTTCATTCTGATTACATGTTGACTTTGTATGACCACCTTGTGTACAAGTTTTCATTTGGTTCATTATTATTTAAATGTCAAATTTGTAGAAAAAAAAAATTCTACAATTCAATAAAATATGGAAATATAGTTATCATTTCAAACAATCAGTTTCAAGTGACGAAAACTGCATCCGTCCTATATGCATGTAAATATGTAATCTTGAACAAATCTTGCAACCTAAGACATACAATGCTTCCATAATCTTGAATTTGCCGCAAATAAGTCATTTTAAGAAAACGTATACTTGAAAGGTTATCCCCAACTCTAAATACTCGGATTTATAAAAGCGGGATGACCGGTATCACTGGTATGGCGTAAGGTGCAAGCTCTCACAACCTTATTAATGGTGAACTTTCACATAAACACCATATCTATGTTGTCAAAAGCGATTTGGGTGCACGCCTAGGTTCTCAGGCGAGGCTAGTCGCAAGGAAAGCGCCTTGCGGCCATCCAGCGCTTCGGTGACGTTCCGATGAGGTTCTAGCCAATTTCTGTAACTTCTGGCAAAAATCTACAAGTTCCAGACAAAATGGTCTGATACATCCAAAAATGACATGGAACCAGCCGAAAATTAGCCCTAAAAAAGCCTAAACAAGTGTAAAATCCCTAAATTGCTCATCTCTGGTCCTCACTTTTTAAGTGCCTTGTGCCTACGCCTAAGTCTCACCAATCACGTCTAGAGTGCGCCTTACGCCTTCGACAACTATGCACCAAATACATAGTTGTTAATGGCGAATAGCGACAAATAGCGATAAGGATATGTTACATAGCGAATAGCGATAAATAGCGGGCTGCTATTTTACATATAGCGATACACTAGAAAGAAAATTTTAAAAATTTCATACATATATTATATCAAAAAACCCAGGTATATATGCTATTTTACATGTATATTTAACAAAAACCTAAAATCCAGCTATTTTATAGCTATATTTAATTGCTATTTATATTCAAAAAAAAACAAAAAAAAATAAAATGTTGCTATTATCGCTACAGCCCTACTAGAGAGCGTCACCTATACGCTACATAGTGCGCTAATGCGATTGCTACGCTCGCTATTGACAACTATGACCAAATAGCGAAGAATTGTGATTTAAGGGCATCAAGTCGAAGTAGTCTGCCTGAACAAATTAACCCAACAATCCCACATAACAAACAAACAAACAAAATTAACAGAACATTCAATTCATACAAACTTAAAAAAAAATACAAGGGGTAAAGATCCCAAATCAATAACAAAAATCAAGAATTCCATCAAGATCCAACCAAAACCACTCAACCATACAAACCCAAATAAATTTCAACTCACAAATTAATCAAACAACATACCCACCACAAATTACATCAAACCCATAAACAGAAACTCAAAAATCAATTCAAGCAATCATATAACTAAATAGAAAGTAGGGTTTAGCATTTACCTGCTTCCTGTTGAACGGAATTTGTGGACCAGAAACCCTGAAAGAAGAAGATAAACGTGAAGAAGCAGCAGCAGAAGTAGTACAAGGGATCAAAAGAGGCAACAATAACAGCCTCGTGGATGTCATTCTTATTCAATTCCACGATTAAGTTCGCCGGAGAGCAGTCGGGTGTGAGTATTTTCCCCAATTCCACCCGATTTTCCGGTGAATAATATTATCTATTTGGGTTGTGCTCTGCCTGTGCAGCTGTGTGTGTGAAAGCGAAGATAGAGAGGGGTTTGGAATTTTGAGGAGAAAGGGTGTTGTACTTTTTGTATCCTTTCTAATATTATTCATCTTTTATCTATCTTGTATTAATTGTATGTATATTCATCTTTACAAAGTTGACTGCTTTCATTATTTTATTTTATTCAAAACAACATGATAACCCACTCAATACAGAATATACAGAGAGTGTGTTTTGTGGGTGAAGTTGTTTTTGAAGAAAAAAAAAACAAACCCTCTTTTTTTTCAGACTGCAGACATTTGGGCCACATCTTCTTTTGCAGATGCCTGCAGATGTGGTTCGCAGACTACAGACATTTTACATCTGAAAAAACAAACAACACCTAATTGTATTTCTAAGAGATTATATTTTTAGAAGAGTTTATTGTGCTAACTCAACGGGTTTTTTATCATTAACTTGCACGGTAAAGCCTTTTGAAAACCTCCATTAATTATATAAAGAAAAGGAAAAAAAAAATTTAAAAATGTGATTAGCTGCTCCCCACCCCTCCCCCTTTAACGCTCGCCATCAAGATGGCTGAGCAACCATAGCACCCTCCTCTTGGTGGAGCATGGATAGTGTGGGGGGCGTCACCTAGGGATGAGCACGGTACATGTTCGGTACAGAACCAATACCGAAAACGGAAAAAAGTGGTAACGGTACCGAATACACCAGTTTGGTACCGTACCGGTACCGAAAAAAGGAGAAAATGGGAACCGGTACCGATTCCGAATAACCCGGTACGCTTCAGTAATGATATGATACCGGTTTGGTATCGGTACCCGGTACCAAATGCTCATCCCTAATGTCACCCAGTTGAGGTGGCTGGGGGCGCTAGCCCACACCACCTGGCCTTAGAGATGTTTCAGGGCCGGCTAACCTGTGATGTCGCACAAGGACCAAATTTTCAAAGCACTCGAAAGGTTTTAAAAGCTTTTATATATATTTATTATATTATATATTTAGTATATTTATTCATTTGTTATGCAAAAAAGTGTTGATGATGGAGTGGAAAAAACCATCTTAAGATAATGTAGAAGTCTTAAGTTCATGTCTTGTCACCACCAGTAAGGTTTTATTTTTTAATTCATTCCCCCTTAACCACAAGTTTAGGCCCATTTCTTTCTGTCGACTAAGGCCCAATTTTTTTTGTGAGTTCTCATGTACGGCTCTAAGATGTTTATTAATATGTTATGACTAACTGAATAAGTTAATACTAGTATAAACTGAAGCAAGTCAGATTGTTTAAGAGGTTTATTAGACTAACAGCCCTAACAATCAGCTGAGACTTATAATAATGTTAGCCAAGATTTATGCTTAGCTTTAGAATAGAGATTTCCATATTTACATTTTCCATATTTACCTGTAATCATCTCTATTTATACTCCTTATGTATTCTGCTAATTCATATCAATAAAACACAGAAATCAATATGTTTAATATGGTATCAAGAGCCTGTCTCTGACCCTAGCTGCTGCCTCCTTTTTTTTCTGGCCACCGCCGGACAGCAGCTGTACAGCCGTGAGTAATATCTCCGGCCATCTACTCAACAAACTCTCTCTTTGAACAGCAGCGACACCCATTCCAGTCTTCATTATGGCCACCCTTGCCCTCTTTACCACCCAAGAAAAGACCATTCACAACTCTCACAAGTTCGCCTTTATCCTCTCACCCTCAAATTATGGCTATTGGAAAGCAATGGTCGAACCATTCCTTGTCTCCAATTCCCTGTTTGGTTACATCGATGGTTCCATACCCTGCCCATCACCCAAAGTTTCCGCTGATGCGGCTGCTGCTGATAACCCGAACTACACCCGGTGGATTGCAAATGACGCCCATGTCCGCATGCTTATCATCTCAACCGTGTCTGAAGCCTCCTTCCAACATGTCCAGGGCACTACTTCTAAAGATGTTTGGCTGTCTCTGGAACGCGCCTACGTGCCTCAAACCGCCTCACATGAGTATACCTTGAAGACCCGACTCTTGAAAATAGCTATGAAAGGCGATGAGAAAGCTGTTGACTATTTAACTCGTGCTCAAGAATATGCAACAGCCTTGGCTAACATCGGGGAGCCCCAGAAAGATAAAGATGTGGTGATGCTTACTATTGCGGGTCTTCGGGAGGAGTACAATAGCTTAAAAGGTAATCTACTGGCTCGTAATCCACCTGTTCAGTTTAACGAATTATATGGTTTATTGACCGACCATGATTACATGATTACTAAAAACCAAGAACCACAACCCTCCCTAATACCACAGGCTTACAACAGCACCACAAAACAACCTCCCACCATTAACAACATCCAATCTCAACTCCAAAATCTTCAACTGCTTGCTGCTCAACTTGGCTATCAACTACAGCCTGCTCCTAACACCAACCAGCCGTCCCCAGCCTTCAGCCCACAACCCCAAGCTTACTTTGCCCCACGGTCTTACAACAACAACCGTGGCAATCGACGTGGTACTTATCGTGGCAACTCACGTGCAAATTCAAATCGGGGCCGTGACAATTCCGGTAACAATAGACAATTTTCTTGGGCTGCTACACAAAACACTGTTTTTGGCCATTGTAACAGGTGCGGGATCGGTCACTTACCAACTCAATGCCCCAATCAGGCTGGTCCCTCTAGGCAGCCTTCTCAGGCCAACTTTGCTGCCTTTTCGGATACCAGCTCACAATATGATGTCATCTGGAAGTTCGACACTGGAGCCAATGATCATGCCTCCCCGGATTTAGCAAGTCTTGACAACTCTGAAGCTTATCAAGGTAATGATTCTCTCCACGTTGGCGACGGTACACCCTTTCCCATCTTTCATATTGGTTCTTCAAAAATTTACACCCCACACAAAACCTTTAATATCTCTAATATTCTTCATGTTCCTGCCCTAAAACAAAATCTCCTTTCCGTTCAAAAATTTTGCTCAGATAATGATGTTTTCTTTGAGTTTCATGCTTCTTTTTTGTTGTGAAGGACGAGTCTACACGCATTATCCTTCTAACGGGACCAAGTGAGCAAGGCCTTTATTCCATCCGCCTTCCTACATTCAAGTATCTTCCTAAAGTCGCCTTCACAGCAACAAAAGAGTCCTCCACAATTTGGCACCATCGTCTTGGACACCCACATCTTCGTGTTTTTCAATCACTTATTTCTAGTTGTTCTTTACCGGTTTCCACCAAATTATCATCCTGCTTATGTACTTCATATCAGTTAGGAAAATCATCCAAACTGTCTTTAAAACTTTCTACTTTTCGATGCAATAATATTTTGGATTTAGTTTATTGTGATGTTTGGGGTCCCTCACCCACTTTATCTCTTGATGGTTATCGTTTTTTCCTTTTATGTGTTGATCATCACTCTCGCTATATGTGGTTTTATCCATTAGCACACAAATCTGATGTTTACACAACTTTTAAACAATTTTTACACATGGTCGAACGTCAATTTAATACTAAACTAAAAAGTGTGCAAACTGATTGGGGTGGTGAATTTCGGAATCTAACTCCATTTTTTAACTCGCTTGGCATCATTCATCGTCGTTCATGCCCTCACACAAGCGAGCAAAACGGAATTGTTGAACGTCGTCATCGTCATGTTGTGGAAACTGGGCTTGCACTGCTAGCCCACTCCAATCTTCCACTACGATTTTGGCGGTTTGCTTTTGACACTGCTACCTATCTCATAAACCGCCTACCTTCTCGGGTGTCCTCTAACATGTCTCCCTATCAACATGTTTTCAAACATAAACCTGATTACTCCTTCCTTCGGGTTTTTGGTTGCCAATGTTTTCCATATCTTCGTCCTTACAATCGTCACAAAATTGACTTCCGCTCCACTCCATGCATCTTTCTTGGCTATAGCCCAGACCATCATGGTTACCGGTGTTTTGACCCGGTCTCCGAACGTGTCTATGTCGCACGTCATGTTCGTTTTAATGAACATATTCTTCCATCCCGTACACCACCACCACCTGCCCCACCTCCTCCATCCTACACTTCCATCTTCCCGACCCCACCACCCAACCTGTCCAACTCCGAAAACAACCCTACTTCCACAGTTTCTAGCCCAAACACTAATCAGCCCCCTTCTGCTCCTACACCTATGCCTCCCCAACCAGCTGACCCAGTCCAGCCCACACCCTTCGATTCCTCTTCTGAACCGGGTCTAGCAGAACCGACCACATCAGCCCCGAATCCACCTATTAATGCTACCCAATCTGCCCAACCTGACTCTCCCACTCGACCTCGCCCAACTCATCTTCGTCCTAACCCAAAGCGTCCGAACCGCTATAACCCATCAGCCTATTACACCACCACTTCCCCTGATTAACTCACTGAACCCACTTCCTTTACCGTCGCTAACAAGTCTCCGGAGTGGCGTCATGCCATGAATGAAGAGTTTCATGCACTTAATAAAAACGGGACGTGGTCATTAGTTCCTTATGTTGATAATTCTAATGTGGTTGATTGTAAGTGGGTGTACAGGTTAAAGAGGGATGCACAAGGCAAAGTGACTCGCTACAAAGCTCGTCTTGTAGCCAAAGGGTTTCATCAACAGGCTGGGGTTGACTATCATGAGACTTTCAGTCCATTAGTTAAGGCTACTACCATTCGAGTTGTTTTATCTCTGGCTGCCACTCACAAATGGGCCCTATGCCAATTGGATGTTCAGAATGCATTCTTGCATGGTGATCTTCAAGAAACGGTTTACATGAGACAGCCACAGGGCTTTGTTGATCCCTCCAAGCCACATCATGTTTGTCTCCTTCATAAGTCTCTATACGGACTCAAACAAGCTCCTTGGGCCTGGTTCCATAGGCTATCCACTGCTCTTCAACAGCTTGGTTTTCATGGGTCCAAAACAGATCCGTCTTTGTTCATTCTCAACTCACGAGGTACAATTATTTATGTTTTGGTCTATGTTGATGATATCATCATCACTGGGAACAACAACCAGGCCGTTGATCACATCATTCAGAGTCTAAGCTCTTCGTTCGCTGTAAAAGATTTGGGCTCTCTTCATTATTTTTTGGGCATTGAAGTCATTCGCCATGGTCTTGATCTTATCCTATCTCAAAAGAAATACATCTGGGATACTTTACAGCGTTCAGGGTTATCTGACTGCAAACCGGTCAATTCGCCTATGAGTACATCTCAGGTTCTTATGCCTGATGACAGTCCCTTGATGCCTGACCCGACCAAGTATCGTCAGGTTGTTGGAGCCTTGCAGTATGCTACTTTGACCCGTCCTGATATTGCCTTCTCTGTCAACAAAGTCTGCCAGTTTATGCATGCACCCACTGAGAACCATTGGACAGCAGTCAAACGAATCCTGAGACACCTAAAGGGTACCACTGACTTGGGTTTACGTATTCGTCACGACTCGGGCTCTATTCTTCATGCCTTTACTGATGTTCACTGGACCAACTCGGTACAGGCATATTCTGACTCTGATTGGGCCGGGTGTCCCGTTGACCGTCGGTCCACGGGGGGATTTGCTATCTATCTTGGATCGAATCTTGTTTCCTGGATAGCCCGAAAACAACGCACCGTGTCTCGCTCATCTACTGAATCAGAATACAAAGCCCTTGCTGATACAGTTGCAGAATTGATTTGGTTAAAGGCCCTTCTTCGTGAACTTGGTATTGCTAAAAATTACTCCCCCACTCTTTGGTGTGATAACTTAGGAGCCACCTTCCTTTCGGCTAATCCAGTTTTTCATGCTCGCACAAAACAGGTTGAAGTGGACTATTACTTTGTTCGTGAACAGGTGGCTCAGGGTAATCTGCATGTCAAATTCATAGCTACTAATGATCAGATCGCTGACGTCTTCACCAAGCCGTTATCTTCTCAGCGGTTCCAGTTCTTACGGTCCAAGTTGCAGGTCGTTCCCCGCCCTCAACTTGCGGGGGGATATTAGACTAACAGCCCTAACAATCAGCTGAGACTTATGATAATTAGAATAATGTTAGCCAAGATTTATGCTTAGCTTTAGAATAGAGATTTCCATATTTACATTTTCCATATTTACCTGTAATCATCTCTATTTATACTCCTTATGTATTCTGCTAATTCATATTAATAAAACACAGAAATCTTTATGTTTAATAAGGTTTAAGATCCAAATGGTTTGATTTACGGATCAGTTTTTTTTACTTGTCAGTTTTAATGGCTCTATTCATTTCGAACCTGTCAGTTTTAATGCCTCTAATCGTGAACCAACTTTATCAGATTATAATCTTGAACCTAGAACATTGGTTTTAAAAAAGCATGAGGCAAATTGTGACGATAAGGTCCCAAGCCAAGGCGTGAGACATAAAGCGCACCGCATATAATTTTCTTTTATATTTCTCGTATGTTTCTAGCATCACATACCCAAAAAAAATGGATCTAAATAAACTCTAAATATGGTTTAATATCTAAAGGAATATTGGATTTCAATAACTCCAACTTTCACCATTTGGTCGATAGCACTCTTAACTTACGAATTGTACCACGTCACTCTCAACTTTCAACTTATTTTCCTTTGTCACTCCCAAAAGCTGAACCCTAATCCAATTAGTTTTTACTGCACTTGTTTAGTGACGTGGCATCTGACGTGGCTTTTTTTATAACGTGCATCTGATGTGACACTTGTTTAGTGACATGGTATCTGACGTCAGCTAAGTAGGTTAGTGTTCAGTTAGTTTGGGAGTGTCAGAGAAAAGTAAGTTGAAAGTTGGGAGTGACGTGATACAACTCGTAAGTTTGGAGTGTTATCGGTCAAATGGTGAAAATTGAGATTAGTTAAATCCAATAACCCAGATCTAAATAAACTATATGTACAACCTAAAAACTATACGTACAACATCATAATGCACAAAAACTTCACATGTACAAAAGGTGTGCCTCAAGACTGTGCCTCTAGCCCATTTCACGTGTGCCTCCTGTGCGCTTTTTGTATAGAACGCACCTCACCGGTTAAAAGTGAACTAGCTTGTGTGTGAGGTCGCCTCACGCCTAGGTGTGCTTTTTTAAAAACCAAGTACTAGGGATTTTTAAACCATAGTTACTAAAATCAAGCCATATATAGTAGACGTAGGATAAAATATAAACCACTTTTCGTATACAGTATACAAACTGTAAAAACCATTTAGAAAGTGTCATGTGACATCAAACCAATTATAGAGAAATGGTAAAATAATAAGCTAAATAATATCAATTATTTTGAATTCCTTATAATTATGCTAACAAACAATCAATTCTTTATTTGGATAGGATACATATGATTTGTACCGTAACCATCCATATATATAGTATCCTTACCTTAGAATAACCCACCTAATACTTGTTCTTTATAGTATGCTACTAACAATAGGAACACTCATGGGTCTTTCCGGACCCATGAGAATCCTCGCATGCCATATGGCATGTGGGAGCCGAGAGGTTGTTTCACAATAACTACATGCTCGATGTTGATGAAATTAGTTTAATATGATTTTTTTTAATGTATAAAACCTTCTAAATCAATATTTTTTTTTTTTTAAATTCAAAACCTAGATTATAATAGAAATAATGTGATTTTATTTTCACACAAGTTCTTTATACAAGGTACAAAACTTTTAGACAAATGATGTTTCAGATCTATACGCAAGTATTACTAAAAATCCGAAAAAGACATTAAACCCAATCTTTGAAATTCATAAGCAATTAAGTTGACCATTCAAACTCAAAACCTACTTTTTTTTAGACGTGGAATCTTTTTTATTAGGGAGTATACTAGTATAGAACAAGTACATGCCTGTAAATAGAGTTGTCTGTAAAAAAAAAAAAAAAAAAAAAAAAAAAAAAAAAAAAAAAAAAAAAACCTTAATTTGAGAATAATTGAAACTTTAGGCATCATTGGACTTAGGGGTGCAAACGAGCCGAGCGACTCGCGAGCTACTCGAGATCGGCTCGAGAAAAAGCTCGAAACGAGCTGAGCCTTATCGAGCCCGAGCCTAGCTTGAGCCTCAAAACAAAGCTCGTTTGTTTATCGAGCCCGAGCTCGAGCCTCACATGTGAAGCTCGTTAGGCTCGTCGACCCTTATCGAGCCTTAGTGTAAACGGGCCGAGTCGAGCCAAGCTTATTTAAACTTGTTTACAAGCCGACCTCGAACCTAAAAATAAGCTTATTTAGTAAACGAGCCCGAGCTCGAGCTTTACTTATCGAGCTCGCAAGTCTAAAAAGTCTATCATTTATATTATTTTTATTTAATATACTAATTAATAGATAATAAACTAGCCGAGCCCGAGCTCTCATAAGTTAATCGAGCTCGAGCTCGGCTCGGCTCGTTTGCACACCTACTTACGTCTGTTCTTCAGAAATATCTGTGTGTGTAGTGTCTATTGATCTGGGTCTGTTAAAATCATCCCTTGTGTGTGTGTGTGTGTGGGGGGGGGGGGGGGGCGCAAAATGACTACATATTTGATAACCGCTAGTAATATTATTTTATTCAATACAAGTACATGATACATACATTTGAATCTTTTATACCATTTTATTCAGCATGAACATGATTAAAAAAGTGTCGTCGCGTTTGGCGTACTGATAGTGATAACAAGTTCACTCATTCACTTCCATCAAATCATAACTATGAAACTAACATTATGACCGAAAAAGTTTAGCAGAGGTTCATGTTTTTACCCAATAATATTCAACTAATCATACAGTAATACTACTAAGGATCCAATATCATGGGATCATCAGATGATAGTAATGGAAGAAGCCAGTTGAAAAAGCCAACTTGAGTTTCCTTTTTTGATCTCTGTGTTGAGTAGTCAGCTATCATATTCCAAAGGTCACCCACATTCCATCTATGTGAAGTAATCCACTTTGTTACCTGCCCACAATTTATAAAATCTTCTCACCACTACATTAAAAAGATTGAAATTGCAAAATCAAGGGTTCATGTGCTTAGATGGCAAAATGGATGGGTTAGGACGTTAGGTAATGGGTCAAAATGGGTTTAGGTCGGGATGTGTAACTTTTTTTGTAAGTACAGATGTTCCTTTTCACCGGAACTTCATAAATAATTAAATACTAGCTGTGAGTAAATAAATATATTACGAAGATAGTGTGAGGTTCACTGGGAGCACTAAAAAAGTGGGGAACAGTGGGGAACTGACGCAAACGAACTCCGATTGGACTCATTCCAGCGGCGTTGGAACCGGCTTGTCGAACCCTAACTAGGATCTCTTAACCTTAAACCCTAAATCATAACCCCTAAACCCTAAATATATTAGGGTTTGGCTTTTAGGGTTTAGCCTTAGGGTTTAGTTTTAGGGTTTAGCCTTTAGGGTTTAGCTTTTAGGGTTTATAGTTCAGATTTTACAGTTTAGCTTAGGTTTTAGCCTTATTTTTTAGCTTTAGGGTTTAGAGTTTAGGAGTTAGGATTTAGGGTTTAGGGTTAAGAGATCTTAGTTAGGGTTCGACGAGCCGGTTCCAACGCCGCTGGAATGAGTCCAATCGGAGTTCGTTTGAGTCGGTTCCTCGCTGTTCCCCACTTTTTTAGTGTTCCCCAATGAACCTTACCCTACGAAGATATTAATCTACTTTCTTTGAATCATGATATTTAAGAAGTTGTAAGCGTTTAAACGGACTTTGGTTCACTTTTGACCCATTCGACTTGTTTCACTTGTAATTGAATTCACAAAGGTTACCGATTTGTCGGTTAGGTTTGGGTCAAAATGGACACCTTTAATCCTGAAGCGAAAAGGCTATCTATTTCATATCATGCAACCGTGCGTCGGATGCTTTAAAATGTTATGGAAAGAATTTACCTTATCCAATGTTTGTAATGCCTCCAAGCCAAATGTGTAATATACCATGAAAGGCCTCAATGCCTGAATATAATGTATGGTGCTATTAGAGTACACAAGTAAGAAAAAAGGAAGTATTAACATGTAGGGGTGTTAGAAACCGTTGAAACTGACCAACCGCCCAAAATGAAGCAAGTTATCCAGTTTGTCCGGTTTAAGATCCAAAGGGTTTGGTCTTCACGGTTATAACGGTTCAGTTTGAAACTTGGAACCACCTGTTTAAAATATACAATTTATAAAAAGCGTTTCGTTTTGAACTATGTAGTTATGTATATGTATTATAATCATGAACCATCTTTATCATTTTAACCTTTTTAGTACAAATTAATGACTTTGAAAAAGAAAAATTCACATTGCTAAAACCGAACTGTCAAACATCCAAATGGTAAAATCTGCAGGTTCGGCCGACCAATCCAACCAATTTGGTTTGTCGTAACTCGTAACCCGAAAACATAGTTAGCGATTTGACTCAAAATTTTCGTCAAAACTGGCTGAACCTGAGAGTGAACACCCATACTAACAAGAATACTCAATCAGTGGCCATGCAATGATAAACAATCCCAAGATTAACTCTTTAACGTTGTATTTTAAATGAAATATAAAAGTATGAATTCTTAATATGCATTATTTGAAGGAGATATATTACCTGAGAAGCAGCAAGCCATTGTATTATAGCCTTAAGTTCAGGGTCTCCTCCAAACGCACCACAACCCCAGTTTCCTGTAGCAATCCCTACTTCATCTTCAAAGCTTGCAGATGGACCAATTCCCTGTTCAAATTAAAAATAGTTTATCTTTCATGTGCAAAAAAAAAAATTGTGCAACATCGTCTAGTTAATGATTAAAGGATTGTTGAAAAAAAAAATTAACACGGCCGCGAATTCAGTTTTTTTAAAAGGTTAACGG
Source organism: Helianthus annuus (assembly GCF_002127325.2). NCBI lineage: Eukaryota > Viridiplantae > Streptophyta > Magnoliopsida > Asterales > Asteraceae > Helianthus > Helianthus annuus. The sequence continues at coordinate 148,733,836 of NC_035443.2, forward strand.
ATGAAAGTTATCAGAGAATCATCACACTAGAAAGAAATCAATAGGTTAAAGACATATATTATATAGTAGTATACTGAATTTTTATTTTATATTTAACATGTTGCACTGTTCTCCGGTTCCCCACTTTTTTAGTGTTCCCCATTGAAGCCCACCCTATATATATATATATAGGGTGGGGTTCTAGAGTAAACATAAGTGGATTTGCGAACTGAGTGAACAAATCCTGGCCATTGATTTACACACGTGTATGGCCAGGATTAGTTCACTCAGTTCGCAAATACACTAGCATTCACTCTTGAACCTAATACAACTTGACCCACTTCCATTTTAGCTGAATCCTTTAACCTAACCCATTTGACTCCATATTAGATAAAAACATAACCCAAATCGACCCATGTATAAATAAATGGGTCGAAATTGCCACCTCTAGCTAAAACGTTCAGATATAAGTTAAAGGTAGAAAAATCTCACACCAAAATATTATCTGAATTGTTTGCAACGCTTTTAAGATCATGATCAAGCTCAGCTTCTGAAAAGCGATCATCTTTAAATAGTAACTGATACCGATGAGACTTGCAGGGGTCAGAAAAGCCACAGAATGCCTTGTTAACTTCCCTAGTTAACATAATTCACATTAATCTTTTAGCAGAAATCAACAATAATACATAAAATTTAATATTAGATTGTTCAATTAGTTGGCATAACTAAAATATGCACACCTCACAAGAAATTCATGTCTATATTGTCTCTTTCCGGGATTGACTAAAGCATCGATTGCAATTATCCTGGTTTTACGTCTTCCCATGATATCCGTATCTTTCTTATCCACGAAGTCACCACAAAACCGAAAAGAAGAAGCATATCTAAAAAAATATGAGCATCAATCAATATACAATCATCTGAAACATATAAAAGAACAAGCACGGTAATTTTTGAAGTAAACCAACTAGATGATGCTTACCCTGTATATTGAGAGAATCTTTCGGCACCGACAACTTCTATAGCCTCGTTATCTGCCATACAAGGCAAGAAAAGCATTCCAGCTATTAATTCTGGATTGATCATGAAACGAATCTCTTCCTAAGACATATAATTACAAGAATATAAGGTTATAAAGTTAAAAACAAGTGTTTAACGGATTATAACTAGAATCAGCAACATGAAGATAAGTTTACACAAGATCTAAGTCATCAAACAGATTGACAAAAAATACATCCTATTAGAGATAAGAAATAAGCGAACCTGAACGCAGCCTCTAGTTAGAGCACCACCGCCAAAGTACTTATTCGCAAAATCTACTTCGAGAGCTTCCTTGGAATGATCTTCTATTAAGCCAGAGCTACAAACCTATAAGGATGAAAAGAACGTCACTAATTACTATCCCACCACTCTATATAAACAGACCCAAAACCAACAGAACATGCAAAGTATAATCACTGATATATCAGTTATCAGTCCCCTGGTTAGATATCAGTGCAAAATATCGGTCAGAATATCAGTACCGACATTATCAGCGATATTGACCGATATATCACCGATTTTCCCGATATCAGTACCTTTCTTCTTAGTTCTACCATTCGTCTTTCTTCTTGTTGCTGCTATTAGTGTTTTAAGTCTTGATTGTTAGTTGATAGTGTTCAATGTTGGTGTTTTAACTTTTAAGTCTTAATCAATCAGTACCTACTTGCTACAATTGTTAGTGTTTTGCAAATTGCAAAAGGTTAATTTGTTAACGGTAGGAGAGTATACTGAATTGTTAGTGTTACATTGCTATATATATAAATTTTGCATGATATTAAAATTACCGATATCCCACCGCAAATCAGCGATAACCAATATCTCAAATATCGGTCCTTGACCGATATCCGATTTTTTACCGCATCAACTGCATAGATACAAACCTAATGCAGAATGCTCCCAACATGATAATCAAAACTATAGAATAATATATTGTACACCTAATGCAGAATGCTCCCATCTGACCTGTTTGCTTCTAAACTACTATAAAGTAGTTGATTTTGACCCATTCATAAGTAAGGTCGAAATTGCCACCTAAATCTATAACAATCATAGGACTTTCTTCAAATCTTCTTGTCAAATGCAGACTCTTTTGGACCAATAAATGTGTACACTGTACACAACTGAATCAAACTAATATAAAACGCCTTGAAATAAACTAACTGGTGGGTTCATTTAACCCCTGCCCCAACAAATTCATGATCGAAGAAAAGTTGTAAATACTTCATAGAGTTGAGATATTGGATCGTACCTCAAACAGGCATAATGGGGCCACAGATTTACTCCAAGATTCAGCCTCAGGATGAGGAATGTAGTTAACATTTGGATCAACTGCAAGCACTTTCCTCTCAAAGGAGACGTTGCCTACTGGTATACTTGAACAAATTCTCCCAAAATAATGAATGAGGCATTTTATTTTGTTCTCCTGTTTTTCGTTGTAGTTGTCATATAGGCTCCTGATGACATGCATATCAGGTGTGTAAACCAAAGTAATGAATCATATATGAGAAAGCATCAACAGACTTTGGGCAAACATAAATCGTTGATCACAGAAGTAAAGTAGTTGTCTATTACTTTGCATTATGATAGACTGATAATTATACAGGGGTGGCATATGCGTAAGATTGAAATGGCTTAAGAGAATGTGGTTAAAAAACAACATACGCAAATAAATGATCAAAGTTGATCACTTGAAGATGGTTGGCACCTCTAGTACTGTCCGGAAACAGACAAAAGAAAGCGCATGCAAGAAGAGCACCAATCAGTTCCTGATTCATAAAATTATGAACTGTAATTTAATAATTATATAAGATATACTCATATACCACATGCAATTAATAGTTTGTAAAAGGTATTGATGCTCAAAGCAGATAACCAAAAACATAAATAGGGTAAATAATTTCAAATATGCATCACAATGTTTTCGATTACAAAAATCTACTTAATATAGGGACGCAACATAACCAGAAAAAAGGAGCCATCATTCTTATCTAGGTGATGGGTAGCTATGTAGTTAATATCAGTGATATATCGGTGATCGGTCCCCATGCAAAATATCAGTGTCAAATATAGGTAAGAATATCGGTACCGATAATGGCGCTATTGACCGATATATCACCTATATTACCGATACCTTTCTTCTTAGTTCTACCATTCGTCTTTCTTCTTATTGCTGCTATTATTGTTTTAAGTCTTAATTGTTAGTGTTTTAAATCTTAATCAATTCCTACTTGCTACAATTGTTAGTGTTTTGCGAGTTGCAAAAGGTTAATTTGTTAGTGGTAGACCCAGGATTTTTTTTCATTGGGGTCCATTTTTTGCGTAAAAACTTTTCACAACCAAACATTAAAATTTTCGGGTCGGTCATCGTAGTCGGGTCGAGGCTAGAAATAATGTAGAAGCATTTAGTGGACATGAAACCACTACATTATATGTTGGAAGTTTTTTTGGTAATCAAGTGTTAAATATTATTTGGTAATCAAGTGTTAAATAAAATCGACATTCAGTTTATCATTTTAAAGAAGCAAATTAGAGGGTCAATAGGTGGTTGCGATGTTTTAAAACACTAGTTTAATTTTAATGGGAAAAAATAAACCAAAAAAACAAGACATGTAGGACTTGAACTTGGGATCTATTTGTTGGAACACATGGGGATTTACCACCACACCATCTTTGCTTTTAATACTATGGGGTCCAACTAATTTATTCTATGGGGTCCTTGAAAAATTTAACGTACCGGTTCTACTATTTTCTAAAAAAAGATTGGGGTCCGTGGACCCCGACCCGGACCATGTGGGTCCGCCCCTGGTAGGAGAGTATATTGAATTGTTAGTGTTAAATTGCTATATATTTAAATTCTGCATGATAGTAAAATTACCGCATTAATTGCTTAGATGGGTAGAAAAATCAAGGTAAATGGTATATGGACTTTTACTAAACATCCTTATAATCTTCGTACTTTAGCAATCAGTGACTTATTTTCCTCTTTAATTTATCTTTTTTGTTTATCCACATTTTTTGTTGCACTCAGATTAAATGGTTCACTTCGTAAAATTATATGTTACGAGGCTAAAGCCTCAAAAGCTTATGCAATATGCATTAACTGTTTCATTTGTAAATGGGCTTGAACAGTGCGGTTTCTTACCTGACTGAGTACAACTACTCCAGCCTCTTGTGACTTCAAGAGGCGAAGACCAGTTTTGAGTCCATCCCTGGCACCCACACAAGTAACAGAGTCTGCACTCTTATAGTGATCTTCTAGCATCACCGGAAGCCGCAACAGAGAATCTGCCAAAGCTGGAAGTACCTCTCCAAACCATTTATTGGCTTCAGCTCGCGACATCAACTGTTCAAGAAGCGTACACGCTCTTATATGTCAAGCACACAGAACTTACAACAGTACAGCTAGGTTTGCAGTTGGATCATTTGTAAACGAGCTGAGCCAAGATAAGCTCGGGTCGTTTGAAGTAATGCCCAAATTAACATATATAAAATGTAAACTATAACCCAAAAACAAAACAGAAATTTTAATATATACATAAATTATAAATTCTTTTGTTTACAAATTCTGTATTATGTATGTTAGATATATTATATATAAGATCCCACCACATATAGTGGTGGGATCTTATAAAAATAAGATTTAGCACGAAGTGTACCAAGTGAAAAAAAGAAAGGGCGCGGTGGCATTTTCGTGTATTCAACAAATACTTATACAACAAAATTGTATAAGTAGCGTAATTCTATCACTCTAGTACAATATAGTTACAGATAAATTATAAACTATAGCGTGATAGAATTACGCTACTTATAAACTATATCGTAACTTTATTACTTTAGCACAATTTTATTACAAAGTAATTACAAAAATGCCACCACGTGAATTTTTCCTTCACTTCTTACGGTTTGGACGCTAAAACTTATTTGTATCTGATCCAAACACTATATATACATCATACATGTGTCTGTCTATGAATATAAATTAGTTTAAAAATAATAAACGAGCTCAAGCTCAACATTTCAGCTCATTAGGATAAACGATAGGCTCGGTTTCTCGGCGTGTTAACAGCCTTAGGTACAGGTTTCTTCACACTAGAAAACAGAATAACTGCAAAATTTGAATAATTGTACTACAAACAAACAATTAATAATCGAGAATTAGGTTTATTACTTACATCATCGAAATAGAGAGAGAAACCGTCAGCGGTTGAGAAAGCTAGGGCACCGGAGGATAAGCAAAGAGACTGACGGAGATCGGAAATAGCGAGAAACAGGACTTCGCCGGAGTCAACCTTGCTGTGTTCGGGGCCTTTTGAGAGTGCTTTTAGAGCTTCCACCACTTTTGACGGCCAGAAGAGCGCCGGTGACCGGAAAACCACCGGCAGAAACTCCAGAATGGAGTTTAGATCTTCTCGATTCTCCATTGTTGTAAATAATAATTACCAAGGGGGTGTTTGGGTTTAGCTTATTTTAAAGGATTTTGTGTGAGTGAGAAGTTATTTTTGAGAAGTCAGAATTTCTAACTTCTGTCACTTATGATTTATATAAGTTAATAAGTCATTTTGAGAAGGAATGCCAAACACCCACCAAGACTTACTTTGGGGTTTAAACTTTAAAGCAACCTGATCCGAGTTAGATGGCTCGGCACGGCTCGCTCGGGTTATTATATTTTGAGTCCGGCTCCTCTTAAAGTTTTTAAAACTTGTGTTTAACTCTTTACTTTTATTTTTTGTTTCGTTTTTTTTTACATCTCATTTTCAATATAAAAATAGGAGGCGGAATGTAATGGACCTGAGAGGGAACGAAGAAAATAGTGTTTAGTTGGTTGATGGAATCATTGGAATGGAATCACCCATTTCAAAATACATTTCATCCCTCGAAATCATTTCATTCCTCAAAATCATTCCATTCATCCCCTTGTTTTTTTTCCATTCCATTCCCTTTTCACCATTCATTAACAACAACACAACCCACTACCATTACCACCACCCACCACCATTGTCGTCCGCCACCGTCGTTGCCGCCACCCACCTCCATCCCTGCCACCGTCGTTGCCGCCATTAACCATCACCGTTGCCACCTCCGATCACCGCTACCACCCACTTTCGATCATCGTCGCTGCCACCTCCGATCACCGCCGCCGTCGCCACCCACCTCCGCCATCGCTATCAACCACCACCACCCACCGCCACCACCGACTTTGTTTTGGGGTCCGAGTGCAATGATAGTGAAGAATAACACGAATAAGCACATAAAACTGGTCTACTGGTTCCTAGCTATAGTCTAGGTCTCTAAGACAGCGACCCGGACTAGGTCGTGTCTAACCTAATTCCCTATAGTTATGGCTCTGATACCAATCTGTCACACCCCAACCGATGGCGGAATCATCGGGGCGTGGCAGTGAGCGAAACAGATTGTCCAGAAGTTTCCACAACAACTATCATACAAATTCAGTTTAAATGATACGTCCTATGCCGTATCCCAAATTAATAACAAGTTATTACAGAAAAACATCCAAACAAATATCACGGTTTCGACAAATCAGATTTAATTTATTACAGACCAATTGTTAATCTGTTTCTAGACCCCTATTCTGTTGACTCCCCTGGCGGTAGTGCCAGTGGACAAGATCTACAGATAACTATGGCCCAGGAGCTTGTTCAGGGCCGACAATTATTTGTTGGGGGCTTCTAGAAACTTATTCAAGCCTCGCTTTTCTAGCAAGCTAACACCTTAAACACCTGTCACATACGTTAAAATAAAGTCAATACATATAATGTAAAGGTGAGCACACAAGTTTGATAATAGCTTATAGAGTTCGAATAGTTTACGCATAACCAGGCACGTACACAGAGGAAAACGATGCATGTTAATTATCGACATGGGACCATCGATACCAACGACTGCGGGTTGACTGTCCGAGACAGTTCGCAATACATGATTACCACCGTAATCCATGCAAGTAATTGTCCTTAGCAACCCCCGTGTGAACGGGTGCTGAGTCCAAACTATAGTACTATGTTGCTAAAGCAGGTAGATAGCACTCCACATGTAAACATAATAAACAACAATCATTTAGTCAAGTAGCACATGCGATTAGGTTAGCGTTCAAATAGTTTGTGTTTGAATGTGATTTGATAAGTAACGTATGTAACACCCAAAAGTGCTAAAAGCAAAAAGGGATCGAGTATACTCACAGTGATTTGGTTATGGATTGAAGGGAGCGCTGAGTTGGTTAGCCTGAATAGTTCGATAGCATAACGATGAGTAACGCGGAAATACGAACAATGGGAGATGGGTCGATTGGGCAGGTCGATCGGACAACTGGTTCGATCGGACGGGCTGTTCGTTCGGCTTAAAATCCGTTTGAACACTCCCATTCGATCGGCCGGTAGGCTCGATCGGCTGGTCCTTTCGAGTGGATTGTTTCTTCCTTTAAGAAAGGATGTGTTTGTGGATGATGGTTTGAACTTTCGAAGTTTTAGTTGCAGTATCTGAAAACATTGAAGTATTCTTACCTTTCCAGTCGGTCGATCGAACGGACCGTTCGATCGGTCAGCCCAACCGGTCGGTTAGTCACCTCAGTATGATTATTTGGCAGTGTGTCACTCGATCGGGTGGCATGCTCGATCGGGTGACATTCCAATGTTTCGAGTAGTGGTCAAGTGTTGAAGTATAGTATCTCATGATCCGAAGAGTAATGTTACAAATCGAGTGGTAGGCTCGATCGAACATCACTTCGTCAATGCTACACTCCATGAAATTGTGGGTCCATGTGTTAGCCGATCGGCTGGACCGGTCGATCGGCTGGGAAGTCCGTTCGGTTGGGCTGTCCGTTCGAACAGCCTAACCGTTCGGCCAGCATTCCTGACCTGGTTAGCCTATCTTCTAACACTTGGCTGTTTTGTTTAACTTGATGTGATTTTGAGGTAGTTTGATAACGAGTTGAACCACGGAACATAAGTCCTTACTTGGTTCATTGGTTCGGGCAGGAATCACCCAAGTCCGGCCAGTGAACTGTTCGAAACGATAGTTTGACGTTTAACCCGGAATCGGTGAACCTCGTAGGTAGAACCCGAATCTTGAACCATGTGATTGTTTAGGTTGATTTGATGCTTCAGATCTATCTGAACAACTACGGGTACTTGGCCTTCATGTCGCTTTCGAGTTCCCAAGTGAACATCGCGCCTCGTTTGCCTTCCCATCGGACTTTCACGATCGGAATGCGAGAGCGTCTGAGTTGCTTGGTCTGGCGATCCATGATTTCGACAGGCTTTTCCACGAAGTGTAACGTTTCGTTGACCTGAAGATCGTCAGGCGGTATGACTGTATCGGGATCAGCTAAGCACTTTCGAAGGTTTGACACGTGGAAAGTCGGGTGGACGTTACTAAGCTCCTCCGGTAAATCGAGTCTGTAGGCGACTTTTCCGATCCTTTCCAGAATCCTAAAAGGTCCAACATATCGAGGCGCGAGCTTTCCTTTCTTGCCGAATCGGACTACACCCTTCCAAGGTGATACCTTTAGGAGTACGTAGTCACCAACTTCAAATTGAAGGAGCTTGCGTCTGTTATCGGCGTAACTTTTCTGTCTGTTCCGAGCTTTCACCAAGTTGTCTCTTATCTGGTGGATTTTGTTAGTCGTTTCTTGTAGAATCTCGGGACCGGTTAACTGGGAATGACCGATCTCGTGCCACACAATAGGCGAACGACATCTTCTACCATATAAGGCCTCGAATGATGCCATCTGAATGCTGGAATGATAGCTGTTGTTATACGAGAATTTGACCAATGGCAGGTGTTTGCTCCAACTACCGCCAAAATCAAAAACACACGCACGGAGCATGTCTTCAAGAGTACGGATCGTTCTCTCAGTCTGAGCGTCGGTTTGTGGATGGAATGCAGTACTCAAGTTCAGCGTCGTACCAAGGGCCGCTTGAAATGTTTCCCACAATCTCGAAGTAAACCGAGCATCACGGTCAGAGATGATGTCTCGAGGCGTACCATGATTTCGAATGATCTCGTCGGTGTAGATTTGGGCTAGTTTGGCCACCTTATAGTCTTCTCGTATTGGCAGAAAGTGGGCTGATTTGGTCAGACGATCGACTATAACCCAAATACTATCGTGACCTGATGGTGTGGTCGGAAGCTTAGTTATGAAGTCCATAGCTATGCTCTACCACTTCCATATAGGTATCGGCGGTTGTTCGAGTAATCCGGAAGGTCTTTGATGTTCAGCCTTAACTCTTGAACAGGTTAAGCAGCTACCAACATAAAGAGCGATATCCCGTTTCATCCCCGGCCACCAGTACTTGTAACGAAGATCCTGGTACATCTTGTCAGCACCGGGATGAATGGAGTATCGGGATTTGTGGGCTTCATTCATGATAATCTTTCGCAAATCGGTCCTCCTCGGAATCCAGATTCGGTCTAGATAGTAGAATATCCCATCGGATTTGCTTATAAGCTGAGCTCCATCGTGATGAATCCTCTCTTTCTTCAATGTACGCTCATTAAAACAAGCATGTTGAGCTTCACGGATGAGAGTTTCGAGGTTATGCTGTGCTTGGATGTTCCGGACACCGAGCACATAATTCTTTCTGCTGAGTACGTTGGCAACTACGTTCGCTTTGCCTGGGTGATAACGAATCTCGCAGTCGTAATCGTTGAGGAGTTCTACCCATCGGCGTTGACGCATATTGAGTTCTCTCTGATCAAAGATATGTTGTAAACTCCTGTGATCGGTGAAGATCGTACACTTGGTGCCATACAGGTAGTGTCGCCAAATCTTTAATGCAAAGACAACTGCGCCTAGCTCGAGGTCATGGGTTGTATAGTTCTTCTCATGGATCTTGAGTTGTCGAGATGCGTAGGCTATAACCTTGTCTCGTTGCATGAGGACACAACCAAGACCAAGGTTTGAAGCATCACAATAGACAACGAAGTCATTGCTTCTGTCGGGCAGCGTAAGAATCGGTGCGTTGCACAGCATATGTTTGAGGGTTTGAAAGGCAGTCTCCTGCGCGGTTCCCCACACAAAAGGCTTGTCTTTATGAGTAAGAGCGGTAAGCGGCACAGCGATTTTGGAGAATCCTTCGAAAAATTATCGGTAATAACCCGCTAGTCCGAGAAAAGAACGAACTTCAGATGGGTTCTTAGGCGTAATCCAACTTTTAACTGCTTCAATCTTCGCGGGATCGACGTGTATACCCTGACTATTCACGATGTGACCCAGAAATTGAACCTCCTCCAGCCAAAATTCACACTTGGAGAACTTGGCGTAGAGTCGATTCCCCTGAAGTAACTCGAGAACCAAACGTAGATGTTGCACGTGTTCGGTCTTCGACTTGGAATAGATCAAGACATCGTCGATGAACACGGTGACGAAACGGTCTAAGAAGGGTTTACACACGCGATTCATCAGATCCATGAAAACCGCGGGTACGTTCGTCAAACCAAAAGGCATAACAACGAATTCGTAATGGCCATAACGGGTTCGAAAAGCGGTTTTAGGGATGTCTTCCTCTTGAATCCGCAACTGATGATAGCCTGAGCGTAGATCAATCTTTGAGAAACACTGAGCACCTTGCAGCTGGTCAAATAAATCGTCGATTCGGGGCAAGGGGTATCGGTTCTTGATGGTTAGCTTATTCAACTCCCGATAGTCGATGCACATTCGGAACGACCCGTCCTTCTTTTTGACGAAAAGGACTGGCGCGCCCCAAGGAGAAGTGCTCGGGCGAATAAAGCCTTTTTCAAGTAGTTCCTGGAGTTGGTTTGATAGTTCCCGCATTTCGGATGGAGCGAGTCGATAAGGGGCTTGGGCTACGGGGTTAGCTCCAGGAATAAGGTCGATTCGAAAGTCGATATCACGACTTGGAGGTAATCCAGGGAGATCATCAGGGAACACCTGAGGAAATTCACGGACCACTGGAACATCTTTAACTTCAACTTTCTGTTTCTTTCCCTCCTCCGCTACTACAATATTGGCCAAGAAGGCTCGATATTCCTTGCGGAGGTACTTGCTGGCTTGAATACACGACATGAGCTTGAGACCTTTCGTAGCAGTTTCACCATATACACACAGGAGATCACCATTGGCGAGTACGAATCGAATCATCTTATCGAAGCACACGACTTCAGCATGGTTCTCACAAAGAAAGTCCATGCCTACTATGACGTCAAAACTTCGGAGTTGCATCGGAATAAGGTCGATTGGAAAGATGTGATTGTTGTACTCGAGAGTACAATCATGGAGTACAGAATTAACAGCGATGGTTCTTCCAGTAGCGACCTCGACTTCAAATGATGACGAAAGATAAGAGCGCTTACGACTAAGGAGCTTCTCGAATTCAAATGACACAAAGCAGTTATCGGCTCCAGTATCAAACAAACATGATGCATATATACCATTCACGAGGAACGTACCATTGACCACATTGTTGTCAGCTTGAGCCTGACGGGCGTTGATGTTGAAGGTTCTGGCATGGGCTGCTTGCTACTGTTGCTGAGGCTGCTGTTGTTGTTGTTGCTTGGGCTGTTGGGGCTCTTGCTTGACTACCCTGTTCGGGCACCGGTTTGCAAAGTGGTTAGGGTCACCACATGCAAAGCAGACTCTAGCATTGACTGCGGGTGCTGGAGCTGCTGGTTGACCTAGCGGGGCAGGGAGTAAAGCCTGGTTAACAACGGCTTGAGCTGGAGCTTGGCGGGGACCATAGCGACAGTTCGCAGTGAAATGCCCATAGAGATTGCAGTGAGCGCAGAATCGACAAGCCACACCCACTGGATGATGATAAGAGCACGTCGGGCAGAGTGGGTGAGGGCCTGTGTATGCACGCTTTGCTGGCGGTGCATTGATCACTGGAGCTGAGCGCTGTGGTTGCTGCTGCTGGATTGGTACAGCCTGAAGAGGAGCAGCAGTGGTTGCGGCAGCACAGTTCTTGTTCTTCTTCCTCCTTCTTGAAGACTTTTAGGTTTGAGCAGTGGTGTTGTCGGTTGATGCTGTTGTGATTTGATGCAGAGACTTGGCTTGCTTATCCCAAAACCCAGACTTCACCCGCTTGTCGTTAATCTCAGCGGCAAGAAGGTAAGTCTCCTCGATTGATGCTGGCTTAGAAGCTTGAACAAAATCCGCTACACAGTCTGGAAGAGCGCGGATATACTTCTTGATGGTCAATTCTGGAGTCTTGACCTGATCGGGACAGATGATGCTTAACTGCTTGAAGCGAGCGGTGAGACCAGCGTTGTCTCCTTCCTTCTGCTTGATAACCCAAAATTCATCCTCCAGCTTTTGGCGCTCGTGGTGAAGACAGAACTCGTCGATCATGATTGCTTTCAGTTCCTCCCACGTCAGCTCATAGGCTGCGTCGTTCCCACGCTTGTTTCGTTCCGCAGTCCACCAGTCTAAAGCACGAGACTGGAAGACGCTAGTAGCATTGAGAGTGCGGAGATTTCGGGGCATCCGCTTTGTCGGAGGGTGACTTCCACCGAGTCGAACCAATGAAACATGGCTGTGGGGCCATCCTTTCCGGTGAACTCCTTTGGCCCACACGCTTTGAACTGCTTGAAGCTAAAAGCAGTCTTGTTGGAATCTTTCGGAGCATCAGCATGTGACATCTCAGACGATTTGCTCGCGTTCTCGTACACTTCGCTTACAGCTTTCGTTACAGTTTTGGAGATGATCGCAGCAAGACGTCGGTCTCTCTTCTCCTGACGGGTAAGACGTTGGCGTGATACAGACGACGACATGGTCTGCAATAGACATCGTCACGGGATTCAACACACGAAATCGAATCTCCCCTCACACGTCTAGATTACTAAAGCTTAGGAACACGTCAAAACACATATCACGTAGACACATAATCATAAAAACACGAAATCCACATAAGCACATAAGCAAGTAGAGCACAGAAACACATAAACACATACACATTTATCACAGATGCAGCCAGAAAACAGAAACCTATCCTTCCAAGTTCGCGCGTCGTTCGTATAGCGATCGCGTGTAATATACCGAATAGCATAGTATAGTATGGCCTAGTTTAATCGTACAGCATAGCATAGCATCACATTGTCTAGATTGCAGCGACTGAATATCGAATTGAGGTAGAATAGCGATACGATCCGTGTGAATTGATAACAAAATCGATTAACCAGTGGAAATATAAACACGTAAACAGGTAAATCACATAAAATCAACGAGGTAATACGTAAAATCGAGAGATAGATTATCTGCAGCTACTAGACATTGACTGACCAAGGCAATTCAACTATTCACAGTGGACTTGTCGTCATGTTCGACTCTAGGTGTCGTGCTTCTGCCTCAGTTCTCGGGCATTACGCACGCGTCTCCTAGGTCATACTTGTGAGTTCAGGTCGTTGGAGTCCGTCGAATGTCTCGGCGAGATGAAATAAGGTTCGGCACAACTGCCAAGGTTAGGGTTTCACCCCTGGCTTAGCAATTTCTTCCTTGTTTTTAAGAAAAATTCGAAGAGAATTTGCATCAAAATGCGGGTTTCACCCCTATTTTGGTATAACTCTCCCCATTCGTTAGCGAAAATAATGAGACACACATAAATATCGACATAAATCAGGCAACTTAGCCAGGAGTTTGCGGTTTTCACACCTAATCCTGTCTAAATGCTGACTTTGTTTTGGGGTCCGAGTGCAATGATAGTGAAGAATAACACGAATAAGCACATAAAACTGGTCTACTGGTTCCTAGCTATAGTCTAGGTCTCTAAGACAGCGACCCGGACTAGGTCGTGTCTAACCTAATTCCCTATAGTTATGGCTCTGATACCAATCTGTCACACCCCAACCGATGGCGGAATCATCGGGGCGTAGAAGTGAGCGAAACAGATTGTCCAGAAGTTTCCACAACAACTATCATACCAATTCAGTTTAAATGATACGTCCCATACCGTATCCCAAATTAATAACAAGTTATTACAGAAAAACATCCAAACAAATATCACGGTTTCGACAACTCAGATTTAATTTATTACAGACCCCTATTCTGTTGACTCCCCTGGCGGTAGTGCCAGTGGACAAGATCTACAGATAACTATGGCCCAGGAGCTTGTTCAGGGCCGACAATTATTTGTTGGGGGCTTCTAGAAACTTATTCAAGCCTCGCTTTCCTAGCAAGCTAACACCTTAAACACCTGTCACATACGTTAAAATAAAGTCAATACATATAATGTAAAGGTGAGCACACAAGTTTGATAATAACTTATAGAGTTCGAATAGTTTACGCATAACCAGGCACGTACACAGAGGAAAACGATGCATGTTAATTATCGACATGGGACCATCGATACCAACGACTGCGGGTTGACTGTCCGAGACAGTTCGCAATACATGATTACCACCGTAATCCATGCAAGTAATTGTCCTTAGCAACCCCCGTGTGAACGGGTGCTGAGTCCAAACTATAGTACTATGTTGCTAAAGCAGGTAGATAGCACTCCACATGTAAACATAATAAACAATAATCATTTAGTCAAGTAGCACATGCGATTAGGTTAGCGTTCAAATAGTTTGTGTTTGAATGTGATTTGATAAGTAACGTATGTAACACCCAAAAGTGCTAAAAGCAAAAAGGGATCGAGTATACTCAAAGTGATTTGGTTATGGATTGAAGGGAGCGCTGAGTTGGTTAGCCTGAATAGTTCGATAGCATAACGATGAGTAACGCGGAAATACGAACAATGGGAGATGGGTCGATTGGGCCGGTCGATCGGACAACTGGTTCGATCGGACGGGCTGTTCGTTCGGCTTAAAATCCGTTTGAACACTCCCATTCGATCGGCCGGTAGGCTCGATCGGCTGGTCCTTTCGAGTGGATTGTTTCTTCCTTTAAGAAAGGATGTGTTTGTGGATGATGGTTTGAACTTTCGAAGTTTTAGTTGCAGTATCTAAAAACATTGAAGTATTCTTACCTTTCCAGTCGACGGACCGTTCGATCGGTCAGCCCAACCGGTCGGTTAGTCACCTCAGTGTGATTATTTGGCAGTGTGTCACTCGATCGGGTGGCATGCTCGATCGGGTGACATTCCAATGTTTCGAGTAGTGGTCAAGTGTTGAAGTATAGTATCTCATGATCCGAAGAGTAATGTTACAAATCGAGTGGTAGGCTCGATCGAACATCACTTCGTCAATGCTACACTCCATGAAGTTGTGGGTCCATGTGTTAGCCGATCGGCTGGACCGGTCGATCGGCTGGGAAGTCCGTTCGGTTGGGCTGTCCGTTCGAACAGCCTAACCGTTCGGCCAACATTCCTGACCTGGTTAGCCTATCTTCTAACACTTGGCTGTTTTGTTTAACTTGATGTGATTTTGAGGTAGTTTGATAACGAGTTGAACCACGGAACATAAGTCCTTACTTGGTTCATTGGTTTGGGCAGGAATCACCCAAGTCCGCCCAGTGAACTGTTCGGAACGTTAGTTTGACGTTTAACCCGGAATCGGTGAACCTCGTAGGTAGAACCCGAATCTTGAACCATGTGATTGTTTAGGTTGTTTTGAGAGTTGGTTCAAGTTCCGTTTTCACCGGTTTTAGAGTGCTGAGTGTAAAAGAGTTGAAAGATGGTTGGAAAATCCGTCTTTCAATCTTCTCCACCGTGAAATGTTAAGTTCCTTGGTAGATTTTAGGTTGTTTATGTGGAAATCGGTTAGATCTAAGCTAATCATGGTGGAATGATGCCAAACATGATGTTCTTGAAGAACACTATGATGACATCACCCAAGAACACCTAGATCTTGGTGATTTCACGGTTAAAATCCAAGTTTTGAAAGATAGAAAGGTGTAGAATCATTAGATGAACAAGATCGTACAAGAATTAGAGCGAATACTTACCGAATCGGAGAGAAATCTGAGAAATAGTGAAGAAGAAGAGCTGGCCGGTCAGAACTTTCCAAAAGTGGAAATGAAGACAAGAACAGCCCTATTTATAGGCTTCCAAAAGAGGAAAGGTGCAACCGATCGGCCAGGGTTGCCCTGATCGAATGGGCTGGCCGATCGAACATGGCTGTTCGATCGGTTGGCCTGTTCGATCAGGTTGCCCTGTTCGATTGGCTCAACCTTTTGAGTGTTTCGCGACGATTATTGATATTTCGATTTCGATGAACGATGATTTGAGTATGATGGAGTTCCTAATCAAATTACTTTTAATCTCAATCACTATATCTAACATATAAGCATCCTTACATCATAATTCGGATTCGATTTCGATTGAGTTCGATTATCCTTCGAGTTTCGATTTGATTCGATTGATTCACCACACATAACAACGTAAGGTAGACATGCACAAGTAACACATAAGGTACACACACGTATACAAGTACCAAAATTCCCGTATTCGAGTTCGATGATTGGTTCGATTAGCTTGGTTATTGATTGATTAACTTTATTGCATTGTTACTTCCTGTTATTCAAAGTCGATTATCGGTTCGCATTCGATTAACTTTCGATTTATTTTTTATTATACAATACTTACTCCACATAATACAAAAATTAAAATAGATTAATTCCAATAACAGTTAATATTTGACTTTGACTTTGACATTTGGAAAATACGGGGTGTTACACGCAAGGTCACCCTAGCTACGGCTAGGGTCGCCTGCTCACACCCTAGATTTACCACGTTACGGGAAACATGGCATCACAAGTGACCGACAAGCTACGGCCTGTCGCGCCTTGCGAGCGGCCTACCATCACCTTGTCGCGGCCCGCGATAGGGGTGTTTTCTTTGATTTTTCCATTTATTGAATTTCATAAATGTTTCGCGGGTCTAGTTTCTTGATTATGGAACGTTATAATGTGTTTTCGAGGGTTATTATAATCAGAGCCAGGGGTCGGGCCAGTGTGCTAGCGAGGACGATGGGCTCCCTAAGGGGGGTGGAGATGTAAGTCCTACATCGGTTGAGGAGGAGAACGAATCCTTCCTTATAAAGGGGTGGAAACCTTCTCTACCATGACGCGTTTTGCCTTGGCGGGCAACTCGTCGGATGGAAACAAAACCGTGAGTTCCTGGATGGGCAACCCATCGGGGGCAAAGCAGATAATATCTTGGCACGGTTTACTTGGGATGTTACAAATGGTATCAGAGCCACTCATGAGCCATTCGGGATGGTGGGGCAAACCTCATCGAGGACGATGAGTCCCTAAGGGGTGATTGTAATGATACCTATACCGACTACCAAAAGATTTACATGGATCATTGTGACACCCTAGGCAAATCCCGCATCGACTGTGGCCAGGAGAGATCCCTGGTTAATAATTCAATGCCTCTTAAATAGCCAACGCGTTTTGGGCTTAGTTGGTTGTATGGCACATGAAATCTCCACAGTTAAGCGTGCTCGGGTGGAGTAGTACCAGCATGGGTGACATTCTAGGAAGTCTCCACTAAGGGCAACCAAAAACAATGTCACACCCTGACTTTTACGGAAGCGTGATTATGGTGTGACTTTCTTAATATCATTGCATTCAATCATAACATCAACTATATGTTAAAACCATAGGTTTGTCATCCATTAAATAAGTTTGAAGCATAACAACATTGTTTTAAAACGTAGACTTCAATTCAAGTTTTACAAATCGTACAAATTGTTTATGAGTTCATTAAGGACTCGTCAAAAGATATTGAATAACACCAAGGTTTGGAAGACGTGTCTCATCCAGGAATAAGACACACTGACCAAACTCAAAGACCACGGATGACATCTTTATTTCTAACGCAACATAAAATCTTCCAACGCCCGCCAGATCCACTTACAAATTCCCTGAAATACATGTAGTTTGAAAACATCAACAAAAGTTGAGCGAGTTCATGTGTTCGTTTGTGTGTATGTATAAACCTTTGAAATCGTTGTAAGTATGTATGTAAGTTTGTAAATCCCGGTATGAAAGCAACAAGGAAAAAAAGATCACCAATGGTTTGCAAAGCCATCGATATGTGTGAAGTTGTTGGAACCTGAAGGTTTATTCATGTAGGTTAACAACGTTTGGGGGTTGATCTTGTAATTAGTTTATTTATGTTTTGGGTTAAACAGTGTGGGTTGGGCTATAATAGGTGTCGCATGGGCTTGAGTAGGTTATCGGCCCTAATGTGTTTAATATATAAACACCCCTAATCACTTGATTAGGGGTTGTTGGTTACGAGTGGAAGATAGGCAACACAAGCAAGGAACCGAGTTCCATCCGAGACATTGTATCAGTCATCGTTCATCGTGAATGCAAGTTTCGGTTTGATTTTGTTTATTGCTTGTTATTTGATCTTATATATTAATTCTTGAATCACTTTGTGATTGATTTCCGCACTCTCACAAGGTTAGATTGATATCATTGAGATCCTCACGGGTTTTACAATTGGTATCAGAGCCATTGAAGCCATTCAAGGGCTCGGTTTTGATATCAATCGGATTCAAGAAGTTTCATATATTACTGATCCGGTTTGTTGAAGTGTATTTGCAGATTTGTTCATCGACTATTCTTAAAAAAAAATTCATTGAAAAATCACTGATTTTGGTTCTGTTGATTTCAGCATTGGTGTTTGCTGATTTTTCGGGATTTCGGTGCAACAGATTCAAAGATTACAATATCTTTGAATTTTGGAAATTGCTGAAAAGTCGGGATTGCGAGTAAACAGTTCTTATCACTTTTGTTTTGCAGGTTACGACTCGCAATCTCTTAGTTGCGGTTCATCACGTTTCAGTTACGACTCGCAACAGTTGCTGGTTTCGGTTCATCCTGCCCAGTTACGACTCGCAACCATTCTTGGTTTCGGTTCATCCTGCCCAGTTACGACTCGCAACCAGCTGTTTGATCTTCACTCGCAACCGTGGTTTCGGCTCATCCTGCCTTGTTACGACTCGCAACCACTTTGGTTACGACTCGTATTCACAGTTGACTTGACTCGCAACCATCTTCATTACGACTCGCAATCAACATCAATTTGACTCGCAACCTCGTTTCGACTCGCAACGACAGTGTGTTACGGACAACTTGGACTGTTGACTTTGGACTTAATTAAATTAATCAATTAATTAACCAATTAATTAATTAACCATGTCGTCAAACAACAGTGAATTGTCTACCCTAACTCAGCAACAAGAACTTGATTCAAAGCTTGGAACCACATCACGCATTCCTAGGCTAACTGATGCCAATGACTTTCCCGAGTGGAAGTGGCGCTTTGAACAGCATCTTAAGGTTAAAGATTACAAGCTATGGCGCAGCATCTTGAGGGGACCTAGGGAAATTATGATGGAAAGTCCTACAGAACCTGATGTTAAAATAAAGAAGCCTCGAGAACTATACACTGAAGATGATGTGCTTATTGTTGAAGAAGATGATCGAGCTTTCTCTTACTTGACCATGGGTTTGGGTCCTAATATTGCCATGGGTTTTCGCACCTGCAAATCTGCCAAGGAATTGTGGGATTCTCTGGTCGAAGTGTATGAAGGGAATGAAGACATGAAAGAAAGTCGAAGGAACTTGCTGCAACAAAACTTCAACAACTTCAACCATATTTATGGTGAGACGGTGGATAATCAGATTCAAAGATTTGTTAAACTGGTGACTCAAATGCAGATGGAAGAAATTCACACCTCAAACGCATCCACCAACAGACAACTCCTAAATGCACTGCCCAAGAGTTGGGATCATCATGTGGCCATGATCAAGAAAACCAAAGATCTTGCAAGATGTACATTGTCAGAAATGATCTCACACATCAAAGCTTGTGAATTGGATGATAAGCAGAGAGAGACTAACTACAAGAATAGCATGCTAGCTGCTGGTTTCTCAATTGCCCCCACCACATCTAGCGACAGCAACACAGCTCTTCTATCACAAGGAGGTTTTCAGATGTTTCGCAATACTTCCTCTGTCTCTCAATCTGGATCCTCAAATCAAATCGTCTCTCCAGCTTCTCCAGCTTCAGTTCAAAATGCTGGAAAGGCATCTGCTGCTGCCCCTGTTTCCGCTCACTCTACGAACAATGAGATGATGGCATTCTTCGCAAGTCAGTCAAAGGAAAAGCTAGACATAGCAGCTTCTGTAATCAATTGTTTGAATGCTTTTCTTGTAGGGAAGCTTGATCCACCAAAGTGGAGTCAAGATGATTTGTCGCAGATTCATCCAGATGATGTTGAAGAAATGGACATCACCTGGCAAATGGCAATGGCGGCATTCAGAGCTCAAAAGTTTGTGAAGAGAACGGGTAAAAACAGGTGGGGTAACGCTTGGAATGGAGCTTCTAAAGTGCCCTTCAATCTTCGCTGTTTCAACTGTCATGAGGAAGGACACTATGCTCGGAACTGCCCGAAGCCACCCATGAACAGAGATCAGAATCCTACAACTCCTGCACAACCAGCTACTCCTAATCGAGAAAGGGCTCTTGTGTCCACTACAAGTGTAGCAGATGCAGCTGCCTCTGGAAGTCCACAGCCGCAGGGATTAGCACAAGCGCTGGTGGTGCAGCCAAATGTCAACTTTGACTGGTCTTCTGAGATTGAGCGTCTGAACATATCAGCTCCAGATAATCAAGCTGCAACTTCTAACATTGCTTTCATGACCTCAAACGAGCATGACCCTGAGCCACAGGAAGAGACTGCTGCTGACGATTTCGCTTTCATGACTCAAATCCTGTCAGCACCTGTCAAAGGTCTCACCAAAGAAGAGGTAATTTCAGTTTTCTGCACTCCTGAATGTAGGGAACGTGTTGAGGCTTATAGAATACACAACGCTGAGCTAATCGAAGATTACAATGAAATTAAAAGGAAAAATTTCACTTTAACGAAAAATGAAAAACTTTTCAAAGAGAAAGTCGAAGCTCAGCGTAAGGACATCGTTCAACTAAAGGACGATGTCAGTGTAGCTAAAGCCCAACTCATGATAGTCAAAGAAAAATTATGTGAAGTAACTAAGGAACTGGAGAATGTAAGAGACAAATACCAAATCAATCAATTAAACATCAAGAAATTTGATTCCTCCAGTAAGTTAGTAAAAAATCTGTGTGATGAACAATTGGCTTACTCTAAAAAGAAAGGGTCGGGTTTGGGTTACAATCAGACTCCTCCTCCATACAATAACAATTATACTTATTTGCCAATGTCTGAGGAGGAGATCTTGAATGAAAGCAAAATGACTTATGGCTCATCTAGCAAATCGTCTGTTCACAACAAACCTGTTGAGCCACAAAAGTCCTCGCCTTTAAAGTTTGTTCCTAAAGGCACAATTGATCCTAACATCTCGTTGTCATGTGCAGATGATAGCTCTGAAGTAAGATGTGATGATGTTCATGGGAGTGAACCAGTTATTATTTCAAACGTTTCTGAACCTTATTTTGAACATTATTCTGAACCAACTGAGTCTGACATTGCTTTTACTAATTCTTTGTTTGCGTCGTTTTCTGCGTTTGTTTCGTCTTGTGAGCCTGCTGTTTTGGGCAAAACTGATAATGTTTGTGTGGATGATTTGAACAATATGTGTGGTGATGATTGTTTTTCAGCTAATGCTTGTGATGCTAACATATCAAATGTTTCAGCTTGTGATAATGTTACAGGTGCGGTCCCTAAGGATGCATTCAGTGAAACCACTGAAACTATTTCTCAAGAAAATCAAGTGTATCCTGATTCTTCTTCTGAATCTGTCTCAGTGGGTGTCCCTAATGTTGAATCTAGTGGGACCCCATTGGAAACCGAATTAACAAATGAATCAGAATTGGTGTCACAAAGTAAATGCTCTGAGGAAATGCATGTTGATGAAACTTCTTCAGGATCAGAAAGTGAACCTGAATCAGTTTCACTCGAGAAATGCATTAAGAAAGAGCATATTGTTGAAACTTCTTCTTGCTCGGAAAGTGAACCTGAATCAGTTTCAGATGATAAATGTGTTGATAAAACGCATTTGGATGAA